>NC_048589.1:44502998-44567998 GCF_013265735.2 Oncorhynchus mykiss
TCTCCCATCCCCCCTCCTCCCCAGGCTTCACGGTTCCTACGAGGCCCTGAAGGGCGGTAACACCACGACCCTAACCCTCCCTCTCCCATCCCCCCTCCTCCCCAGGCTTCACGGTTCCTACGAGGCCCTGAAGGGCGGTAACACCACGACCCTAACCCTCACTCTCCCATCCCCCCTTCCCAGGCTTCACGTTTCCTATGAGGCCCTGAAGGGCGGTAACACCACGACCCTAACCCTCACTCTCTCATCCCCCCTCCTCCCCAGGCTTCACGGTTCCTACGATGCCCTGAAGGGCGGTACACCACGACCATAACCCTCACTCTCTCATCCCCCCTCCTCCCCAGGCTTCACGGTTCCTACGATGCCCTGAAGGGCGGTACACCACGACCCTAACCCTCACTCTCCCATACCCCCTCCCCAGGCTGAAAGGCGGTAACACCATGACCCTATCCCTCACTCTCCCATCCCCCCTCCTCCCCAGGCTTCACAGTTCCTACGAGGCCCAGAAGGGCGGTAACACCATGACCCTAACCCTCACTCTCCCATCCCCCCTCCTCCCCAGGCTTCACGGTTCCTACGAGGCCCTGAAGGGCGGTAACACCACGACCCTAACCCTCACTCTCCCATTCCCCCTCCTCCCCAGGCTTCACGGTTCCTACGAGGCCCTGAAGGGCGGTAACACCATGACCCTAACCCTCACTCTCCCATCCCCCCTCCCCAGGCTTCACGGTTCCTATGAGGCCCTGAAGGGCGGAAACACCACGACCCTAACCCTCACTCTCCCATCCCCCCTCCTCCCCAGGCTTCACGGTTCCTACGAGGCCCTGAAGGGCAGTAACACCACGACCCTAACCCTCCCTTTCCCATCCCCCCTCCTCCCCAGGCTTCACAGTTCTTTCGAGGCCCCGAAGGGCAGTAACACTACGACCCTAACCCTCACTCTCCCATCCCCCCTCCTCCCCAGGCTTCACGGTTCCTACGAGGCCCTGAAGGGCGGTAACACTACGACCCTAACCCTCACTCTCCCTTCCCCCCTCCTCCCCAGGCTTCACGGTTCCTACGAGGCCCTGAAGGGCAGTAACACCACGACCCTAACCCTCACTCTCCCATCCCCCCTCCCCAGGCTTCACGGTTCCTATGAGGCCCTGAAGGGCGGTAACACTACGACCCTAACCCTCCCTCTCCCATCCCTCCTCCTCCCCAGGCTTCACGGTTCCTACGAGGCCCTGAAGGGCAGTAACACCACGACCCTAACCCTCACTCTTCCATCCCCCCTCCCCAGGCTTCACGGTTCCTACGATGCCCTGAAGGGCGGTACACCACGACCCTAACCCTCACTCTCTCATCCCCCCTCCTCCCCAGGCTTCACGGTTCCTAAGATGCCCTGAAGGGCGGTAACACTACGACCCTAACCCTCACTCTCTCATCCCCCCTCCTCCCCAGGCTTCACGGTTCCTAAGATGCCCTGAAGGGCGGTAACACCACGACCCTAACCCTCACTCTCTCATCCCCCCTCCTCCCCAGGCTTCACGGTTCCTACGAGGCCCTGAAGGGCGGTAACACTACGACCCTAACCCTCACTCTCCCTTCCCCCCTCCTCCCCAGGCTTCACGGTTCCTACGAGGCCCTGAAGGGCAGTAACACCACGACCCTAACCCTCACTCTCCCATCCCCCCTCCCCAGGCTTCACGGTTACTATGAGGCCCTGAAGGGCGGTAACACTACGACCCTAACCCTCCCTCTCCTATCCCTCCTCCTCCCCAGGCTTCACGGTTCCTACGAGGCCCTGAAGGGCAGTAACACCACGACCCTAACCCTCACTCTCCCATCCCCCCTCCCCGGGCTTCACGGTTCCTACGATGCCCTGAAGGGCGGTACACCACGACCCTAACCCTCACTCTCTCATCCCCCCTCCTCCCCAGGCTTCACGGTTCCTAAGATGCCCTGAAGGGCGGTACACCACGACCCTAACCCTCACTCTCCGATCCCCCCTCCCCAGGCTGAAGGGCGGTAACACCACGACCCTAACCCTCACTCTCCCATCCCCCCTCCCCAGGCTTCATGGTTCCTATGAGGCCCTGAAGGGCAGTAACACCACGACCCTAACCCTCACTCTCCCACCCCCCCTCCCCAGGCTTCACAGTTCCTATGAGGCCCTGAAGGGCAGTAACACCACGACCCTAACCCTCACTCTCCCATCCCCCCTCCTCCCCAGGCTTCACGGTTCCTACGAGGCCCTGAAGGGCGGTAACACCACGACCCTAACCCTCACTCTCCCACCCCCCCTCCTCCCCAGGCTTCACGGTTCCAACGAGGCCCTGAAGGGCGGTAACACCACGACCCTAACCCTCACTCTCCCATCCCCCTCCTCCCCAGGCAGAAGGGCTGTAACACCACGACCCTAACCCTCACTCTCCCATCCCCCCTCCTCCCCAGGCTTCACGGTTCCTACGAGGCCCTGAAGAGCGGTAACACTACGACCCTAACCCTCCCTCTCCCATCCCCCCTCCTCCCCAGGCTTCACGGTTCCTACGAGGCCCTGAAGGGCGGTAACACCACGACCCTAACCCTCACTCTCCCATCCCCCCTCCTCCCCAGGCTTCACGGTTCCTACGAGGCCCTGAAGGGCGGTAACACCACGACCCTAACCCTCCCTCTCCCATCCCCCCTCCTCCCCAGGCTTCACGGTTCCTACGAGGCCCTGAAGGGCGGTAACACCACGACCCTAACCCTCACTCTCTCATCCCCCCTCCTCCCCAGGCTTCACGGTTCCTACGATGCCCTGAAGGGCGGTACACAACGACCATAACCCTCACTCTCTCATCCCCCCTCCACCCCAGGCTTCACGGTTCCTACGATACCCTGAAGGGCGGTACACCACGACCCTAACCCTCACTCTCCCATACCCCCTCCTCCCCAGGCTTCACAGTTCCTACGAGGCCCAGAAGGGCGGTAACACCATGACCCTAACCCTCACTCTCCCATCCCCCCTCCTCCCCAGGCTTCACGGTTCCTACGAGGCCCTGAAGGGCGGTAACACCATGACCCTAACCCTCACTCTCCCATCCCCCCTCCCCAGGCTTCACGGTTCCTATGAGGCCCTGAAGGGCGGAAACACCACGACCCTAACCCTCACTCTCCCATCCCCCCTCCTCCCCAGGCTTCACGGTTCCTACGAGGCCCTGAAGGGCAGTAACACCACGACCCTAACCCTCCCTTTCCCATCCCCCCTCCTCCCCAGGCTTCACAGTTCTTTCGAGGCCCCGAAGGGCGGTAACACTACGACCCTAACCCTCACTCTCCCATCCCCCCTCCTCCCCAGGCTTCACGGTTCCTACGAGGCCCTGAAGGGCGGTAACACTACGACCCTAACCCTCACTCTCCCTTCCCCCCTCCTCCCCAGGCTTCACGGTTCCTACGAGGCCCTGAAGGGCAGTAACACCACGACCCTAACCCTCACTCTCCCATCCCCCCTCCCCAGGCTTCACGGTTCCTATGAGGCCCTGAAGGGCGGTAACACTACGACCCTAACCCTCCCTCTCCCATCCCTCCTCCTCCCCAGGCTTCACGGTTCCTACGAGGCCCTGAAGGGCGGTAACACCACGACCCTAACCCTCACTCTCCCATCCCCCCTCCCCAGGCTTCACGGTTCCTACGAGGCCCTGAAGGGCGGTAACACCACAACCCTAACCCTCACTCTCCTATCCCCCCTCCCCAGGCTTCACGGTTCCTACGAGGCCCTGAAGGGCGGTAACACCACGACCCTAACCCTCACCCTCCCATCCCCCCTCCCCAGGCTTCACGGTTCCTACGAGGCCCTGAAGGGCGGTAACACCACGACCCTAACCCTCACTCTCCCATCCATCCTCCTCCCCAGGCTTCACTGTTCCTACGAGGCCCTGAAGGGCGGTAACACCACGACCCTAACCCTCACTCTCCCATCCCCCCACCTCCCCAGGCTTCACGGTTCCTACGAGGCCCTGAAGGGCGGTAACACCATGACCCTAACCCTCACTCTCCCATCCCCCCTCCTCCCCAGGCTTCACGGTTCCTACGAGGCCCTGAAGGGCGGTAACACCACGACCCTAACCCTCACCCTCCCATCCCCCCTCCCCAGGCTTCACAGTTCCTACGAGGCCCTGAAGGGCGGTAACACCACGACCCTAACCCTCACTCTCCCATCCATCCTCCTCCCCAGGCTTCACTGTTCCTACGAGGCCCTGAAGGGCGGTAACACCACGACCCTAACCCTCACTCTCCCATCCCCCCTCCTCCCCAGGCTTCACGGTTCCTACGAGGCCCTGAAGGGCGGTAACACCACGACCCTAACCCTCACTCTCCCATCCCCCTCCTCCCCAGGCTTCACGGTTCCTACGAGGCCCTGAAGGGCGGTAAAACCACAACCCTAACCCTCACTCTCCCATCCCCCCTCCTCCCCAGGCTTCACGGTTCCTACGAGGCCCTGAAGGGCGGTAACACCACAACCCTAACCCTCCTTCTCCCATCCCCCCTCCTCCCCAGGCTTCACGGTTCCTATGAGGCCCTGAAGGGCGGTAACACCACGACCCTAACCCTCCCTCTCCCATCCCCCCTCCTCCCCAGGCTTCACGGTTCCTACGAGGCCCTCAAGGTCAGTAACACCACGACCCTAACCCTCACTCTCCCATCCCCCCTCCCCAGGCTTCACGGTTCCTATGATGCCCTGAAGGGCGGAAACACCACGACCCTAACCCTCACTCTCCCATCCCCCCTCCTCCCCAGGCTTCACGGTTCCTACGAGGCCCTGAAGGGCAATAACACCACGACCCTAACCCTCCCTCTCCCATCCCCCTCCTCCCCAGGCTTCACGGTTCCTACGAGGCCCTGAAGGGCGGTAACACCACGACCCTAACCCTCACTCTCCCATCCCCCCTCCTCCCCAGGCTTCACGGTTCCTATGAGGCCCTGAAGGGCGGTAACACCACGACCCTAACCCTCACTCTCCCATCCCCCCTCCTCCCCAGGCTTCACGGTTCCTATGAGGCCCTGAAGGGCGGTAACAACACGACCCTAACCCTCACTCTCCCATCCCCCCTCCTCCCCAGGCTTCACGGTTCCTATGAGGCCCTGAAGGGAGGTAACACCACGACCCTAACCCTCCCTCTCCCATCCCCCCTCCCCCCCAGGTTTCACGGTTCCTACGAGGCCCTGAAGGGCGGTAACACCACTACCCTAACCCTCACTCTCCCATCCTCCCTCCTCCCCAGGCTTCACGGTTCCTACGAGGCCCTGAAGGGCGGTAACACCACAACCCTAACCCTCACTCTCCCATCCCCCCTCCTCCCCAGGCTTCACGGTTCCTACGAGGCCCTGAAGGGCGGTAACACCATGAACCTAACCCTCCCTCTCCCATTCCTCCTCCTCCCCAGGCTTCACGGTTCCTACGAGGCCCTGAAGGGCGGAAACACCATGACCCTAACCCTCACTCTCCCATCCCCCCTGTTCCCCAGGCTTCACGGTTCCTACGAGGCCCTGAAGGGCGGTAACACCACGACCCTAACCCTCACTCTCCCATCCCCCCTCCCCAGGCTTCACGGTTCCTATGATGCCCTGAAGGGCGGTAACACTACGACCCTAACCCTCACTCTCCCATCCCCCCTCCTCCCCAGGCTTCACGGTTCCTACGAGGCCCTGAAGGGCGGTAACACTACGACCCTAACCATCACTCTCCCATCCCCCCTCCTCCCCAGGCTTCACGGTTCCTACGAGGCCCTGAAGGGCAGTAACACCACGACCCTAACACTCCCTCTCCCATCCTCCCTCCTCCCCAGGCTTCACGGTTCCTACGAGGCCCTGAAGGGCGGAAACACCACGACCCTAACCCTCCCTCCTCCTCCCCCAGGCTTCACGGTTCCTACGAGGCCCTGAAGGGCAGTAACACCACGACCCTAACCCTCACTCTCCCATCCCCCCTCCTCCCCAGGCTTCACGGTTCCTACGAGGCCCTGAAGGGCGGAAACACTACGACCCTAACCCTCCCTCTCCCATCCCCCCTCCTCCCCAGGCTTCACGGTTCCTACGAGGCCCTGAAGGGCGGTAACACCACGACCCTAACCCTCCCTCCTCCTCCCCCAGGCTTCACGGTTCCTACGAGGCCCTGAAGGGCGGTAACACCACGACCCTAACCCTCCCTCCTCCTCCCCCAGGCTTCACGGTTCCTACGAGGCCCTGAAGGGCGGTAACACCACGACCCTAACCCTCCCTCCTCCTCCCCCAGGCTTCACGGTTCCTACGAGGCCCTGAAGGGCGGTAACACCATGACCCTAACCCTCCCTCCTCCTCCCCCAGGCTTCACGGTTCCTATGAGGCCCTGAAGGGCGGTAACACCACAGAGGCCATGGAAGACTTCACCGGGGGCGTGACAGAGTTCTATGAGATGAAGGAGGCGCCCAAGGAGCTGTACAAGATCATGAAGAAGGCCCTGGAGAGAGGCTCTATGATGGGCTGCTCTATCGATGTGAGTCTCTGACCTTAGTAGCGTGACCCCTGACCTCATGAACCCGTAATGGAAGAGTCTCCTGTAAATAGAGCAGCCCATCAGGGAGCCTCGCTCTTTAGTTACAATTCAGAACAGACCTAGTAGCCATTTCAGTAAATAAAAATGCTAAATGGCCTGTCTGTGGAGGTCTTGCCCGCAATTAGTGCCGCTACCCTCAGTGTCGGTGTGGGTACAAATCCACACATGTACCGTGTCGGTGTGGGTACAAATCCATCCCAATACCTGTTTTTAACACAATATCTTCTTCTGTCTTTCCTGCTTCCTCTACTCATTGTCCTGTCCATTAATGTATGTAGAATTACAAGAGGATTGGAACCCCCCCCCCCCGCCAAGAATAAAAATAGCTATTCCATAGGTTTAACTAAATGTACTGAGTGTTGGAACTCATCGATGATCACGTGCAATTTCAAAACTGTCCCCTTCCATTGGTTTAACCAACTGTATCCAATCAGTGCTGTACCTCATGTCGCCGTTGACGATCCGGAATTGTGATCCTGTCTCGTTGTTCATTCCATTCTCCAGTCCCTGGTTCCTGCTCGTTTCGAGACGCGCACAGTGACTGGCCTTGTGAAGGGCCATGCCTACTCTGTGACTGCCGTCGAGGAGGTGAGATACAACTATAGAAACACATAGATTCACTTTACGCCAAGTATCGTGAGTTATTGGATGACATTAGTAGATAGACCATGAGATACACTACATTATTAGATAGACCATGAGATACACTACATTATTAGATAGATAGACCATGAGATATACTACATTATTAGATAGATAGACCATCAGATACACTACATTATTAGATAGATAGACCATGAGATACACTACATTATTAGATAGATAGACCATGAGATACACTACATTATTAGATAGACCATCAGAAACACTACATTATTAGATAGATAGACCATGAGATACACTACATTATTAGATAGATAGACCATGAGATACACTACATTATTAGATAGACCATCAGATACACTACATTATTAGATAGATAGACCATCAGATACACTACATTATTAGATAGATAGACCATGAGATACACTACATTATTAGATAGATAGACCATGAGATACACTACATTATTAGATAGACCATCAGAAACACTACATTATTAGATAGATAGACCATGAGATACACTACATTATTAGATAGATAGACCATGAGATACACTACATTATTAGATAGACCATCAGATACACTACATTATTAGATAGATAGACCATCAGATACACTACATTATTAGATAGATAGACCATAAGATACACTACATTATTAGATAGACCATGAGATACACTACATTATTAGATAGACCATAAGATACACTACATTATTAGATAGATAGACCATGAGATACACTACATTATTAGATAGACCATCAGATACACTACATTATTAGATAGATAGACCATGAGATACACTACATTATTAGATAGATAGACCATCAGATACACTACATTATTAGATAGATAGACCATCAGATACACTACATTATTAGATAGATAGACCATGAGAAACACTACATTATTAGATAGACCATAAGATACACTACATTATTAGATAGACCATGAGAAACACTACATTATTAGATAGACCATGAGATACAGAGCTGTGGTTAGATGACTGTAGGCCTTTTGGAAGCTGACTGACTGGGCCAGTGGTTGTTTCCATTGTTACATGGAGCGGGGTGTGTGTTTCTCCTCTGTGTAAGCAGTCCCAGCACAAAGCGTCTAAGGTGCGTCTGGTGCGCCTCAGGAACCCCTGGGGTCAGGTGGAGTGGAACGGGCCCTGGAGTGACAAGTAAGATAAACCTGATTGGTTGGACTGATTGGCTGATTGGTTGGTTGGACTGATTGGCTGATTGGTTGGACTGATTGGCTGATTGGTTGACTGATTGGTTGGTTGGTTGATTGATTGGTTGACTGATTGGTTGGTTGACTGATTGGTAGACTGGTTGATTGGTTGACTGATTAACTGATTGGTTGAACTGGCACCAGTGATAGACACAGGTTGTGTTCCGATGTCCATGCTAACATTCCCAATACATTCCCAGTACCTAGTCAACCAATCAGCCAATCAGACAACCAATCAGCCAGCCAATCAGTCTAGAGTAGGTATTGGAATGTAATTTATACAATTCTGCTCAATTATTGTACATGTGTAGGATCTTAATTTGACCAGTTTCGTTGCAGGAGTAAAATAATCCTGCAGCAGGAGGATTTACACTGAACAAAAATATAAAACGCAAGTGTTGGTCCCCTGTTTCATGAGCTGAAATAAAAGATCCCAGAAATGTTCCATACACACCAAAAGCTTATTCATCTAAATTTTAATTTTTGGGCACAAATTTCTTTACATCCCCTTTAGTGAGCATTTCTCCTTCGCCAAGATAATCCATCCACCTGACAGGTGTGGCCTATCAAGAAGCTGATTAAACAGCACGATCATTACACAGGTGCATCTTGTGCCGGGGACAATAAATGGCCACTCTAAAATGTGCAGTTTTGTCAACACAACACCATGCCACACATGTCTCAAATTTTGAGGGAGCGTGCAATTGGCATGTTGACTGTAGGAATGACTCTACCATAAGCCGCCTCCAACATCGTTTTAGAAAATTTGGCCTCACAAACGCAGATCATGTTTAACCAGCTCAGGACCTCCACATCCGGCTTCTTCACTTGTGCAGTGGTTTGCACAAACTGTCAGAAACCGTCTCAGAGAAGCTCATCTGAGTGCTCGTCATCCTCACCCGGATCTTGACCTGACTGCAGTTCGGCTTCGGAACCGAATTGAGTGGGCAAATGCTCAACCTTCGATGGCCACTGGCCTCGCTTGAGAAGTGTGCTCTTCACGGAGCAATCTCGATTTCAACTGTACCGGGCAGATGGCAGACAGCATGTGGCATTGTGCGGTTTGCTGATGTCAACGTTGTGAGCAGAGTGGGTGGGTGGGGTTATGGTGAATGATGAATGATAGAGTATTTATGCTCTCACACATACACAATAATATATTACTATAGGATGAATGATAGAGTATTTATGCTCTCACACATACACGATAAAATTAGAACTATAGGATGAATGATAGAGTATTTATGCTCTCACACATACACGATAAAATTAGAACTATAGGATGAATGATAGAGTATTTATGCTCTCACACATACACAATAAAATTAGAACTATAGGATGAATGATAGAGTATTTATGCTCTCACACATACACGATAATATATTACTATAGGATGAATGATAGAGTATTTATGCTGTAACGGCTGTCGTGGGTGGAAGAAGGTGAGGACCAAGGTGCAGCGTGGTACGTGTTCATAATATTTTAATAGAACACTGAAAAAAAACAACAACAGCAACGTGAACGAACGAACGAAAACGAAACAGTTCTGTCTGGCACAGATACCAAACAGAAAACAACTACCCACAAATCATAGGCTACCTAAGTATGGTTCTCAATCAGAGACAACGATTGCCAGCTTCCTCTGATTGGGAACCATACCAGGCCAAACACATAGAAATACAAAACATAGAACAACAACATAGAATACCCACCCTCATCACACCCTGATCAAACTAAAATAGAGACATAAAAAAGGAACTAAGGTCAGGACGTGACACTCATGTTGAGCATGTCTCTCTCTCTCTATCACTCGCTCTCTCTCTCTCTCTAAGGTCAGGACGTGACATATCGTCTCACAATAGTCCCTAATTTGAAAGTAGTAATGTTGCTAAATTAAATAATGCTTTATCAGGTGCACATTTTTAAAACATTTTTAAAACTATGTCTGGTTGTTAGAAGGGACAGTAATCCCACAGTATTGGTACGCCCGTCGTCGGAATGAGACCACAGCGCAGCGTGGAAAGTGTACATGTTCTTTATTTAGAATGAACACCCAAAAACAACAACCAAAAGATAAACAAACGTAAAGTTCTGCATGGCTCTACAGCTACTGTGCAAAAACAAGATCCCACAAACTCAGGTGGGAAAAAGGTCTGCCTAAGTATGATTCCCAATCAGAGACAACGATAGACAGCTGCCTCTGATTGGGAAACACACCCGGACAACAAAGAAATAGAAAACTAGAACGCCCACCCCAAATCACACCACGACCTAACCAAATAGAGAAATAAAAAGTCTCTCTAAGGTCAGGGCGTGACAAGTATTCAGATTACAGTACTCGTTTTGAGTAATCCAAAGGATTACATTACTGGTAAAGAGACCTGCGGGTTTTCTGTTAATTTATGTAAATCTTAAGGCTCCTTTTGAATTTTCTGCAGCCCAGGAAAAATCTCTGCGACAACGGAGTGATCAAATGAAGATCCTACAGCTGTATATTCCCATGTCAGGGAAGGTCCATGTATCATACTATTAAGTTTGTCTGTTGTTGTTGATGTTGTTGCCTCCCGTCCACAGCTCTAAGGAGTGGGTGTCTCTGTCTAAGGGAGAGAAGGACCAGCTCCAGCATCAGAGTGCTGAGGATGGGGAGTTCTGGTGAGTATTGTACCTCTCTTCAACAATGTCCTTCTAGTTTGCTTCATTGAAAATGTACACTTGTTGTTGTCTCTACCCACTTTTCGTGTCCTCTCGTCTGTCTCGACTGGAAAAGGAAGACTCACTGAAATGGTCTTTCAGTTTTACAGTTCTTCTGCTGCTGAAGAACAGCTAAATGTACAGACTGTCTCAGTCTTCCTTTTCCAGTGTAACAAAATATGTTTGATTACAAATGATTGAGTAGAGCATGCCAATTCTTGACTCTCCCTCTCCTCTGTCTCCTACTCCTCTGTCTCCCTCTCCCTATGTCTCCATCTGCCTCCCTCTCCCCTGTTTCCCTCTCCTCTGTCTCTCTCTCCCCTGTCTCTCTCTCTTCTGTCTCCCTCTCCCACTCCTCTGTCCCCATCCAGCTGTTTCCCTCTCCTCTCTTTCCCTCTCCTCTGTCTCTCTCTCCCCTGTCTCTCTCTCTCTTCTGTCTCCCTCTCCCACTCCTCTGTCCCCATCCTGCTGTTTCCGTCTGCTCTATCTCCCACTCCTCCGTCTCCCACTCCTCCGTCTCCCACTCCTCTGTCTCCCTCTCCTCTGTCTCCCACTCCTGTCTCCCACTGCTCTTTCTCCGTCTCCCACTCCTCTGTCTCCCACTCCTCTGTCTCCGTCTCCCTCTCCTCTTTCTCCCTCTCCTCTGTCAATCATAGTCTTCTGAATGTATGTGTTTTGGCTTTACACCCCCTTCTATATTGTAGATAAAGCGTTACCTGTCTATCAGAACACAGAGGTATTTAATGGTATTTGGTATTTGATTAGGATCCCAATTAGCTGTTGCGAAAGCAGCAGCTACTCTTCCTGGGGTCCACACAAAACATGAAACATAATACAGAACATTAATAGACAAGGACAGCTCAGGGACAGAACTCCAACAAAATCCTGGTAGAATCAGGAATTCCCCAGGGCAGCTGTCTAAGGCCCTTACTTTTAAAAATCTTTACTAACGAGTGAAGCCAGTGTATCTATGTATGCCGATGACTCAACATGATACACGTTAGCTACTACAGCGACTGAAATGACTGCAACACTTAACAAATAGCTGCAGTTAGTTTCAGAAAGGAACAAGTTAGTCCGAAATATTTCAAAAACTAAAAGCATTGTATTTGGGACAAATCATTCACTAAACTCTAAACCTCAACTAAATATTGTAATGAATAATGTGGAAATTGAGCAAGTTGAGATGACTGAACTGCTTGAGATAACCCTGGATTGTAAACTGTCATGGTCAAAACATATTGATACAACAGTAGCTAAGATGGAGAGAGGTCTGTCCATAATAAAGCACTGCTCTGCCTTCTTAACAACACTATCAACAAGGCAGGTCCTACAGGCCCTAGTTTCTACCTTCTTAACAACACTATCAACAAGGCAGGTCCGACAGGCCATAGTTTTGTCACACCTGGACTACTGTTCAGTCGTGTGGCCAGGTGCCACAAAGACTGACCTCAGAAAATTACAATTGGCTTAGAACAGGGCAGCACGGCTGACCCTTAATTGTACACAGAGAGCATAATAATAAGCATGCAAATCTCTCCTGGCTCAAAGTGGAGGAGAGATTGACTTCACCACTACTTGTATTTATGAGACAGCTCAGATATATTGAGCTGTATATATACAGCGCCTTGCGAAAGTATTTGGCCCCCTTGAACTTTGCGACCTTTTGCCACATTTCAGGCTTCAAACATAAAGATATAAAACTGTATTTTTTTGTGAAGAATCAACAACAAGTGGGACACAATCATGAAGTGGAACGACATTTATTGGATATTTCAAACTTTTTTAACAAATCAAAAACTGAAAAATTGGGCGTGCAAAATTATTCAGCCCCCTTAAGTTAATACTTTCTAGCGCCACCTTTTGCTGCGATTACAGCTGTAAGTCACTTGGGGTATGTCTCTATCAGTTTTGCACATCGAGAGACTGTCATTTTTTCCCATTCCTCCTTGCAAAACAGCTCGAGCTCAGTGAGGTTGGATGGAGAGCATTTGTGAACAGCAGTTTTCAGTTCTTTCCACAGATTCTCGATTGGATTCAGGTCTGGACTTTGACTTGGCCATTCTAACACCTGGATATGTTTATTTTTGAACCATTCCATTGTAGATTTTGCTTTATGTTTTGGATCATTGTCTTGTTGGAAGACAAATCTCCGTCCCAGTCTCAGGTCTTTTGCAGACTCCATCAGGTTTTCTTCCAGAATGGTCCTGTATTTGGCTCCATCCATCTTCCCATCAATTTTAACCATCTTCCCTGTCCCTGCTGAAGAAAAGCAGGCCCAAACCATGATGCTGCCACCACCATGTTTGACAGTGAGGATGGTGTGTTCAGCTGTGTTGCTTTTACGCCAAACATAACGTTTTGCGTTGTTGCCAAAAAGTTAAATTTTGGTTTCATCTGACCAGAGCACCTTCTTCCACATGTTTGGTGTGTCTCCCAGGTGGCTTGTGGCAAACTTTAAACGACACTTTTTATGGATATCTTTAAGAAATGGCTTTCTTCTTGCCACTCTTCCATAAAGGCCAGATTTGTGCAATATACGACTGATTGTTGTCCTATGGACAGAGTCTCCCACCTCAGCTGTAGATCTCTGCAGTTCATCCAGAGTGATCATGGGCCTCTTGGCTGCATCTCTGATCAGTCTTCTCCTTGTATGAGCTGAAAGTTTAGAGGGACGGCCAGATCTTGGTAGATTTGCAGTGGTCTGATACTCCTTCCATTTCAATATTATCGCTTGCACAGTGCTCCTTGGGATGTTTAAAGCTTGGGAAATCTTTTTGTATCCAAATCCGGCTTTAAACTTCTTCACAACAGTATCTCGGACCTGCCTGGTGTGTTCCTTGTTCTTCATGATGCTCTCTGCGCTTTTAACGGACCTCTGAGACTATCACAGTGCAGGTGCATTTATACGGAGACTTGATTACACACAGGTGGATTGTATTTATCATCATTAGTCATTTAGGTCAACATTGGATCATTCAGAGATCCTCACTGAACTTCTGGAGAGAGTTTGCTGCACTGAAAGGAAAGGGGCTGAATAATTTTGCACGCCCAATTTTTCAGTTTTTGATTTGTTAAAAAAGTTTGAAATATCCAATAAATGTCGTTCCACTTCATGATTGTGTCCCACTTGTTGTTGATTCTTCACAAAAAAATACAGTTTTATATCTTTATGTTTGAAGCCTGAAATGTGGCAAAAGGTCGCAAAGTTCAAGGGGGCCGAATACTTTCGCAAGGCACTGTATATATATATATATTTGCAGAAATGTCTAATAAAAAGTTTTTGCTTTGTCATTATGGGGTATTGTGTGCAGATTGATGAGAAAATAATAACACTTCAATCCATTTTAGAATAAGGCTGAAACCAGGTTGTGAAACTGTAAGTCACGGGGTCTGAATCCTCTCCTGTCTCCCTCTTTCTCTCCTCTGTCTCCCTCTTATCTGTCTCCCTCTCTCTCTCCCTCTTTCTCTCTACTCTCTCCCTTTCTCTCCTCTGTCTCCCTATCCCTCTCCTCTGTCTCCCCAGGATGTCCTTTGAGGACTTCAAGAAGAACTACACCAAGATTGAGATCTGCAACCTGACCCCTGATGCCCTGGAGGACGATAAGATCCACAAGTGGACGGTGTCTGTGAACGAGGGTCGTTGGGTCAGAGGCTGCTCTGCCGGGGGCTGCAGGAACTACCCAGGTAGGAGATGACCTCTAAACTCTAACCCTGTATTATATGAACCCTCATCTGTAATTTGTTATTATTTTAGTTGAATTCAGACTTGGGTAGTAACGACAGGAATAATTGTTTTATTTTAAATCCTTTAGCTGTGGTTGATTGAGCTTGCCTGATGCAATGGAACCAATTGAATAGACAATTGCACTTCCCTTCCACCTGGCACTCAGGGTCAGGCTAAATCAAATGTTATTTTAATCCAGGACTTGTTGCGTCGTGTATAGGATTGTCCTCATACGGGGCACCATTACGTAGTAGTCCAAAATTATATTTCCACACTTTGAAGTTAGAATAATACTGGGAAATTGTGAAAATTATAATAATGATTTTTTTAGTGTAAAAGCTGCTTGAAAAGATTGCATGAAATTTCAGCTGTTTTGGTAGGAGTTTTGGCCTGCCTGGTGACATCACCAGGCTGTAAATGAGGTAATAGACCAATAACAAAGAGAGTTCCAAACCTCTCTGCCAATAACAGCTAGTTTTCAGTTTTCCCCTCCCCACTCAGACCACTCCCAGACATTCCTAGAACATGTTTTGCTTCAGAAATTGCTCTTCGCTAAGAAAATATTTTTGTTTATTTTTGACAATTTTAATTGAAAACAATCATAGAAAGGTACTTAATTGTACTTACATGATTTTATATTAAGATAAAAACAGTAGCATTGGACTTTTAAGTGATGTGTTTGGTTCTGGACCCGCTCCCCTACCTGCAGATACATTCTGGACCAACCCTCAGTTCCGCCTGTGTCTCTTGGAGGAGGATGATGACTCAGAGGACAACGAGGTGGCGTGTTCCTTTGTGGTCTCTCTGATGCAGAAGAACAGACGGAAAGAGAGGAAGTTGGGAGCCAATCTCTTCACCATCGGATTTGCCATCTACGAGGTGTCTGCCCTCCCCACAAAAAAAACGAAACAAAAAAAATCCACTACTAAAGAATCTAAGATAACTTTTATTATTCTTTAAAGGGGAAATCTGCAGATCAGAACAACAACA
Organism: Oncorhynchus mykiss; assembly: GCF_013265735.2. Classification (NCBI taxonomy): domain Eukaryota; kingdom Metazoa; phylum Chordata; class Actinopteri; order Salmoniformes; family Salmonidae; genus Oncorhynchus; species Oncorhynchus mykiss. Next base: position 44,518,801 of record NC_048589.1, read on the forward strand.
AAGCACATAGTTAGTTTAAAAAGTCCCAAAATGGATATACAAATCACAGATTGCCCCTTTTAACGCATGACCACATACGTTGTGTACAAGCCGCCTTCTGTTGTAACACGGTTTAGTTTTGAGCAGAGCGGTGTTTCTGGTGTAAACACAACTCTTCTCTCTGTCTGTCTGCAGGTGCCGAAGGAGGTAAGGACAGGAGATGTGGAATGTATTTGTTTACACATTGAGGTTTTATCACTGCCATATTTATTTATAAATGTGTTACTATGAAAGTTTGTTTGATTAATAGTCTAACAACAATAACTAATTCAACACTTTTGTTTTCGTACTTTTCATTCCCAGTCTTTCTTCTCCTGCCTCCTCCGTCTGTGTCTGTGTGTTTCTGACCAGATGCACGGCAACAAGCAGCACATGCAGAAGGACTTCTTCCTGTTCAACTCATCCAAGGCTCGCTGCAAGTCCTACATCAACCTGAGGGAGGTGACCCAGCGCTTCCGTCTGAGCCCCGGGGAGTACGTGATCATCCCGTCTACCTACGAGCCTCACCAGGAGGGAGAGTTCATCCTCAGAGTCTTCTCCGAAAAGAGGAACACCTCAGAGTGAGTGAGAGAGAGAGCTGGGTGGTGGTGGAGCGCAGAGGGAATATACCTAGTCCCCCGGGGAAAAGCAATGCAAGGCCATAGTGAAGTGTCTAAGAGGTTTTATTCGCAGTATGTCCGGGACTTAAACAAACGCAGATAAACGGCCTGATGCACTGCGATATACTTTTTAAAAGGCCATTTTTACCCCCGCAGATGTTTTGCCTGCGATCGTGTTGCAGATGTCGTTGTTTAAAGATTAAATCATCCTTTTAAAAAGTAAATCGCAGCCCGACAGGTCGTAGGTCGTTTATCTGCGTTTGTTTGAATCCCGGCGTATGTTTTCCTTGGCCACTGGTTAACTATATATATATCAATAGATCTGCAAATACACGTATCCATTCTATGTACTTAACTGCTATCTTGGTAATAGTATGAGATGGGAAATTAGTATTTGTTATCGCCAGCTTCTCTGGTGTTTCCCAGTTTTAGTATCTCGCCCTATGTCTAAGATGGGTGAACAGTTATAGTATCTGGCCCTATGTTTAAGATGGGTGAACAGTTATAGTATCTGGCCTTATGTCACAGTATCTGTCCTTATGTCACAGTATCTGTCCTTATGTCACAGTATCTGGCCCTATGTCACAGTATCTGGCCTTACGTCACAGTTTCTGGCCTTATGTCACAGTATCTGGCCCTATGTCACAGTATCTGGCCTTATGTCACAGTATCTGGCCTTATGTCACAGTATCTGGCCTTATGTCACAGTATCTGTCCTTATGTCACAGTATCTGGCCTTATGTCACAGTATCTGGCCCCATGTTTAAGATGGGCTAACCAATGTGGGTGGGTGTGTGTTGGGTTATTGTCAGGTTAGAGCCCTTTGGGGAGAGGGGGGTACTGGGGTTATAGTGGTGGGGTCAGACCGCTAAAGGACAAACTATTTTAACTGCGATTTGATTTGTAGAGTTGGAAGGAATCAGCCACAGTTTGAAGCTGTTATGGAATCCTTTTTAGGACAAGCGACTTCAGATTTGGCCATGCTCGGGTAAACATTTTCTTTCAGTATTAAAATAAACCTCCTGCTCTGACTCCAAGCATCCCGAAACAATTTCCACCCTAGACGACAAGAGCTCCTAGCTCTGATGGAAGAGGGGGACCTACAGGAAGAAGCTGTAAAGAGATACAGTATGACAGACAGAACAACACACCAACTTGATTATGGGCCAGTTTCCTGGACATAGATGAAGCAAGATCTTAAGAGAATCTCCATTGAAAATGTTTTTTAGTCTGTGTCTGGAAACCGCCCCTAACAGTTTTGACATAACAAAGCCTGGCTTTTATTTAATCTCAGTGGGAGTCACTGTTTTCATCCATTTGTTTTAAAGAAACATGGACAGAGTATGTGTCAGATTTTAGGTTATATAATCAAGTTATAGACCAGGTCTGGACCCAACACTCCAACAGAGTAAACCAAGTCTGGACCCAACACTATTACAGAGTAGACAAGGTCTGGAATCAACGCTCCTATAGAGTAGGCCAGGTCTGGAACCAACACTCCTATAGGGTAGACAGGTCTGGACCCAATGCTCCTACAGAGTAGACCAGGTCTGGCCCCAACGCTATTACGGAGTAGACCAGTTCTGGCCCCAACGCTCCTACAGAGTAGACAGGTCTGGCCCCAACGCTCATACAGAGTAGACCAGGTCTGGATCCAATGCTCCTACAGAGTAGACCAGGTCTGGACCCAACGCTATTACGGAGTAGACCAGTTCTGGCCCCAACGCTCCTACAGAGTAGACAGGTCTGGCCCCAACGCTCCTACAGAGTAGACCAGGTCTGGACCCAACGCTCCTACAGAGTAGACAGGTCTGGACCCAATGCTCCTACAGAGTAGACCAGGTCTGGACCCAACGCTCCTACAGAGTAGACCAGGTCTGGACCCAACGCTCCTACAGAGTAGACGGGTCTGGACCCAACACTCCTATAGAGTAGACCAAGTCTGACCCCAACGCTCCTACAGAGTAGACCAGGTCTGGACCCAACGCTCCTACAGAGTAGACAAGGTCTGGACCCAACGCTCCTACAGAGTAGACCAGGACTGGACCCAACGCTCCTACAGAGTAGACCAGGTCTGGACCCAACGCTCCTACAGAGTAGACCAGGTCTGGACCCAACGCTCCTACAGAGTAGACGGGTCTGGACCCAACACTCCTATAGAGTAGACCAAGTCTGACCCCAACGCTCCTACAGAGTAGACCAGGTCTGGACCCAACACTATTACAGAGTAGACAAGGTCTGGACCCAACGCTATTACGGAGTAGACAGGTCTGGAATCAACGCTCCTATAGAGTAGGCCAGGTCTGGAACCAACACTCCTATAGGGTAGACAGGTCTGGACCCAACGCTCCTACAGAGTAGACCAGGTCTGGACCCAACGCTCCTACAGAGTAGACCAGGTCTGGACCCAACGCTCCTACAGAGTAGACCAGGTCTGGACCCAACGCTCCTACAGAGTAGACCAGGTCTGGACCCAACGCTCCTACAGAGTAGACCAGGTCTGGACCCAACGCTCCTACAGAGTAGACCAGGTCTGAACCCAATGCTCCTACAGAGTAGACCAGGTCTGGACCCAACGCTCCTACAGAGTAGACAAGGTCTGGACCCAACGCTCCTACAGAGTAGACCAGGACTGGACCCAACGCTCCCACAGGGTAGACCAGGTCCAGCCCCAACGCTCCCACAGAGTAGACCAGGTCTGGAACCAACGCTCCTATAGAGTAGACCAGGTCTGGACCCAACGCTGCTACAGAGTAGACCAGGTCTGGACCCAACGCTCCTACAAAGTAGACCAGGTCTGGACCCAACGCTCCTACAGAGAAGACCAGGTCTGGACCCAACGTCTCCTACAGAGTAGACCAGGTCTGGACCCAACGTCTCCTACAGAGTAGACCAGGTCTGGACCCAACGCTCCTACAGAGTAGACCAGGTCTGGACCCAACGCTCCTACAGAGTAGACCAGGTCTGGACCCAATGTCTCCTACAGAGTAGACCAGGTCTGGACCCAACGCTCCTAAAAAGTAGACCAGGTCTGGACCCAACGCTCCTACAAAGTAGACCAGGTCTGGACCCAACGCTCCTACAGAGAAGACCAGGTCTGGACCCAACGTCTCCTACAGAGAAGACCAGGTCTGGACCCAACGTCTCCTACAGAGTAGACATGACCAACAAACATGGACTGAACCTAAGAGGCCGAGACAAGGCAGAAAATTGCCCACAAGAGTCCTTGGTCTTAAATATTGGCCTTCAGAAGAATATGGTCAATAAGACCAAATATATTAGAAGTTTATTAAAAGAAAACAAGTTCTCAAGAAGAAGAGGAAAAATAACAAGACACTGATAAAATAATATATATATATTATAACACGTGGTAAATGTGACTAACATTTTGTTCACAGCTCGGTGCAAGGCGGTAAGAGTGTGTTGTACAATATTGTCATTCAACTCAATGCTATTGGGTATGGAACCATAATCCTTTAGGATGTACAGAGAACATTATAGCTGCAATATTATTGATGTTGCTTAGTACAGTTAGGAACAATATTCAGAGATATATAGACACGTAGGAATACCCATAGACAACTTTGTAAATGTGAGGAAATGTTTAGTCAGGATGTTGTAGAGTGTTTGGCTCTTTGCCAGGAAATGTGTGAGGCTTTATGGTCCAATGAGATGTTTAAAGTCCTGCTAGTGTCACAATGGTGACTGCGGTTTGTTGGTTTCTACTCAGGGAGATAGAGAACAGGATCGAGGCTGACCATACAGTGGTGAGTAAAGTTCTCGGGTTCTTTATTCTGTCAACGTCATCAAATCAAATCAAATGTATTTATATAGCCCTTCGTACATCAGCTGATATCTGAAAGTGCTGTACAGAAACCCCAGCCTAAAACCCCAAACAGCAAGCAATGCAGGTGTAGAAGCACGGTGGCTAGGAAAAACTCCCTAGAAAGGCCAAAACCTAGGAAGAAACCTAGAGAGGAACCAGGCTATGTGGGGTGGCCAGTCCTCTTCTGGCTGTGCCGGGTGGAGATTATAACAGAACATGGCCAAGATGTTCAAATGTTCATAAATGACCAGCATGGTCCAATAACAATAAGGCAGAACAGTTGAAACTGGAGCAGCAGCACGGCCAGGTGGACTCAGGTCCTCCGAGAGAGAGAAAGAAAGAGAGAAAGAGAGAATTAGAGAGAGCATACTTAAATTCACACAGGACACCGAATAGGACAGGAGAAGTACTCCAGATATAACAAACTGACCCTAGCCCCCCGGCACGTAAACTACTGCAGCATAAATACTGGAGGCTGAGACAGGAGGGGTCAGGAGACACTGTGGCCCCATCCGAGGACACCCCCGGACAGGACCAAACAGGAAGGATATAACCCCACTCACTTTGCCAAAGCACAGCCCCCACACCACTAGAGGGATATCTTCAACCACCAACTTACCATCCTGAGACAAGGCTGAGTATAGCCCACAAAGATCTCCGCCACGGCACAACCCAAGGGTGGGGGCGCCAACCCAGACAGGAAGATCACATCAGTGACTCAACCCACTCAGGTGACGCACCCCTCCTAGGGACGGTATGAGATGTATTCCTCTGTCTCACAGACCACAGTCCAACTTCCTGTTTCGGTCAGTCTTGTCTCGTCTCTATTGGCTCACCATCACCATCAGTGAGCCCTTGTCTTGGATCAGTGAGAGATGACAATAAGATGGTAGCTTGGATGTTTACGTCAGCCCTGAAACAGGCCTATATTAAATGAAAAGGACAGTATTTATTTTTTTGTGTTAACATTTTTACATCAGTATTCAGAAGTGATATTGGCTGATCGTATTTGCCTCTCAGACACTCTTTCTCTCCCCCTCCCATTATCTCTTTCTCCCCCTCCCATTATCTCTTTCTCCCCCTCTTTCCCACTCCCCATCTCTGTATCTCTTTCTCCCCGTCTCCCCCTCTCCATATCTTTCTCCCCCCTCCCCCTCTCTCCCCCTCCCATTACCTCTTTCTCCCCGTCTCCCCCTCTCCCCCTCCCATTACCTCTTTCTCCCCCTCTCCCCCTCCCATTATCTCTCTCTCCCCCCTCTCCCCCTCCCCATCTCTGTACCTCTTTCTCCCTGTCTCCCCCTCTCCCCCTCCCATTATCTCTCTCTCCCCCCCTCTCCCCCTCCCCATCTCTGTACCTCTTTCTCCCCCCCTCTCCCCCTCTCCCCATCTCTGTATCTCTCTCTCCCCCCCTCTCCCCCTCCCCATCTCTGTATCTCTTTCTCCCCGTCTCCCCCTCCCATTATCTCTTTCTCTCCGTCTCCCCCTCCCTCCCTCTCTCTCTCCTCTGTGTCGTCTTCTCCTTCTCAGCCGGCCCCAGCCAATGCGGGGGAGGAGAGTGAAGAGGACCAGCAGTTCCGCAGCCTCTTTCAGCAGATAGCCGGGGATGTGAGTACGGTGAGTACAGGGAGGCCAGGGAGAGAGGCCAGGGGGGCCAGGGAGAGAGGCCAGGGAGTCCAGAGAGGTCAGTGAGCGCTTTGGGGAGTGTGACTATAGTGCTGGGGTGGGTGGTCAACCAATGTGCTCCCAATTTAGTGCCGGATTCAATCCGATCTGCGTCAGATCCGTGTTATAGCGCGCTTGACATTTAAAGGTAATTTTCAGATTGAGCAGCGTTTACCTTTCTCTATCTCTCTTCACAACACGGGAACATTCCCTTTAAAAGCTGCATGGTCTAAAACCCCTCAATCAGATTCAATCCTGCCTGGGTTATTATACTGTATTACACCTGCTGTATATCTGTCATGTTACTGTATATCTGTCATGTTACTGTTGTTATCAGTCCTGCTGTATATCTGTCATGTTACTGTATATCTGTCATGTTACTGTATTACACCTCCTGTATATCTGTCATGTTACTGTATATCTGTCATGTTACTGTTGTTGTCAGGCCTCCTGTATACCTGTCCTGTTGTTGTCAGGCCTCCTGTATACCTGTCCTGTTGTCGTCAGACCTCCTGTATACCTGTCCTGTTGTCGTCAGACCTCCTGTATACCTGTCCTGTTGTTGTCAGGCCTCTTGTATACCTGTCCTGTTGTTGTCAGGCCTCCTGTATATCTGTCCTGTTGTTGTCAGGCCTCCTGTATACCTGTCCTGTTACTGTTGTTGTCAGGCCTCCTGTATACCTGTCCTGTTGTTGTCAGACCTCCTGTATACCTGTCCTGTTACTGTTGTTGTCAGGCCTCCTGTATACCTGTCCTGTTGTTGTCAGGCCTCCTGTATATCTGTCCTGTTGTTGTCAGGCCTCCTGTATACCTGTCCTGTTGTTGTCAGGCCTCCTGTATACCTGTCCTGTTGTCGTCAGACCTCCTGTATACCTGTCCTGTTGTTGTCAGGCCTCTTGTATACCTGTCCTGTTGTTGTCAGGCCTCCTGTATATCTGTCCTGTTGTTGTCAGGCCTCCTGTATACCTGTCCTGTTACTGTTGTTGTCAGGCCTCCTGTATACCTGTCCTGTTGTTGTCAGGCCTCCTGTATACCTGTCCTGTAGTTGTCAGGCCTCCTGCATACCTGCCCTGTTGTCATCAGACCTGGGTTCAACATTTGACTGAGCTTGCCTGGTGAAATGAATGGCTCAATCAAATGATTTAAGTATTAACAAAAATGTTTTTAAAAACTATTTGAACTCAGATCTGGTTATCAAATGAATTTGATGAGGTTCTATGTATCAGGTGAGGAGGCTTTCAGACATCAAAAGATAAACACAAATAACTACTGGCATTGAAACGTGAACAATGTTCATGTTTAAAATGTTAGAAATGTCCAGATACACACTCAGGTGAGTCCATATGTCCTTCTCCCGCTTTCTCCTCTCTCACAGGAAATGGAAGTTACCGCCAACGAGCTGAAGAATGTCCTCAACAGGGTTGTCTCCAAACGTAAGACCAAGCGTGTTTCTCAATATGCATACAACCGTACTCCACACGCTTATGCTCCGAGTTCGTTCTCCGAAGAGGTTCTCTTGAGTACGTTCTTCGAGGGGGTTCTCCGAGGAGGTTCTCTTGAGTACGTTCTCCGAGGAGGTTCTCTTGAGTACGTTCTCCGAGGAGGTTCTCTTGAGTATGTTCTCCGAGGAGGTTCTCTTGAGTACGTTCTCCGAGGAGGTTCTCTTGAGTACGTTCTCCGAGGAGGTTCTCTTGAGTACGTTCTTCGAGGAGGTTCTCTTGAGTATGTTCTCAGAGGAGGTTCTCTTGAGTATGTTCTCAGAGGAGGTTCTCTTGAGTACGTTCTCCAAGGAGGTTCTCTTGAGTACGTTCTCAGAGGAGGTTCTCTTGAGTATGTTCTCCGAGGAGGTTCTCTTGAGTTCGTTCCTCGAGGAGGTTCTCTTGAGTGCATTCTCCGAGGAGGTTCTCTTGAGTACATTCTCCAAGGAGGTTCTCTTGAGTACATTCTCAGAGGAGGTTCTCTTGAGTACGTTCTCAGAGGAGGTTCTCTTGAGTACGTTCTCCGAGGAGGTTCTCCGAGAAGAGAAGGGCCCTCCGTGCTCCGTTTCGGCATACTTTGATTTGGACTCGTACCCCGACCGTTGTGTCCTCCAATTCGGAATACTTTGATTTAGACTCGTACCCTGACCGTTGTGTGCTCCAATTCGCATGCATATTAAGAAACATCCTAAAACTTCACATTACAGTCATCTTCTGCATCATTAGAGAAGGTCTTCAACAAGGCCCCGTTTATGTTTGCGTAGTCTGCCAATGACAGATTAGCCCTGCACTGACACCTGATTCAACTAAGTTAGGGTTGGTTAGTGATTGGTTGATTAGTTACAGTATCTCTATCTCACTCTTCCACAGATAAGGACCTGAACACAGAGGGTTTTAGCCTGGAGTGCTGCAGGAGCATGATTGCACTCGTGGACGTATCCTCTGTATCTTTGGTGTCTGTAGAGAGAGACCCTCCCGGGTCAGGTTGTGGTGTCTGTAGAGAGAGACCCTCCCGGGTCAGGTTGTGGTGTCTGTAGAGAGAGACCCTCCCGGGTCAGGTTGTGGTGTCTGTAGAGAGAGACCCTCCCGGGTCAGGTTGTGGTGTCTGTAGAGAGAGACCCCCCCGGGTCAGGTTGTGGTGTCTGTAGAGAGAGACCCGCCTGGGTCAGGTTGTGTTGTCTGTAGAGAGAGACCCCCCCGGGTCAGGTTGTGTTGTCTGTAGACAGAGACCCGCCCGGGTCAGGTTGTGTTGTCTGTAGATAGAGACCCGCCCGGGTCAGGTTGTGTTGTCTGTAGACAGAGACCCGCCCGGGTCAGGTTGTGTTGCCTGTAGATAGAGACTCGCCTGGGTCAGGTTGTGTTGTCTGTATAGAGAGACCCGCCCGGGTCAGGTTGTGTTGTCTGTAGAGAGAGACCCGCCCGGGTCAGGTTGTGTTGTCTGTAGACAGAGACCCGTCCGGGTCAGGTTGTTTTGTCTGTAGAGAGAGACCCGCCCGGGTCAGGTTGTGTTGTCTGTAGAGAGAGACCCGCCCGGGTCAGGTTGTGTTGTTTGTAGACAGAGACCCTCCCGGGTCAGGTTGTGTTGTCTGTATAGAGAGACCCGCCCGGGTCAGGTTGTGTTGTCTGTAGAGAGAGACCCGCCCGGGTCAGGTTGTGTTGTCTGTAGACAGAGACCCGCCCGGGTCAGGTTGTGTTGTCTGTAGACAGAGACCCGTCCGGGTCAGGTTGTTTTGTCTGTAGACAGAGACCCGCCCGGGTCAGGTTGTGTTGTCTGTTGAGAGAGACCCGCCCGGGTCAGGTTGTGTTGTCTGTAGACAGAGACCCTCCCGGGTCAGGTTGTGTTGTCTGTAGATAGAGATCCGCCCGGGTCAGGTTGTGTTGTCTGTAGAGAGAGACCCGCCCAGGTCAGGTTGTGTTGTCTGTAGACAGAGACCCGCCCGCGTCAGGTTGTGTTGTCCGTAGACAGAGACCCGCCCGGGTCAGGTTGTGTTGTCTGTAGACAGAGACCCGTCCGGGTCAGGTTGTTTTGTCTGTAGACAGAGACCCGCCCGGGTCAGGTTGTGTTGTCTGTTGAGAGAGACCCGCCCGGGTCAGGTTGTGTTGTCTGTAGACAGAGACCCTCCCGGGTCAGGTTGTGTTGTCTGTAGATAGAGACCCGCCTGGGTCAGGTTGTGTTGTCTGTAGATAGAGACCCTCCCGGGTCAGGTTGTGTTGTCAGACCCGGGTCAGGTTGTGTTGTCTGTAGACAGAGACCCTCCCGGGTCAGGTTGTGTTGTCTGTAGATAGAGACCCGCCTGGGTCAGGTTGTGTTGTCTGTAGATAGAGACCCGTCCGGGTCAGGTTGTGTTGTCTATAGCAGTGGTTCTCAAACCTCTCCTCGGGACCCCCAGACATTTTCACAGTTGAGTTGTAGTCCTGAACTAGATCACCTGATTCACTTAGTAAAACGCCTTGAGGATTAGTTTACAATGTGAATCCGATATGCCATCTCGGGAATACATGTAGAACATGCAGCAGTTGTGGGTCCCCATGAGAGGTCTGAATTATCTAGAGAGAGCACAGCCTGTTGGTATCACAGACAGGGCCTACGGTGGACAAACATCAGGGCCAAATTCACCTTTTACTGCAGTAGTTCTCAGTAGCACGTGCCCGAGGTCATGGGTGTTACCGAGGTCATGGGTGTTACCGAGGTCATGGGTGTTTACCGAGGTCATGGAGGTTACTAATGTAACAACCAGGAAGTGTTGAAATAGCTTAGTCAGAGTAAGTGACTTTGTTGACAGGAAGTGATTGTAAAGTGTTCCATGTTGACGTCCGTCACTGTGGTCTTAACTAAAGCTAATGTCTAGATGGACGGGACTGGCAGACTCAGCCTGCAGGAGTTCAGACATCTCTGGAACAAGATCAAACAGTGGCAGGTGAGAATGCTCTTCTTCATCATCATCTTCTTCAGAATACAGGGTTTATCTCCACTCCCAATGACACTGTAAATAGGGTCAGATTAGTAGATTTAATAAATGCTCTGTTTCTCAGGGGATCTTTAGACACTACAGCTCGGACCAGGCTGGTATCATCAACAGCTACGAGATGAGAAATGCCATCAACGATGCAGGTTAGTTACCAGATACAATAGAATAGAACAGATCGTATCCCTGTTTCGGCATCTACAACAAGATGGAAAGACATGTCCTCTATAGCAGTGGTGTAAAGTATTTAAGTAGTACTTTAAAGTATCTTTACTTAAGTACTTTCTGGGGGTATCTGTACTTTACTATTTGTACTTTTGACAACTTTTACTTCACTACATTCTTGAAGAAAAGAATGTACTTTTTACTCCTTACATTTCCCCTGACACCCAAAAGTACTCGTTACATTTAGAATTTTCACACACTGTATATATACTTTTCTCTATTGTATTCTTGACTGTATGTTTGTTTATTCCATGTGTAACTCTGTGTTGTTTGTGTCGCAGTTGTAAATGAGAACTTGTTCTCAACTGGCCTACCTGGATAAATAAAGGTGAAATTTAAAAAATTTAAAATGCTAACCAGGACAGGAAAATTATCCAATTCACACACTTATCAAGAGAACATCCCTGGTCATCCCTACTGCCTCTGATCTGGCAGACTCACTAAACACAAATGCTTACACTTGTACTACTTAAGTATATTTTAGCAATTAAATGTACTTTTGATAGTTAAGTATATTTAAAACAAAATATATTTAGACTTTTACTCGAGTAGTACATTTTTAACTTTTATTTGAATAATTTCCTGTTTACTTTTACTCAAGTATGACAGTTGGGTATTTTTTCCACCACAGCCCTATAGAAAGCAAATGGCCGCCCTCTCCTTTCCAGGAAGGATATAATTTTTATTTATCTTCATATGGTGATTTATACCCTTTACGTTCCAGAACACTCTCAGCAATGAAGTTAAGTTCTTAACCTTGAGTACTACAGTAGATATACAGTGAATTCGGAAGGTATTCAGACCCCTCCACATTTTTCACACTTTATTACGTTACAGCCTTATTCTAAAATGGATTCGTTTTTTCCCCCCTCATCAATCTACACACAATACCCCATAATGACATCACAATACCCTATAATGACGATGCAAACAGGTTTTTAGACATTTTCGCAAATGAATAAAAAATAAGATATCACATTTACATAAGTGTTCAGAACCTTTACTCAGTTCATCGTTGAAGCACCTTTGGCAGCGATTACATCCTCAAGTCTTTTTGGGTATGACGCTACAAGCTTGGCACACCTGTATTTGGAAGGTGAACTTTCACCACAGTCTGAGGTCCTGGGCGCTCTGGAGCAGGTTTTCATCAAGGATCTCTCTGTACTTTGCTTCGTTCATCTTTCCCTCAATCCTGACTAGGATCCCCACAGCATGATGCTGCCAGCACCATGCTTCACCGTAGGGATGGTGCCAGGTTTCCTTCAGACGTGTCATGTGCCTTTTACTGAGGAGTGGCTTCCGTCTGGCCAATCTACCATGAAGGCCTGATTGGTGGTGCTGCAGAGCTGGTTGTCCTTCTGGAATGTTCTCCCATCTCCACAGAGGAACTCTAGAGCTCTGTCAGAGTGCCCATCGGGTTCTTGGTCACCTCCCTGACAAAGGCCGTTCTCCCCTGATTGCTCAGTTTGGCTGGGGGGCCAGAGCTAGGAAGAGTCTTGGTGGTTCCAAATTTCTTCCATTTAAGAATGACGGAGGCCACTGTGTTCTTGGGGAGCTTCAATGCAGCAGAAATGTTTTGGTACCCTTCCCCAGATCTGTGCCTCAACACAATCCTGTTTCGGAGCTCTACAGACAATTCCTTCAATTTCATGGCATGGTTTTTGCTCTGACATGCACTGTCAACTGTGGGACCTTATATAGACAGGTGTGTGCCTTTCCAAATCATGTCCAATCAAATTAATTTACCACAGGTGGACTCCAATCAACTTGTAGAAACATAAAGGATGATCAATGGAGACAGGATGCACCCGAGTTCAATTTCAAGTCTCATTAGCAAAAGGTTTGAATACTTATTATGTAAGTAAGGTACATATATATTTTTTTAATACATTTGCTAAAATGTCTAAAAACCCGTTTTTGCTATTTTTAGAATAAGGCTGTAACGTAATGTGGAAAAAGGGGTCTGAATACTTTCCGAATGAACTGTATTTTAAAAAGGGTCCTCTGTCTGGAAAATGATCCAGAGCATCGAGGTGATGTTACGGTAGATACTTCTAGAAGGAGGAAAACTGTTAGGGCTCTCTCTGTCGAGATGTCTGGTTTTCTCAACGCCTCACAACGGGACTTGCCACCCGGTTTTAATTGGCTCATCTCTCAGTCCATCACCAGCCTTAGAACCTCCGCCCTACATAGTTTAAAGAGCGAGCGGCACAAATGATTAAAAAAAGGCACCCACCAGAGATCAATGCAGCCCCTATTTCAACGTAATTCCTGCCCTAGAGCGGAAACGCTTGTTTCACTTCCACCTCCGAAGAATGACGCAAGCTACTCGTACATATTCACGAGATTAGGGGGATGGAACGTTGTGAGTGGACAAACATCAACAAATAGGGAACTGACAGCTGTCAGTTTAGGTAGCTAGCATACTAAGATTAGCTAGTTAGCTATTTTGCTAACATTATCTGTTGTTGCTGGGCTTTTAAAAATGTTATCCATGGCTCAGGCAGCCAAGTCGACACAATGCTGTTTGGCTCAGTTCAGTCGCCCTGAATAGAAACGTAGTCTGAAAAGTAGCAGCCATCTAACTGGTCTCACATAACTTGATATGCCCGAACCAGTGGTGTGTATTTATAAGGGAAGCCAAGGGAAGCCAGGGGAAGCCAAGGGAAGCCAGGCTTATCCAAACATTTGACCAATAAAAACATTAAAATTATAAAATAAATTTAACTTTCGTCTGTTTTTTTTTTTTTTTTTAATGTTCAATCAATTTCGCAAGTCGCTGAATCTCACCAGAGAAATCATCCGAGCGAGGGAAACAGCACCCCTCTGTGTCAGTCAGTATGTGTAGACCATGTATCTGATGCTGTCTGGGCAGGGAAACAGCACCCCTCTGTGTCAGTCAGTATGTGTAGACCATGTATCTGATGCTGTCTGGGCAGGGAAACAGCACCCCTCTGTGTCAGTCAGTATGTGTAGACCATGTATCTGATGCTGTCTGGACAGTGAAACAGCACCCCTCTGTGTCAGTATGTGTAGACCATGTTTCTGATGCTGTCTGGGCAGGGAAACAGCACCCCTCTGTGTCAGTCAGTATGTGTAGACCATGTATCTGATGCTGTCTGGGCAGGGAAACAGCACCCCTCTGTGTCAGTCAGTATGTGTAGACCATGTATCTGATGCTGTCTGGACAGTGAAACAGCACCCCTCTGTGTCAGTATGTGTAGACCATGTTTCTGATGCTGTCTGGGCAGGGAAACAGCACCCCTCTGTGTCAGTCAGTATGTGTAGACCATGTATCTGATGCTGTCTGGGCAGGGAAACAGCACCCCTCTGTGTCAGTCAGTATGTGTAGACCATGTATCTGATGCTGTCTGGGCAGGGAAACAGCACCCCTCTGTGTCAGTCAGTATGTGTAGACCATGTATCTGATGCTGTCTGGGCAGGGAAACAACACCCCTCTGTGTCAGTCAGTATGTGTAGACCATGTATCTGATGCTGTCTGGACAGTGAAACAGCACCCCTCTGTGTCAGTCAGTATGTGTTGACCATGTATCTGATGCTGTCTGGGCAGGGAAACAGCACCCCTCTGTGTCAGTCAGTATGTGTAGACCATGTATCTGATGCTGTCTGGGCAGGGAAACAGCACCCCTCTGTGTCAGTCAGTATGTGTTGACCATGTATCTGATGCTGTCTGGGCAGGGAAACAGCACCCCTCTGTGTCAGTCAGTATGTGTAGACCATGTATCTGATGCTGTCTGGGCAGGGAAACAGCACCCCTCTGTGTCAGTCAGTATGTGTAGACCATGTATCTGATGCTGTCTGGACAGTGAAACAGCACCCCTCTGTGTCAGTATGTGTAGACCATGTATCTGATGCTGTCTGGACAGTGAAACAGCACCCCTCTGTCTCAGTATGTGTAGACCATGTATCTGATGCTGTCTGGACAGTGAAACAGCATCCTCTCTGTCTCTCTATGGGTAGACCATGTATCTGATGCTGTCTGGACAGTGAAACAGCATCCTCTCTGTCTCTCTATGGGTAGACCATGTATCTGATGCTGTCTGGACAGTGAAACAGCATCCTCTCTGTCTCTCTATGGGTAGACCATGTATCTGATGCTGTCTGGACAGTGAAACAGCACCTCTCTGTCTCAGTATGTGTAGACCATGTATCTGATGCTGTCTGGACAGTGAAACAGCACCCCTCTGTTTCAGTATGTGTAGACCATGTATCTGATGCTGTCTGGACAGTGAAACAGCACCTCTCTGATGCTGTCTGGACAGTGAAACAGCACCCCTCTGTCTCAGTATGTGTAGACCATGTATCTGATGCTGTCTGGACAGTGAAACAGCATCTCTCTGTCTCATTGTGTGTACACCATGTATCTGATGCTGTCTGGACAGTGAAACAGCACCTCTCTGTCTCAGTATGTGTAGACCATGTAACTGATGCTGTCTCAGTATGTGTAGACCATGTATCTGATGCTGTCTCAGTATGTGTAGACCATGTATCTGATGCTGTCTCAGTATGTGTAGACCATGTAACTGATGCTGTCTCAGTATGTGTAGACCATGTAACGGATGCTGTCTGGAATGAAAGAGTATGTATGACATGTTGCTTCTGTAGAATTTGATTGATTGATGCCAGCAAGCATTTGACCTCCCTTGATAAAAAAAATAAAATAATAATTAGCCAATCAGCATTGAGCTGAGCTCAACTGTGGGTTGTCCTGGCGCAGCAAAACGCCCCCAAGGGAGGCCAGTTTGGATTTGGCTTCACACCAATCAAATCACGCCCGGAGCAAAACGTTATCATTGTCAGAAAAACGTCTGTTTTTGGTCTGCTGGCGTTGTTGTCCTGCAGTAGCTAGCTTGCTAAATCGGCCCTTTCCTAAACCATGCATGGAAACGGGGATTTGGATTTGTGATTTTGACTTAAATCGTTGCCAATGATTACGACAGCGAGTCTGATCTAACCATACATTTACATATTGTGCCACTGGCCTGAGACGATCAAAGTTCAATATGTAGCCTGGTAGGCTCACGTTAACTAGCTAGCTCACTTAGGTCGTTCATTGTTGCCCATGTGAGGAAGTAAGGCTGCCTACCCGTAGCTAAAATGCTTGAGCTAGCTTATGAAACCAAAAAAGTAAAAAGCTATGAGAGCCATCGACCGTTCCGTTAAAGGGAAAGATAAGAGCATTGGAGTTCAACTAGTCGACAAGTAGAGCGAGTTCCCAATTGTCCTTTACTTGCAACCCAAACACATAGAAATCAGTACCAAGCACAGCCACATGATATTTAGCCGCATTTCTTGGACAAAATCGTTTTTTTTGGGGATCACTAAAGTTTGTTTTCAGTGAAATAAACTCAGCATATATATATATAGCGCTCTCCAGCCTCTATTTTAACCACACCCAAAGGCCCACTTTGTTGCACAATGTTACCAGGGTCTATGAGCCAGGAATTCAAGTCCGAGGGACGAGGTAAGAAAAGTGTTCAAGAACATCTGTGACATTGTTAGAGGTCATTTAAAAGTCAAGAGTAAATGTATCCAGACCCTAGAATTATCGTTAAATGGCCGCCTGAAAACGGACTCCATCCACTCCACAGTCTAATCTCTACGTCCAATATATTTTACAGTCTTGTCACCACTCAGTTATTGTGTCCTTGTGTCCCGTTCAGGCTTCCGTCTCAACAACCAGCTGTATGACATCATCACCATGCGTTACGCCAACGAGGGTATGAACATCGACTTTGACAGCTTCATCAGCTGTCTGGTCCGGCTCGAAGCCATGTTCAGTAAGTCACACGCACGCTCTTCACCTTAGTATTCTGTCTGGTCTGGCTAGAAGCCATGTTCAGTAAGTCGCACGCACGCTCTTCACCTTAGTATTCTGTCTGGTCTGGCTAGAAGCCATGTTCAGTAAGTCGCACGCTCTTCACCTTAGTATTCTGTCTGGTCTGGCTAGAAGCCATGTTCAGTAAGTCACACGCACGCTCTTCACCTTAGTATTCTGTCTGGTCATGTTCATGTTTCATTGATTGATTGATGAAATGGGGTTTTTGTTTACAGGGGCCTTCCAGGCTTTTGATCAGGATGGTACGATCAGACTTAGTGTCTTGGAGGTAAGCTGCTAATGCTAATGATACACAGTCTGATGATGAATGACATGGAACAAACATGATGTTACTACCTACCGCCTTAGGGGCTGTGTTGACAGAAGACGTGTGTCAGCACTCTAACTGATACTACCCCTCTATGTCTCTCCTCTATGTCCTAACTGATACTACCCCTCTATGTCCTGATTGATAATAACCCTCTATGTCCTAACTGATACTACCCCTCTATGTCCTGATTGATACTACCCCTCTATGTCCTGACTGATACTACCCCTCTATGTCCTGACTGATAATACCCCTCTATGTCCTGACTGATACTACCCCTCTATGTCCTGACTGATACTACCCCTCTATGTCCTGACTGATAATACCCCTCTGTCTCTCCTCTATGTCCTGACTGATACTACCGCTCTATGTCTCTCCTCTATGTCCTAACTGATACTACCCCTCTATGTCCTGATTGATAATAACCCTCTATGTCCTGATTGATACTACCCCTCTATGTCCTGACTGATACTACCCCTCTATGTCCTGACTGATACTACCCCTCTATGTCCTGACTGATACTACCCCTCTATGTCCTGACTGATAATACCCCTCTATGTCCTGACTGATACTACCCCTCTATGTCCTGACTGATACTACCCCTCTGTCTCTCTATGTCCTGACTGATACTACCGCTCTATGTCTCACCTCTATGTCCTGACTGATAATACCCCTCTATGTCCTGACTGATACTACCCCTCTATGTCCTGACTGATACTACCCCTCTATGTCCTGACTGATACTACCCCTCTATGTCTCTCCTCTATGTCCTAACTGATACTACCCCTCTATGTCCTGACTGATACTACCCCTCTATGTCCTGACTGATACTACCGCTCTATGTCTCTCCTCTATGTCCTAACTGATATTACCCCTCTATGTCCTGACTGATACTACCCCTCTATGTCTCTCCTCATTGTCCAGTGGCTCCAGCTGACCATGTATGCCTAGATTGCCAGACAGGTCTTCTCAGCCGGATGTCCTCCCAGGTGAGACCCATCCCACATGAAGAACGGAGCAGAACTTTATGTCCTCACATTAGACAGCTACCTACCAGTCCTCACATTAGACTGCTACCTACCAGTCCAGTCCTCACATTAGACAGCTACCTACCAGTCCAGTCCTCACATTAGACAGCTACCTACCAGTCCAGTCCTCACATTAGACAGCTACCTACCAGTCCAGTCCTCACATTAGACTGCTACCTACCAGTCCTCACATTAGACAGCTACCTACCAGTCCAGTCCTCACATTAGACAGCTACCTACCAGTCCTCACATTAGACAGCTACCTACCAGTCCAGTCCTCACATTAGACTGCTACCTACCAGTCCTCACATTAGACTGCTACCTACCAGTCCTCACATTAGACTGCTACCTACCAGTCCTCACATTAGACAGCTACCTACCAGTCCTCACATTACACTGCTACCTACCAGTCCAGTCCTCACATTAGACAGCTACCTACCAGTCCTCACATTAGACTGCTACCTACCAGTCCTCACATTAGACTGCTACCTACCAGTCCAGTCCTCACATTAGACAGCTACCTACCAGTCCTCACATTAGACAGCTACCTACCAGTCCAGTCCTCACATTAGACAGCTACCTACCAGTCCAGTCCTCACATTAGACAGCTACCTACCAGTCCAGTCCTCACATTAGACAGCTACCTACCAGTCCAGTCCTCACATTAGACAGCTACCTACCAGTCCAGTCCTCACATTAGACAGCTACCTACCAGTCCAGTCCTCACATTAGACTGCTACCTACCAGTCCAGTCCTCACATTAGACTGCTACCTACCAGTCCAGTCCTCACATTAGACTGCTACCTACCTGTCCAGTCCTCACATTAGACTGCTACCTACCTATCAGTCCTCACATTAGACTGCTACCTATCAGTCCTCACATTAGACTGCTGCCTACCAGTCCAGTCCTCACATTAGACTGCTACCTACCAGTCCAGTCCTCACATTAGACTGCTACCTATCAGTCCTCACATTAGACTGCTGCCTACCAGTCCAGTCCTCACATTAGACTGCTACCTATCAGTCCTCACATTAGACTGCTGCCTACCAGTCCAGTCCTCACATTAGACTGCTACCTACCAGTCCAGTCCTCACATTAGACTGCTACCTACCAGTCCTCACATTAGACTGCTACCTACCAGTCCAGTCCTCACATTAGACTGCTATCTACCAGTCCTCACATTAGACTGCTACCTACCAGTCCTCACATTAGACTGCTACCTACCAGTCCTCACATTAGCCTGCTACCTATCAGTCCTCACATTAGACTGCTGCCTACCAGTCCAGTCCTCACATTAGACTGCTACCTATCAGTCCTCACATTAGACTGCTGCCTACCAGTCCAGTCCTCACATTAGACTGCTACCTATCAGTCCTCACATTAGACTGCTGCCTACCAGTCCAGTCCTCACATTAGACTGCTACCTACCAGTCCAGTCCTCACATTAGACTGCTACCTACCAGTCCTCACATTAGACTGCTACCTACCAGTCCAGTCCTCACATTAGACTGCTACCTACCAGTCCTCACATTAGACTGCTACCTACCAGTCCTCACATTAGCCTGCTACCTACCAGTCCTCACATTAGACTGCTACCTACCAGTCCAGTCCTCACATTAGACTGCTACCTACCAGTCCTCACATTAGACAGCTACCTACCAATCCAGTCCTCACATTAGACTGCTACCTACCAGTCCTCACATTAGACTGCTACCTACCAGTCCAGTCCTCACATTAGACTGCTACCTACCAGTCCTCACATTAGACTGCTACCTACCAATCCAGTCCTCACATTAGACTGCTACCTACCAGTCCATACCAGTTAGCCATCCTTATCCTCTTCCCTCTCTCTAGGTCTCAGGCTTCTCTAATTTCCTCTCCTGACCATGTCCCAGTACTGCTGAAACATCAGTCTCTTCTGAATCGGCCATGTTTTTTTTTTTAACACATCCCACTCCTTACCAGATGTACCGTTCTCTCTCTCAGGCATCAAACACACATAACCTCTCTTTTTCTGTCTTTATACCTCAGAGCCACCTCTCCATAACCCATTGAATATATCTTAAAATATTCAGTTTTATTTACACTACTCCAACCCTCACCTACCCTACCTACTGAATAGGTTCCCTCGTTACGCCTACCACCCTCAACGTCTCCCCTATACCGCCTACCACCCTCGACGTCTCCCCTATACCACCTACCACCCTCCACATCTCCCCTATACCACCTACCATCCTCAACATCTCCCCAACACCTACCACCCTCAACGTCTCCCCTATACCACCTACCACCCTCAACGTCTCCCCTATACCACCTACCACCCTCAACGTCTCCCCAACACCTACCACCCTCAACGTCTCCCCTATACCACCTACCACCCTCAACGTCTCCCCTATACCACCTACCACCCTCAACGTCTCCCCTATATCACCTACCATCCTCAACATCTCCCCTATACCGCCTACCACCCTCGACGTCTCCCCTATACCACCTACCATCCTCAACGTCTCCCCTATACCACCTACCATCCTCAACATCTCCCCTATACCACCTACCATCCTCCACATCTCCCCTATACCGCCTACCACCCTCGACGTCTCCCCTATACCACCTACCATCCTCAACATCTCCCCTATACCACCTACCATCCTCAACGTCTCCCCTATACCGCCTACCACCCTCGACGTCTCCCCTATACCACCTACCATCCTCAACATCTCCCCTATACCACCTACCATCCTCAACGTCACCCCTATACCACCTACCACCCTCCACGTCTCCCCTATACCACCTACCATCCTCAACATCTCCCCTATACCACCTACCATCCTCAACGTCACCCCTATACCACCTACCACCCTCCACGTCTCCCCTATACCACCTACCATCCTCAACGTCACCCCTATACCACCTACCACCCTCCACATTTCCCCTATACCACCTACCACCCTCAACATCTCCCCTATACCACCTACCACCCTCCACATTTCCCCTATACCACCTACCATCCTCAACATCTCCCCTATACCACCCTCCACGTCTCCCCTATACCGCCTACCATCCTCAACGTCTCCCCTATACCACCTACCACCCTCAACGTCTCCCCTATACCACCTACCATCCTCAACATCTCCCCTATACCACCTACCATCCTCCACATCTCCCCTATACCACCTACCATCCCATAACATTTGATAACCCACCCTGACACGATGCACTGTCAAGCCCCTTCTCTAAATCGCTCCAGTGAAGACCACGGCCCTCTCATGGCCAATGGATGAACTGGAGATGTTGGAAAAGGACCAGTGCAACCTTCCTTCAGTCTTGGACTTCCTGACTCGGCGCCGGATTGGTTGGTCCGTGGGAACCGGAACGAATCGAATCTGTTCGTCTGCCAGTCCTACCAATGGATGGATGAGACGCAGAATGGGACTGACAGAACCTGCCAAGAACACCCCCCCCCCACCCCTATCAGCTCTGAAACACTGGTGTCAGAGTTAACGGCTATAGAATCTGCTCGTCTGCCAGTCCTACCAATGGATGGATGAGACGCAGAATGGGACAGACAGAACCTGCCAAGAACATCCCCCCCCCCCCCCACTCCGCTGTACGACCAGGACCAGGCTGAAGCCTCCCTAGCCCGTTGAAGAGCTCCCTACAGGGTGGGATCAACATGTGGAGATGTGAATATGACTATGGGTTGGGACTTGTTGTGGTTTCCTATTAAAAGTTTTGGTCAAATGAGTGTAATGCATTTTTTTTAAACATTTTTAACCCAATAAATAATTGTGTAGTTATTGGTTGGACTGTTTGTTTGTTTGTTTGTTTTATCCATGCTTTATTAAGTGAATGTAGAAGCAGTAAAAATCAGTTGAATTTAGCGGCTTCTGTGTCTGAATGCAGTTCAGTTCAAGACAATATTTAAGACAACTACAAGATGAAAGACAGAAAACCAAAAAGGCCGTAGAATTTTTTTTCTCCAGGTTTTTTTTATGTAACATTTTCTTTAAAATAAAATAACAAAACAAGTTCGCAACCGTTCGGGTAAGAACTAAAAAAAATAAAAAACTCGTCAAAGAAACTCAGGAATGTCAGGTTAAGAGGACGACTGTCATGTTTTCCCCTCAAATAACAGAGGAAGAGGGTTACACACGTCTGGGAGGTATGTCTTCTCAACGAAAGGAGGAGGAGGAGGAGGCTGTTAAAGATCACAGGTTGAACAGAGTCGATGAGATCTCACCTCAGCCGAACACACACACACACCTACAACAGCACCATGTACAACCCCAGAGCTGCCACTACACGGATAAGGAGCGTTACATCGATTTAACTTTTCTTCTTCACATTGATTACAATTTAAATTTTAAAAACGTGTTTTATAATACTATATAAGAAAAAAACCTGTTTGGAAAAAAAATAAAAGAGGCATGATGGATCAACGTATCAGCTTGGTTTGTGTGATGTGTGTGTGTGTGTGTGTGTGTGTGTGTCAGAGGTTTATATTGGTTTGTGTGATGTGTGTGTGTGTCAGAGGTTTATATTGGTTTGTGTGTGTGTGTGTGTGTGTGTGTGTCAGAGGTTTATATTGGTTTGTGTGATGTGTGTGTGTGTCAGAGGTTTATATTGGTCTGTGTGATGTGTGTGTCAGAGGTTTATATTGGTTTGTGTGATGTGTGTGTGTGTCAGAGGTTTATATTGGTTTGTGTGATGTGTGTGTGTGTGTCAGAGGTTTATATTGGTTTGTGTGATGTGTGTGTGTGTCAGAGGTTTATATTGGTTTGTGTGATGTGTGTGTGTGTCAGAGGTTTATATTGGTTTGTGTGATGTGTGTGTCATCAGGGGGTTTTGAGGTATTGCATGGGGGGAGGGGGGGGGGGGGGGGGGGGGGGGGGGGGGGGTGTGTGGATCCTGATTCTGTTCCTCTGGGTTCTTCAACCCCTCAACACACCGTCTCTGTACCATCTACATCTCTGAACAAAACAGCCGTGTTTCAAAACAAACCCCTTACTTACTGTGGAATAGACACACCCTATTTTTTTAAATAAACAACAACACCCATATACTGTAGGAGTTCCACAAAAGATGCACAGCAATATCCAACAATTACTGGTAAGTACAAACTCACTCATTCAGGAAAAAAAACTAACAAACAGTGATTCTTTTGAATTTCTCTCACGTCTGTCTTTAGTGATGACAAATCAACTACACATCATAAACGCCTGTTCACGCATTGGAACACAGTGAACCGACACTAGAGCATATTCTAGAACCGACACCAGAGCACATTCTAGAACCTATTCTAGAGCACATTCTTGAACCGACACTACAGCACATTCTAGAACCGACACGAGAAAACATTCTAGAACCAACACTAGAACACACACACTAGTATGTCTCTCAGTTCCTCATCACTGCAAAACCACATTTTCAAATGGCAATCTCAGACACTTTACACTGTCCTTCAACAAACACCAAAATATCAAGGACCAACCACACTCAATGCCAGAAAGAATAAGATCAAGACTAAGATAAAAACCCCTGTTAAAATAAACTAAGAAAAATATATGGCAGTGAGGGGGGGGGGGGGGGGTCTAGTGACAAGTTTATCAAAATGAGACATCACTCTCAAAAACAGACCATTTTTTTTTATTTTTTTTTTACAATTGTTACTTCTTAAAACGCCTGAATTTACACTCCATTGCACCGAAATATGTCCCAGAAAAATCTAGGTCATGACATCATTAAAGCTAGCCAAGTCTGATGAATGAGTGAATCACAGCTGTATCCAAAGAGGTTGTGACAAAAACAAACCAAGAGAAGAGTCGCAACAAAGACACTAGCACCCCGACTTCCCTCCAAACACAAGACACTAGCACCCCGACTTCCCTCCAAACACACCAAGACACTAGCATCCCGACTTCCCTCCAAACACAAGACACTAGCATCCCGACTTCCCACCAAACACAAGACACTAGCATCCCGACTTCCCACCAAACACAAGACACTAGCATCCCGACTTCCCACCAAACACAAGACACTAGCATCCCGACTTCCCTCCAAACACAAGACACTAGCATCCCGACTTCCCACCAAACACAAGACACTAGCACCCCGACTTCCCTCCAAACACAAGACACTAGCATCCCGACTTCCCTCCAAACACACCAAGACACTAGCATCCCGACTTCCCTCCAAACACAAGACACTAGCATCCCGACTTCCCTCCAAACACAAGACACTAGCACCCCGACTTCCCTCCAAACACAAGACACTAGCATCCCGACTTCCCTCCAAACACACCAAGACACTAGCATCCCGACTTCCCTCCAAACACACCAAGACACTAGCATCCCGACTTCCCTCCAAACACACCAAGACACTAGCATCCCGACGTCCCTCCAAAACAAAACATACAGTGGCAAACATTTGTCTTTATAAAAGTGAGGGTTGGATTCATTTTTAAAACGTATTCGCAGCCATTTGAATAGAAAACATAACAATGACTCTTTCAGACCTGGTTTCTTTGCTTGGTGAACAGTCAGTCAGTCAGTCCTGTGTTCCTTTGTCTTATTTGGTCAGTGGTTCAAGGCAACTGACATTTAGCGGTGTTTATTTATTCATGAGAGAACCATGGAGAGGAAGAGATGTGTTCTAGTTGGTAAAAGAACTAGAACACATCTCTCCTTTCATATAAAAAAACCCCACAGATTCATCATCATTATTCTCTGGTATGGATGGTCAACTTAGCCTGGATACCAGTCGGTTTTGTGCTATCGTTCCACTCATTGCCACTCCTCGTCAATGCCTAACATTGGCAAGAAGTGGAACGTTAGCACCAAACAGGTCTGGTTTTCAGGCTAGTAGTCACCTGGCAACAAGCTGAATCACCCCACTGTTTCACTGATACGCTCATCATTCAGGTTCAACCAGGTGACCTTATAGACTGGGTCACCCCAATATGGGAATTAAGAGAGGGGGGGGGGGGGGGGGGGGGGGGTTAGGAGCGTGAGACTCCCTCAGGGGTGGGCTGGTCCTCTCCAGACTCCTCAGGGGTGGGCTGGTCCACTCCAGACTCCCTCAGGGGTGGGCTGGTCCACTCCAGACTCCCTCAGGGGTGGGCTGGTCCACTCCAGACTCCCTCAGGGGTGGGCTGGTCCACTCCAGACTCCCTCAGGGGTGGGCTGGTCCACTCCACTCCTCCTCAACATGTTGCAGCATGTGCCTTGGAGCCCCCTGTAAGACAGGAGACAGAAACACACACAGGAAGAAATCAACTATGAGACACACAACTCAGATAGTAGATATGTCAATACCAATAGGGGTGATTGGAGTACCCATCCACTTAGCAGAAGAAGGTCTGCCTCTTACTAGGGCTGGCACAATTACCGTACAAACTGTGTAACCAACGGTTACGGACGAAAACAATAGGATGTAATAACAGCTGACAGACAGTTTGACCAAACGCATCATGGGCACACTCAATGGCTGCCTGCTATTGTGATGCAATCATTTCCATGGTAACGTATGATGTTCATTCTAATGATTTTACTTGGCGTGGCTCATGCAATGGAATGGATTTCTGTTGCTATTCGAACGGTTACAGTGGGGCAAAAAAAGTATTTAGTCAGCCACCAATTGTGCAAGTTCTCCCACTTAAAAAGATGAGAGAGGCCTGTACTTTTCATCATAGGTACACTTCAACTATGACAGACAAAATGAGAAAAAAAAATCCAGAAAATCTCATTGTAGGATTTTTAATGAATTTATTTGCAAATTATGGTGGAAAATAAGTATTTAGTCACCTACAAACAAGCAAGATTTCTGGCTCTCACAAAAAGTATAATACAATCTATAACCATCACAGCTCTACGTCTGACTAATACGACCTATAACCATCACAGCTCTACGTCTGACTAATACGACCTATAACCATCACAGCTCTACGTCTGACTAATACGACCTATAACCATCACAGCTCTACGTCTGACTAATACGACCTATAACCATCACAGCTCTACGTCTGACTAATACGACCTATAACCATCACAGCTCTACCTCTGACCCACTAATACGACCTATAACCATCACAGCTCTACCTCTGAATAATACGACCTATAACCTGCACAGCTCTACGTCTGACTAATACGACCTATAACCATCACAGCTCTACGTCTGACTAATACGACCTATAACCATCACAGCTCTACCTCTGACCCACTAATACGACCTATAACCATCACAGCTCTACCTCTGACCGACTAATACAACCTATAACCATCACAGCTCTACGTCTGACCGACTAATACGACCTATAACCATCACAGCTCTACGACTGACCGACTAATACGACCTATAACCATCACAGCTCTACCTCTGACCGACTAATACGACCTATAACCTTCACAGCTCTACCTCTGACCCACTAATACGACCTATAACCATCACAGCTCTACCTCTGACCCACTAATACGACCTATAACCATCACAGCTCTACCTCTGACCGACTAATACGACCTATAACCTTCACAGCTCTACCTCTGACTAATGCGACCTATAACCATCACAGCTCTACCTCTGACCCACTAATAAGACCTATAACCATCACAGCTCTACCTCTGAATAATACGACCTATAACCTGCACAGCTCTACCTCTGACTAATACGACCTATAACCTTCACAGCTCTACCTCTGACTAATACGACCTATAACCTGCACAGCTCTACCTCTGACTAATACGACCTATAACCTTCACAGCTCTACCTCTGACCCACTAATACAACCTATAACCTTCACAGATCTACCTCTGACCCACTAATACGACCTATAACCTTCACAACTCTACCTCTGACCCACTAATACAACCTATAACCATCACAGCTGTACCTCTGACCCACTAATACGACCTATAACCTTCACAGCTCTACCTCTGACTAATACGACCTATGACCATCACAGCTCTACCTCTGACTAATACGACCTATAACCATCACAGCTCTACCTCTGACTAATACGACCTATAACCATCACAGCTCTACCTCTGACTAATACGACCTATAACCTTCACAGCTCTACCTCTGACCCACTAATACGGCCTATAACCATCACAGCTCTACCTCTGACCCACTAATACGACCTATAACCATCACAGCTCTACCTCTGACCCACTAATACGACCTATAACCTTCACAGCTCTAACTCTGACTAATACGACCTATAACCATCACAGCTCTACCTCTGACCCACTAATACGACCTATAACCTTCACAGCTCTACCTCTGACCCACTAATACGACCTATAACCTTCACAGCTCTACCTCTGACCCACTAATACAACCTATAACCATCACAGCTCTACCTCTGACTAATACGACCTATAACCATCACAGCTCTACCTCTGACCCACTAATACGACCTATAACCTTCACAGCTCTACCTCTGACCCACTAATACGACCTATAACCTTCACAGCTCTACCTCTGACCCACTAATACGACCTATAACCATCACAGCTCTACCTCTGACCCACTAATACGACCTATAACCATCACAGCTCTACCTCTGACCCACTAATACGACCTATAACCTTCACAGCTCTACCTCCGACTAATAAGACCTATAACCATCACAGCTCTACCTCTGACCCACTAATATGACCTATAACCTTCACAGCTCTACCTCTGACCCACTAATACGACCTATAACCTTCACAGCTCTACCTCTGACTAATACGACCTATAACCTTCACAGCTCTACCTCTGACCCACTAATACGACCTATAACCATCACAGCTCTACCTCTGACCCACTAATACGACCTATAACCTTCACAGCTCTACCTCTGACCCACTAATACGACCTATAACCTTCACAGCTCTACCTCTGACCCACTAATACGACCTATAACCTTCACAGCTCTACCTCTGACCCACTAATACGACCTATAACCTTCACAGCTCTACCTCCGACTAATACGACCTATAACCATCACAGCTCTACCTCTGACCCACTAATACGACCTATAACCATCACAGCTCTACCTCTGACCCACTAATACGACCTATAACCTTCACAGCTCTACCTCTGACCCACTAATACGACCTATAACCTTCACAGCTCTACCTCTGACCCACTAATACAACCTATAACCATCACAGCTCTACCTCTGACTAATACGACCTATAACCATCACAGCTCTACCTCTGACCCACTAATACGACCTATAACCTTCACAGCTCTACCTCTGACCCACTAATACGACCTATAACCATCACAGCTCTACCTCTGACTAATACGACCTATAACCACCACAGCTCTACCTCTGACCCACTAATACGACCTATAACCATCACAGCTCTACCTCTGACCCACTAATACGACCTAACCTTCACAGCTCTACCTCTGACTAATACGACCTATAACCATCACAGCTCTACCTCTGACCCACTAATACGACCTATAACCATCACAGCTCTACCTCTGACCCACTAATACAACCTATAACCATCACAGCTCTACCTCTGACCCACTAATACGACCTATAACCTTCACAGCTCTACCTCTGACTAATACGACCTATAACCATCACAGCTCTACCTCTGACCCACTAATACGACCTATAACCATCACAGCTCTACCTCTGACCCACTAATACAACCTATAACCATCACAGCTCTACCTCTGACCCACTAATACGACCTATAACCTTCACAGCTCTACCTCTGACTAATACGACCTATAACCTTCACAGCTCTACCTCTGACTAATACGACCTATAACCATCACAGCTCTACCTCTGACCCACTAATACGACCTATAACCATCACAGCTCTACCTCTGACCCACTAATACAACCTATAACCATCACAGCTCTACCTCTGACCCACTAATACGACCTATAACCATCACAGCTCTACCTCTGACCCACTAATACAACCTATAACCATCACAGCTCTACCTCTGACCCACTAATACGACCTATAACCTTCACAGCTCTACCTCTGACTAATACGACCTATAACCATCACAGCTCTACCTCTGACCCACTAATACGACCTATAACCATCACAGCTCTACCTCTGACCCACTAATACAACCTATAACCATCACAGCTCTACCTCTGACCCACTAATAAGACCTATAACCATCACAGCTCTACCTCTGACTAATACGACCTATAACCACCACAGCTCTACCTCTGACCCACTAATACGACCTATAACCATCACAGCTCTACCTCTGACCCACTAATACGACCTATAACCTTCACAGCTCTACCTCTGACTAATACGACCTATAACCTTCACAGCTCTACCTCTGACCCACTAATACGGCCTATAACCATCACAGCTCTACCTCTGACCCACTAATACGACCTATAACCATCACAGCTCTACCTCTGACCCACTAATACGACCTATAACCTTCACAGCTCTAACTCTGACTAATACGACCTATAACCATCACAGCTCTACCTCTGACCCACTAATACGACCTATAACCTTCACAGCTCTACCTCTGACCCACTAATACGACCTATAACCTTCACAGCTCTACCTCTGACCCACTAATACAACCTATAACCATCACAGCTCTACCTCTGACTAATACGACCTATAACCATCACAGCTCTACCTCTGACCCACTAATACGACCTATAACCATCACAGCTCTACCTCTGACCCACTAATACGACCTATAACCTTCACAGCTCTACCTCCGACTAATAAGACCTATAACCATCACAGCTCTACCTCTGACCCACTAATACGACCTATAACCTTCACAGCTCTACCTCTGACCCACTAATATGACCTATAACCTTCACAGCTCTACCTCTGACCCACTAATACGACCTATAACCATCACAGTAGTCCGTGTGTTACAGTCTATGTCCTGTGTAGGAACACGCCATACCTGCTTGGAGCCGTTGCGAGCGGTGAAATACTGATCGCAGTTCTTCCATCGACACTTGAGGTTCTGTGTGTTGGGAGAGGCGTGGTCTTGGAGCAGGTGCTGCTGAAGGTGATCCAACACTCCAAAGATCAGAGAACAGCCATGCCACTGGCAGGAGAGAAGAGACAGGGGGGGAGTTAGATCAGAGAACAGCCATGCCACTGGCAGGAGAGAAGAGACAGGGGGGAGTTAGATCAGAGAACAGCCATGCCACTGGCAGGAGAGAAGAGACAGGGGGGAGTTAGATCAGAGAACAGCCATGCCACTGGCAGGAGAGAAGAGACAGGGGGGAGTTAGATCAGAGAACAGCCATGCCACTGGCAGGAGAGAAGAGACAGGGGGGAGTTAGATCAGAGAACAGCCATGCCACTGGCAGGAGAGAAGAGACAGGGGGGGGATTTAGATCAGAGAACAGCCATGCCACTGGCAGGAGAGAAGAGACAGGGGGGGATTTAGATCAGAGAACAGCCATGCCACTGGCAGGAGAGAAGAGACAGGGGGGCGTTAGATCAGAGAACAGCGTTCAGAAAGTGTACTAACAACTAAATCCACTGAGCCATAAAGGTTCCCCAGTCTTACCCAGCAGTGACCCCTTCACATCCCAGCAGAGACCCCTTCACATCCCAGCAGAGACCCCTTCACATCCCAGTCCCCTGTCTTACCCAGCAGAGACCCCTTCACATCCCAGCAGAGACCCCTTCACATCCCAGTCCCCTGTCTTACCCAGCAGAGACCCCTTCACATCCCAGCAGAGACCCCTTCACATCCCAGTTCCCCAGTCTTACCCAGCAGAGACTCCTTCACATCCCAGTTCCCCCAGTCTTACCCGACAGTGATAGTTCTGGATCAGGTTCAGTTTGACCGCCTGCACACTGCCGTCATAGCAACCAGTGTAGATCTGAAACACAGATGAACATCGGTAATCATCTGATACGTTCCGTTCCACCAGACATGTTTTAATGAAAGAGAGGGGACACTGACCAGAGAGAGAGGGGACACTGACCAGAGAGAGAGGGGACACTGACCAGAGAGAGAGGGGAGACTGACCAGAGAGAGAGGGGACACTGACCAGAGAGAGAGGGGACACTGACCAGAGAGAGAGGGGACACTGACCAGAGAGAGAGGGGACACTGACCAGAGAGAGAGGGGACACTGACCAGAGAGAGAGGGGACACTGACCAGAGAGAGAGGGGACACTGACCAGAGAGAGAGGGGACACTGACCAGAGAGAGGGGACACTGACCAGAGAGAGAGGGGACACTGACCAGAGAGAGAGGGGACACTGACCAGAGAGAGAGGGGACACTGACCAGAGAGAGAGGGGACACTGACCAGAGAGAGAGGGGACTGACCTGCGAGAGAGGGGACACTGACCTGCGAGAGAGGGGACACTGACCAGAGAGAGAGGGGACACTGACCAGAGAGAGAGGGGACTGACCTGCGAGAGAGGGGACACTGACCAGAGAGAGAGGGGACACTGACCAGAGAGAGAGGGGACACTGACCAGAGAGAGAGGGGAGACTGACCAGAGAGAGAGGGGAGACTGACCAGAGAGAGAGGGGACACTGACCAGAGAGAGAGGGGACACTGACCAGAGAGAGAGGGGACACTGACCAGAGAGAGAGGGGACACTGACCAGAGAGAGAGGGGACACTGACCAGAGAGAGAGGGGACACTGACCAGAGAGAGAGGGGACACTGACCAGAGAGAGAGGGGACACTGACCAGAGAGAGAGGGGACACTGACCAGAGAGAGAGGGGACACTGACCAGAGAGAGAGGGGACACTGACCAGAGAGAGAGGGGACACTGACCAGAGAGAGAGGGGACACTGACCAGAGAGAGAGGGGACACTGACCAGAGAGAGAGGGGACACTGACCAGAGAGAGAGGGGACACTGACCAGAGAGAGAGGGGACACTGACCAGAGAGAGAGGGGACACTGACCAGAGAGAGAGGGGACACTGACCAGAGAGAGAGGGGACACTGACCAGAGAGAGAGGGGACACTGACCAGAGAGAGAGGGGACACTGACCAGAGAGAGAGGGGACACTGACCAGAGAGAGAGGGGACACTGAC
The DNA here is from genome assembly GCF_013265735.2 of Oncorhynchus mykiss. NCBI lineage: Eukaryota > Metazoa > Chordata > Actinopteri > Salmoniformes > Salmonidae > Oncorhynchus > Oncorhynchus mykiss. Next base: position 44,550,819 of record NC_048589.1, read on the forward strand.
CAGAGAGAGAGGGGACACTGACCAGAGAGAGAGGGGACACTGACCAGAGAGAGAGGGGACACTGACCAGAGAGAGAGGGACACTGACCAGAGAGAGAGGGGACACTGACCAGAGAGAGAGGGGACACTGACCAGAGAGAGAGGGGACACTGACCAGAGAGAGAGGGGACACTGACCAGAGAGAGAGGGGACACTGACCAGAGAGAGAGGGGACACTGACCAGAGAGAGAGGGGGGACTGACCAGAGAGAGAGGGGACACTGACCAGAGAGAGAGGGGGGACTGACCAGAGAGAGAGGGGACACTGACCAGAGAGAGAGGGGACACTGACCAGAGAGAGAGGGGACACTGACCAGAGAGAGAGGGGACACTGACCAGAGAGAGAGGGGACACTGACCAGAGAGAGAGGGGGGACTGACCAGAGAGAGAGGGGGGACTGACCAGAGAGAGAGGGGACACTGACCAGAGAGAGAGGGGGGACTGACCAGAGAGAGAGGGGACACTGACCAGAGAGAGAGGGGACACTGACCAGAGAGAGAGGGGACACTGACCAGAGAGAGAGGGGACACTGACCAGAGAGAGAGGGGACACTGACCAGAGAGAGAGGGGGGACTGACCAGAGAGAGAGGGGACACTGACCAGAGAGAGAGGGGACACTGAACAGAGAGAGAGGGGACACTGACCAGAGAGAGAGGGGGGACTGACCAGAGAGAGAGGGGACACTGACCAGAGAGAGAGGGGACACTGACCAGAGAGAGAGGGGACACTGACCAGACAGAGGGGGACACTGACCAGAGAGAGAGGGGACACTGACCAGAGAGAGAGGGGGGACTGACCAGAGAGAGAGGGGACACTGACCAGAGAGAGAGGGGACACTGACCAGAGAGAGAGGGGACACTGACCAGAGAGAGAGGGGACACTGACCAGAGAGAGAGGGGGGACTGACCAGAGAGAGAGGGGGGACTGACCAGACAGAGGGGGACACTGACCAGACAGAGGGGGACACTGACCAGACAGAGGGGGGGGACTGACCTGCGAGAGAGGGGACTGACCTGCGAGAGAGGGGACTGACCTGCGAGAGAGGGGACTGACCTGCGAGAGAGGGGACTGACCTGCGAGAGGGGGGACTGACCTGCGAGAGGGGGGACTGAACAGACAGAGGGGGGACTGACCAGACAGAGGGGGACACTGACCAGAGAGAGAGGGGACACTGACCAGAGAGAGAGGGGACACTGACCAGAGAGAGAGGGGACACTGACCAGAGAGAGAGGGGACACTGACCAGAGAGAGAGGGGACACTGACCAGAGAGAGAGGGGACACTGACCAGAGAGAGAGGGGGGACTGACCAGAGAGAGAGGGGACACTGACCAGAGAGAGAGGGGACACTGAACAGAGAGAGAGGGGACACTGACCAGAGAGAGAGGGGGGACTGACCAGAGAGAGAGGGGACACTGACCAGAGAGAGAGGGGACACTGACCAGAGAGAGAGGGGACACTGACCAGACAGAGGGGGACACTGACCAGAGAGAGAGGGGACACTGACCAGAGAGAGAGGGGGGACTGACCAGAGAGAGAGGGGACACTGACCAGAGAGAGAGGGGACACTGACCAGAGAGAGAGGGGACACTGACCAGAGAGAGAGGGGACACTGACCAGAGAGAGAGGGGGGACTGACCAGAGAGAGAGGGGGGACTGACCAGACAGAGGGGGACACTGACCAGACAGAGGGGGACACTGACCAGACAGAGGGGGGGGACTGACCTGCGAGAGAGGGGACTGACCTGCGAGAGAGGGGACTGACCTGCGAGAGAGGGGACTGACCTGCGAGAGAGGGGACTGACCTGCGAGAGGGGGGACTGACCTGCGAGAGGGGGGACTGAACAGACAGAGGGGGGACTGACCAGACAGAGGGGGACACTGACCAGAGAGAGAGGGGACACTGACCAGAGAGAGAGGGGACACTGACCAGAGAGAGAGGGGACACTGACCAGAGAGAGAGGGGACACTGACCAGAGAGAGAGGGGACACTGACCAGAGAGAGAGGGGACACTGACCAGAGAGAGAGGGGACACTGACCAGACAGAGGGGGACACTGACCAGACAGAGGGGGACACTGACCAGACAGAGGGGGACACTGACCAGACAGAGGGGGACACTGACCAGACAGAGGGGGACACTGACCAGACAGAGGGGGGACTGACCAGACAGAGGGGGGACTGACCAGACAGAGGGGGGACTGACCAGACAGAGGGGGGACTGACCAGACAGAGGGGGGACTGACCAGACAGAGGGGGGACTGACCAGACAGAGGGGGGACTGACCAGCGAGAGAGGAGACTGACCTGCGAGAGAGGGGACTGACCTGCGAGAGAGGGGACTGACCTGCGAGAGAGGGGACTGACCTGCGAGAGGGGGGACTGACCTGCGAGAGGGGGGACTGACCTGCGAGAGAGGGGACTGACCTGCGAGAGAGGGGACTGACCTGCGAGAGAGGGGACTGACCTGCGAGAGAGGGGACTGACCTGCGAGAGGGGGGACTGAACAGACAGAGGGGGGACTGACCAGACAGAGGGGGGACTGACCAGACAGAGGGGGGACTGACCAGACAGAGGGGGGACTGACCAGACAGAGGGGGGACTGACCAGACAGAGGGGGGACTGACCAGACAGAGAGGGGACTGACCTGCGAGAGAGGGGACTGACCTGCGAGAGAGGGGACTGACCAGAGAGAGAGGGGACACTGACCAGAGAGAGAGGGGGGACTGACCAGAGAGAGAGGGGACACTGACCAGAGAGAGAGGGGACACTGACCAGAGAGAGAGGGGACACTGACCAGAGAGAGAGGGGACACTGACCAGAGAGAGAGGGGACACTGACCAGAGAGAGAGGGGACACTGACCAGAGAGAGAGGGGACACTGACCAGAGAGAGAGGGGACACTGACCAGAGAGAGAGGGGACACTGACCAGAGAGAGAGGGGACACTGACCAGAGAGAGAGGGGACACTGACCAGAGAGAGAGGGGACACTGACCAGAGAGAGAGGGGACACTGACCAGAGAGAGAGGGGACACTGAACAGAGAGAGAGGGGACACTGACCAGAGAGAGAGGGGACACTGACCAGAGAGAGAGGGGACACTGACCAGAGAGAGAGGGGACACTGACCAGAGAGAGAGGGGACACTGACCAGAGAGAGAGGGGACACTGACCAGAGAGAGAGGGGACACTGACCAGAGAGAGAGGGGACACTGACCAGAGAGAGAGGGGACACTGACCAGAGAGAGAGGGGACACTGACCAGAGAGAGAGGGGACACTGACCAGAGAGAGGGGGACACTGACCAGAGAGAGAGGGGACACTGACCAGAGAGAGAGGGGACACTGACCAGAGAGAGAGGGGACACTGACCAGAGAGAGAGGGGACACTGACCAGAGAGAGAGGGGACACTGACCAGAGAGAGAGGGGACACTGACCAGAGAGAGAGGGGACACTGACCAGAGAGAGAGGGGACACTGACCAGAGAGAGAGGGGACACTGACCAGAGAGAGAGGGGACACTGACCAGAGAGAGAGGGGACACTGACCAGAGAGAGAGGGGACACTGACCAGAGAGAGAGGGGACACTGACCAGAGAGAGAGGGGACACTGACCAGAGAGAGAGGGGACACTGACCAGAGAGAGAGGGGACACTGACCAGAGAGAGAGGGGACACTGACCAGAGAGAGAGGGGACACTGACCAGAGAGAGAGGGGACACTGACCAGAGAGAGAGGGGACACTGACCAGACAGAGGGGGACACTGACCAGAGAGAGAGGGGACACTGACCAGAGAGAGAGGGGACACTGACCAGAGAGAGAGGGGACACTGACCAGAGAGAGAGGGGACACTGACCAGAGAGAGAGGGGACACTGACCAGAGAGAGAGGGGACACTGACCAGAGAGAGAGGGGACACTGACCAGAGAGAGAGGGGACACTGACCAGAGAGAGAGGGGACACTGACCAGAGAGAGAGGGGACACTGACCAGAGAGAGAGGGGACACTGACCAGAGAGAGAGGGGACACTGACCAGAGAGAGAGGGGACACTGACCAGAGAGAGAGGGGACACTGACCAGAGAGAGAGGGGACACTGACCAGAGAGAGAGGGGACACTGACCAGAGAGAGAGGGGACACTGACCAGAGAGAGAGGGGACACTGACCAGAGAGAGAGGGGACACTGACCAGAGAGAGAGGGGACACTGACCAGAGAGAGAGGGGACACTGACCAGAGAGAGAGGGGACACTGACCAGAGAGAGAGGGGACACTGACCAGAGAGAGAGGGGACACTGACCAGAGAGAGAGGGGGGACTGACCAGAGAGAGAGGGGACACTGACCAGAGAGAGAGGGGACACTGACCAGACAGAGGGGGACACTGACCAGAGAGAGAGGGGACACTGACCAGAGAGAGAGGGGACACTGACCAGAGAGAGAGGGGACACTGACCAGAGAGAGAGGGGACACTGACCAGAGAGAGAGGGGACACTGACCAGAGAGAGAGGGGACACTGACCAGAGAGAGAGGGGACACTGACCAGAGAGAGAGGGGACACTGACCAGAGAGAGAGGGGACACTGACCAGAGAGAGAGGGGACACTGACCAGAGAGAGAGGGGACACTGACCAGAGAGAGAGGGGGGACTGACCAGAGAGAGAGGGGACACTGACCAGAGAGAGAGGGGACACTGACCAGAGAGAGAGGGGACACTGACCAGAGAGAGAGGGGACACTGACCAGAGAGAGAGGGGACACTGACCAGAGAGAGAGGGGACACTGACCAGAGAGAGAGGGGACACTGACCAGACAGAGGGGGACACTGACCAGAGAGAGAGGGGACACTGACCAGAGAGAGAGGGGGGACTGACCAGAGAGAGAGGGGACACTGACCAGAGAGAGAGGGGACACTGACCAGAGAGAGAGGGGACACTGACCAGAGAGAGAGGGGGGACTGACCAGACAGAGGGGGACACTGACCAGACAGAGGGGGACACTGACCAGACAGAGGGGGACACTGACCAGACAGAGGGGGGGACTGACCTGCGAGAGAGGGGACTGACCTGCGAGAGAGGGGACTGACCTGCGAGAGAGGGGACTGACCTGCGAGAGAGGGGACTGACCTGCGAGAGAGGGGACTGACCTGCGAGAGGGGGGACTGACCTGCGAGAGGGGGGACTGAACAGACAGAGGGGGGACTGACCAGACAGAGGGGGACACTGACCAGAGAGAGAGGGGACACTGACCAGAGAGAGAGGGGACACTGACCAGAGAGAGAGGGGACACTGACCAGAGAGAGAGGGGACACTGACCAGAGAGAGAGGGGACACTGACCAGAGAGAGAGGGGACACTGACCAGAGAGAGAGGGGACACTGACCAGAGAGAGAGGGGACACTGACCAGACAGAGGGGGACACTGACCAGACAGAGGGGGACACTGACCAGACAGAGGGGGACACTGACCAGACAGAGGGGGACACTGACCAGACAGAGGGGGACACTGACCAGACAGAGGGGGACACTGACCAGACAGAGGGGGACACTGACCAGACAGAGGGGGACACTGACCAGACAGAGGGGGACACTGACCAGACAGAGGGGGGACTGACCAGACAGAGGGGGGACTGACCAGACAGAGGGGGGACTGACCAGACAGAGGGGGGACTGACCAGACAGAGGGGGGACTGACCAGACAGAGGGGGGACTGACCAGACAGAGGGGGGACTGACCAGCGAGAGAGGAGACTGACCTGCGAGAGAGGGGACTGACCTGCGAGAGAGGGGACTGACCTGCGAGAGAGGGGACTGACCTGCGAGAGGGGGGACTGACCTGCGAGAGGGGGGACTGACCTGCGAGAGAGGGGACTGACCTGCGAGAGAGGGGACTGACCTGCGAGAGAGGGGACTGACCTGCGAGAGAGGGGACTGACCTGCGAGAGGGGGGACTGAACAGACAGAGGGGGGACTGACCAGACAGAGGGGGGACTGACCAGACAGAGGGGGGACTGACCAGACAGAGGGGGGACTGACCAGACAGAGAGGGGACTGACCTGCGAGAGAGGGGACTGACCTGCGAGAGAGGGGACTGACCTGCGAGAGAGGGGACTGACCTGCGAGAGAGGGGACTGACCTGCGAGAGGGGGGACTGACCTGCGAGAGGGGGGACTGACCTGCGAGAGAGGGGACTGACCTGCGAGAGGGGGGACTGACCTGCGAGAGGGGGGACTGAACAGACAGAGGGGGGACTGACCAGACAGAGGGGGGACTGACCTGCGAGAGAGGGGACTGACCTGCGAGAGAGGGGACTGACCTGCGAGAGGGGGACTGACCTGCGAGAGAGGGGACTGACCTGCGAGAGAGGGGACTGACCTGCGAGAGAGGGGACTGACCTGCGAGAGGGGGGACTGACCAGACAGAGGGGGGACTGACCAGAGAGAGAGGGGACACTGACCAGAGAGAGAGGGGACACTGACCAGACAGAGGGGGACACTGACCAGAGAGAGAGGGGACACTGACCAGAGAGAGAGGGGACACTGACCAGAGAGAGAGGGGACACTGACCAGAGAGAGAGGGGACACTGACCAGAGAGAGAGGGGACACTGACCAGAGAGAGAGGGGACACTGACCAGAGAGAGAGGGGACACTGACCAGAGAGAGAGGGGACACTGACCAGAGAGAGAGGGGACACTGACCAGAGAGAGAGGGGACACTGACCAGAGAGAGAGGGGACACTGACCAGAGAGAGAGGGGACACTGACCAGACAGAGGGGGACACTGACCAGAGAGAGAGGGGACACTGACCAGAGAGAGAGGGGGGACTGACCAGAGAGAGAGGGGACACTGACCAGAGAGAGAGGGGACACTGACCAGAGAGAGAGGGGGGACTGACCAGAGAGAGAGGGGGGACTGACCAGACAGAGGGGGACACTGACCAGACAGAGGGGGACACTGACCAGACAGAGGGGGGGGACTGACCTGCGAGAGAGGGGACTGACCTGCGAGAGAGGGGACTGACCTGCGAGAGAGGGGACTGACCTGCGAGAGAGGGGACTGACCTGCGAGAGAGGGGACTGACCTGCGAGAGGGGGGACTGACCTGCGAGAGGGGGGACTGAACAGACAGAGGGGGGACTGACCAGACAGAGGGGGACACTGACCAGAGAGAGAGGGGACACTGACCAGAGAGAGAGGGGACACTGACCAGAGAGAGAGGGGACACTGACCAGAGAGAGAGGGGACACTGACCAGAGAGAGAGGGGACACTGACCAGAGAGAGAGGGGACACTGACCAGAGAGAGAGGGGACACTGACCAGACAGAGGGGGACACTGACCAGACAGAGGGGGACACTGACCAGACAGAGGGGGACACTGACCAGACAGAGGGGGACACTGACCAGACAGAGGGGGACACTGACCAGACAGAGGGGGACACTGACCAGACAGAGGGGGACACTGACCAGACAGAGGGGGACACTGACCAGACAGAGGGGGACACTGACCAGACAGAGGGGGACACTGACCAGACAGAGGGGGGACTGACCAGACAGAGGGGGGACTGACCAGACAGAGGGGGGACTGACCAGACAGAGGGGGGACTGACCAGACAGAGGGGGGACTGACCAGCGAGAGAGGAGACTGACCTGCGAGAGAGGGGACTGACCTGCGAGAGAGGGGACTGACCTGCGAGAGAGGGGACTGACCTGCGAGAGGGGGGACTGACCTGCGAGAGAGGGGACTGACCTGCGAGAGAGGGGACTGACCTGCGAGAGAGGGGACTGACCTGCGAGAGAGGGGACTGACCTGCGAGAGAGGGGACTGACCTGCGAGAGGGGGGACTGAACAGACAGAGGGGGGACTGACCAGACAGAGGGGGGACTGACCAGACAGAGGGGGGACTGACCAGACAGAGGGGGGACTGACCAGACAGAGAGGGGACTGACCTGCGAGAGAGGGGACTGACCTGCGAGAGAGGGGACTGACCTGCGAGAGAGGGGACTGACCTGCGAGAGAGGGGACTGACCTGCGAGAGAGGGGACTGACCTGCGAGAGGGGGGACTGACCTGCGAGAGAGGGGACTGACCTGCGAGAGAGGGGACTGACCTGCGAGAGGGGGGACTGACCTGCGAGAGGGGGGACTGAACAGACAGAGGGGGGACTGACCAGACAGAGGGGGGACTGACCTGCGAGAGAGGGGACTGACCTGCGAGAGAGGGGACTGACCTGCGAGAGGGGGACTGACCTGCGAGAGAGGGGACTGACCTGCGAGAGAGGGGACTGACCTGCGAGAGAGGGGACTGACCTGCGAGAGGGGGGACTGACCAGACAGAGGGGACACTGACCAGAGAGAGAGGGGACACTGACCAGAGAGAGAGGGGACACTGACCAGACAGAGGGGGACACTGACCAGAGAGAGAGGGGACACTGACCAGAGAGAGAGGGGACACTGACCAGAGAGAGAGGGGACACTGACCAGAGAGAGAGGGGACACTGACCAGAGAGAGAGGGGACACTGACCAGAGAGAGAGGGGACACTGACCAGAGAGAGAGGGGACACTGACCAGAGAGAGAGGGGACACTGACCAGAGAGAGAGGGGACACTGACCAGAGAGAGAGGGGACACTGACCAGAGAGAGAGGGGACACTGACCAGAGAGAGAGGGGACACTGACCAGAGAGAGAGGGGACACTGACCAGAGAGAGAGGGGACACTGACCAGAGAGAGAGGGGACACTGACCAGAGAGAGAGGGGACACTGACCAGAGAGAGGGGACACTGACCAGAGAGAGAGGGGACACTGACCAGAGAGAGAGGGGACACTGACCAGAGAGAGAGGGGACACTGACCAGAGAGAGGGGACACTGACGAGAGAGAGGGGACACTGACCAGAGAGAGAGGGGACACTGACCAGAGAGAGAGGGGACACTGACCAGAGAGAGAGGGGACACTGACCAGAGAGAGAGGGGACACTGACCAGAGAGAGAGGGGACACTGACCAGAGAGAGAGGGGACACTGACCAGAGAGAGAGGGGACACTGACCAGAGAGAGAGGGGACACTGACCAGAGAGAGAGGGGACACTGACCAGAGAGAGAGGGGACACTGACCAGAGAGAGAGGGGACACTGACCAGAGAGAGGGGACACTGACGAGAGAGAGGGGACACTGACCAGAGAGAGAGGGGACACTGACCAGAGAGAGAGGGGACACTGACCAGAGAGAGAGGGGACACTGACCAGAGAGAGAGGGGACACTGACCAGAGAGAGAGGGGACACTGACCAGAGAGAGAGGGGACACTGACCAGAGAGAGAGGGGACACTGACCAGAGAGAGAGGGGACACTGACCAGAGAGAGAGGGGACACTGACCAGAGAGAGAGGGGACACTGACCAGAGAGAGAGGGGACACTGACCAGAGAGAGAGGGGACACTGACCAGAGAGAGAGGGGACACTGACCAGAGAGAGAGGGGACACTGACCAGAGAGAGGGGGACACTGACCAGAGAGAGAGGGGACACTGACCAGAGAGAGAGGGGACACTGACCAGAGAGAGAGGGGACACTGACCAGAGAGAGAGGGGACACTGACCAGAGAGAGAGGGGACACTGACCAGAGAGAGAGGGGACACTGACCAGAGAGAGAGGGGACACTGACCAGAGAGAGAGGGGACACTGACCAGAGAGAGAGGGGACACTGACCAGAGAGAGAGGGGACACTGACCAGAGAGAGAGGGGACACTGACCAGAGAGAGAGGGGACACTGACCAGAGAGAGAGGGGACACTGACCAGAGAGAGAGGGGACACTGACCAGAGAGAGAGGGGACACTGACCAGAGAGAGAGGGGACACTGACCAGAGAGAGAGGGGACACTGACCAGAGAGAGAGGGGACACTGACCAGAGAGAGAGGGGACACTGACCAGAGAGAGAGGGGACACTGACCAGAGAGAGAGGGGACACTGACCAGAGAGAGAGGGGACACTGACCAGAGAGAGAGGGGACACTGACCAGAGAGAGAGGGGACACTGACCAGAGAGAGAGGGGACACTGACCAGAGAGAGAGGGGACACTGACCAGAGAGAGAGGGGACACTGACCAGAGAGAGAGGGGACACTGACCAGAGAGAGAGGGGACACTGACCAGAGAGAGAGGGGACACTGACCAGAGAGAGAGGGGACACTGACCAGAGAGAGAGGGGACACTGACCAGAGAGAGAGGGGACACTGACCAGAGAGAGAGGGGACACTGACCAGACAGAGGGGGACACTGACCAGAGAGAGAGGGGACACTGACCAGAGAGAGAGGGGACACTGACCAGAGAGAGAGGGGACACTGACCAGAGAGAGAGGGGACACTGACCAGAGAGAGAGGGGGGACTGACCAGAGAGAGAGGGGGGACTGACCAGAGAGAGAGGGGGGACTGACCAGAGAGAGAGGGGGGACTGACCAGAGAGAGAGGGGGGACTGACCAGAGAGAGAGGGGACACTGACCAGAGAGAGAGGGGACACTGACCAGAGAGAGAGGGGACACTGACCAGAGAGAGAGGGGACACTGACCAGAGAGAGAGGGGAGACTGACCAGAGAGAGAGGGGACACTGACCAGAGAGAGAGGGGACACTGACCAGAGAGAGAGGGGACACTGACCAGAGAGAGAGGGGACACTGACCAGACAGAGGGGGACACTGACCAGAGAGAGAGGGGACACTGACAGAGAGAGAGGGGGGACTGACCAGAGAGAGAGGGGACACTGACCAGAGAGAGAGGGGACACTGACCAGAGAGAGAGGGGACACTGACCAGAGAGAGAGGGGACACTGACCAGAGAGAGAGGGGGGACTGACCAGAGAGAGAGGGGGGACTGACCAGAGAGAGAGGGGGGACTGACCAGACAGAGGGGGACACTGACCAGACAGAGGGGGACACTGACCACACAGAGGGGGGGGACTGACCTGCGAGAGAGGGGACTGACCTGCGAGAGAGGGGACTGACCTGCGAGAGAGGGGACTGACCTGCGAGAGAGGGGACTGACCTGCGAGAGAGGGGACTGACCTGCGAGAGAGGGGACTGACCTGCGAGAGGGGGGACTGAACAGACAGAGGGGGGACTGACCAGACAGAGGGGGGACTGACCAGACAGAGGGGGACACTGACCAGAGAGAGAGGGGACACTGACCAGAGAGAGAGGGGACACTGACCAGAGAGAGAGGGGACACTGACCAGAGAGAGAGGGGACACTGACCAGAGAGAGAGGGGGGACTGACCTGCGAGAGGGGGGACTGAACAGACAGAGGGGGGACTGACCAGACAGAGGGGGACACTGACCAGACAGAGGGGGACACTGACCAGAGAGAGAGGGGACACTGACCAGAGAGAGAGGGGGGACTGACCTGCGAGAGAGGGGACTGACCTGCGAGAGAGGGGACTGACCTGCGAGAGAGGGGACTGACCTGCGAGAGAGGGGACTGACCTGCGAGAGGGGGGACTGAACAGCGAGAGGGGGGACTGAACAGACAGAGGGGGACACTGACCAGACAGAGGGGGACACTGACCAGACAGAGGGGGACACTGACCAGACAGAGGGGGACACTGACCAGACAGAGGGGGACACTGACCAGACAGAGGGGGACACTGACCAGACAGAGGGGGACACTGACCAGACAGAGGGGGACACTGACCAGACAGAGGGGGACACTGACCAGACAGAGGGGGACACTGACCAGACAGAGGGGGACACTGACCAGACAGAGGGGGACACTGACCAGACAGAGGGGGACACTGACCAGACAGAGGGGGACACTGACCAGACAGAGGGGGACACTGACCAGACAGAGGGGGGACTGACCAGACAGAGGGGGGACTGACCAGACAGAGGGGGGACTGACCAGACAGAGGGGGGACTGACCAGACAGAGGGGGGACTGACCAGCGAGAGAGGAGACTGACCTGCGAGAGAGGGGACTGACCTGCGAGAGAGGGGACTGACCTGCGAGAGGGGGGACTGACCTGCGAGAGGGGGGACTGACCTGCGAGAGGGGGGACTGACCTGCGAGAGAGGGGACTGACCTGCGAGAGAGGGGACTGACCTGCGAGAGAGGGGACTGACCTGCGAGAGGGGGGACTGAACAGACAGAGGGGGGACTGACCAGACAGAGGGGGGACTGACCAGACAGAGGGGGGACTGACCAGACAGAGGGGGGACTGACCAGACAGAGGGGGGACTGACCTGCGAGAGAGGGGACTGACCTGCGAGAGAGGGGACTGACCTGCGAGAGGGGGGACTGACCTGCGAGAGAGGGGACTGACCTGCGAGAGAGGGGACTGACCTGCGAGAGGGGGGACTGACCTGCGAGAGAGGGGACTGACCTGCGAGAGGGGGGACTGACCTGCGAGAGGGGGGACTGACCTGCGAGAGGGGGGACTGACCTGCGAGAGGGGGGACTGACCTGCGAGAGGGGGGACTGACCTGCGAGAGGGGGGACTGACCTGCGAGAGGGGGGACTGACCTGCGAGAGGGGGGACTGACCTGCGAGAGAGGGGACTGACCTGCGAGAGAGGGGACTGACCTGCGAGAGAGGGGACTGACCTGCGAGAGAGGGGACTGACCTGCGAGAGAGGGGACTGACCTGCGAGAGGGGGGACTGACCAGACAGAGGGGGGACTGACCAGACAGAGGGGGGACTGACCTGCGAGAGGGGGGACTGACCTGCGAGAGGGGGGACTGACCTGCGAGAGGGGGGACTGACCTGCGAGAGGGGGGACTGACCTGCGAGAGGGGGGACTGACCTGCGAGAGGGGGGACTGACCTGCGAGAGGGGGGACTGACCTGCGAGAGGGGGGACTGACCTGCGAGAGGGGGGACTGACCTGCGAGAGGGGGGACTGACCTGCGAGAGGGGGGACTGACCTGCGAGAGGGGGGACTGACCTGCGAGAGGGGGGACTGACCTGCGAGAGGGGGGACTGACCTGCGAGAGGGGGGACTGACCTGCGAGAGGGGGGACTGACCTGCGAGAGGGGGGACTGACCTGCGAGAGGGGGGACTGACCTGCGAGAGGGGGGACTGACCTGCGAGAGGGGGGACTGACCTGCGAGAGGGGGGACTGACCTGCGAGAGAGGGGACTGACCTGCGAGAGAGGGGACTGACCTGAGAGAGGGGGGACTGACCTGAGAGAGGGGGGACTGACCTGAGAGAGGGGGGACTGACCTGAGAGAGGGGGGACTGACCTGAGAGAGGGGGGACTGACCTGAGAGAGGGGGGACTGACCTGAGAGAGGGGGGACTGACCTGAGAGAGGGGGGACTGACCTGAGAGGGGGGACTGACCTACGAGAGAGGGGACTGACCTGAGAGAGGGGGGACTGACCTGAGAGAGGGGGGACTGACCTGTAGCACATAGATTTGGGACTGAGGACAGAGGACTCACCATATTCTTGTGGATTGCCATACACATCACCATGTCTGTGTGTCCACCGTACACCTGCAGACGATCATGTGACTGTGTGGGGGGGTAGATCAAATTCAGAGCATTAACTACGGCATAAAAATAAACTGGTTAGTGTACAGTCTGGCTTTAATGTGGAGGGACAGACACATGGCTACCAGCTCTACCGTGGGTTGGAGAGGGGAGACTGACCTGTAGCTCGTAGACGCGGACCAGTTTGTCAAGACAGGCAGTGACCATCACCTTCCCCAGGATGGCCACCACTGTGACAGCATGACTATGTCCTTTATAGATACGCACCAACTCTCCAGTCTAGAGAGAGAGAGATCCATACCACTAAATAATCAGATTAGACCATAGGAAACATGTGACCAGATTAGAGGCCAGATTAGAGGCCATAGGAAACCTGTGGCCAGATTAGAGACCATAGGAAACATGTGACCAGATTAGAGACCATAGGAAACCTGTGGCCAGATTAGAGACTATAGGAAACCTGTGGCCAGATTAGAGACCATAGGAAACATGTGACCAGATTAGAGACCATAGGAAACCTGTGGCCAGATTAGAGACTATAGGAAACCTGTGGCCAGATTAGAGACCATAGGAAACATGTGACCAGATTAGAGACCAGATTAGAGACTATAGGAAACGTGACCAGATTAGAGACTATAGGAAACCTGTGGCCAGATTAGAGACCATAGGAAACATGTGACCAGATTAGAGACCAGATTAGAGACTATAGGAAACGTGACCAGATTAGAGACCATAGGAAACCTGTGGCCAGATTAGAGACCAGATTAGACAATAGGAAACATGTGACCAGATTAGAGACATGTGTGTTTAATTTGGGTCAAAAAGTAGAGACTATAGGAAACATGTGACATGTGTGTTTAATTTGGGTAGCCAGCCATCTCTACAGCAGAGCAGGAGAGGTAGAGATACTCTGAATGATCATCTATGAAAAGCCAACTGACATTTACTCCTGAGGTGCTGACTTGCTGCACCCTCGTCAACCACTGTGATTATTTATATCTGACCCTGCTGGTCATTTATGAACATTTGAACATCTTGGCCATGTTCTGTTATAATCTCCACCCGGCACAGCCAGAAGAGGACTGGCCACCCCTCATAGCCTGGTTCCTCTCTAGGTTTCTTCCTAGGTTTTGGCCTTTCTAGGGAGTTTTTCCTAGCCACCGTGCTTCTACACCTGCATTGCTTGCTGTTTGGGGTTTAAAGGCTGAGTTTCTGTACAGCACTTTGAAATATCAGCTGATTTGATGGTTAATAAGATGACCGCAACAGCCCAAATGGTTAACACACGTGAAGAGAGAGACACGCCCAGGCCAATTAAACCAACCAATATTCATCAGAATGACTTCTAATTGCGGCAGGGTAGCCTAGTGGTTAGAGCGTTGGACTAGTAACCGGAAGGTTGCAAGTTCAAACCCCCGAGCTGACAAGGTACAAATCTGTCGTTCTGCCCCTGAACAGGCAGTTAACCCACTGTTCCCTGGTAGGCCGTCATTGTAAATAAGAATTTGTTCTTAACTGACTTGCCTAGTTAAATAAAGGTCAAATAAAATTTTTACAAAAAAAAACAATTGCCAACTTCTATACAAAACAAAATGTAGATAAACATGTAACCAAAGTGGATATTTTATTTAAATAACTCACGTGTATATTGTGTGCATGGACCGACTGGTCACTGGAGCCACTGAAGACCAGGTCATTGACCACCTTCATACATAGTACTGTCTTGGTGTGTCCCTCGAGAGTCCGGAGCAACAGGCCACTCTTGGCATCCCGGATGCTAATGGTGCTGTCGTAGGACCCGACCAATAGGATGCGGCGAGCTCCTTCCTGGGCCGTCGCTAGGCAACTCACCGCCCGCGGCCCGTGACACTCGAACACATCCAGCTGCTTGTTGGTCTGAACAAGGACAACACAGGAAATACAAATAACATCTCAAAATGTGTTTGACACACTGCCTTTGGTGGTACTGAGGTGGTTCCATAATGCTTTAATTATAGTTGGGTTCTAAAGTGTATTTTAGAATGTGTTCTAGATTTCAATGCATTCTAGACTGTGTTCTATTGTCGGTTCTAGAACAGAATGTGTTCTAGTGACGGTTCTAGAACAGAATGTGTTCTAGTGACGGTTCTAGAACAGAATGTGTTCTAGTGACGGTTCTAGAACAGAATGTGTTGTAGACGGTGATCTGGTTCTGACCTTGATGCTGAAGGTGACCACGGAGCCGTTAGCTAGGCCAGCGTACAGAACTTTCCAACGGTTGTGGAGGCAAAGAACCCGGTCTGGGAGAGAGAACTGATCCACACACTCCCTGGACTGTGGAGAACATAGAACACAGAGTCATATAGTAGTAGTATTATTATAGTGGTAGTAGTAGTAGTAGTATTATAGTAGTAGTAGTATTATAGTAGTAGTAGTATTATTATAGTGGTAGTATCATAGTAGTAGTAGTATTATAGTAGTAGTATAGTAGTAGTAGTAGTAGTATAGTAGTAGTAGTATTATAGTAGTAGTAGTATTATAGTAGTAGTAGTATTATAGTAGTAGTAGTATTATTATAGTGGTAGTAGTAGTAGTAGTATTATAGTAGTAGTAGTATTATAGTAGTAGTAGTATTATAGTAGTAGTAGTATTATAGTAGTAGTAGTAGTATTATTATAGTGGTAGTATTATAGTAGTAGTAGTATTATTATAGTGGTAGTATTATAGTAGTAGTAGTATTATAGTAGTAGTAGTATTATAGTGGTAGTAGTAGTAGTAGTAGTATTATAGTAGTAGTAGTATTATAGTAGTAGTAGTAGTAGTATTATAGTGGTAGTAGTAGTAGTAGTATTATAGTAGTAGTAGTATTATTATAGTGGTAGTATTATAGTAGTAGTAGTATTATAGTAGTAGTAGTATTATTATAGTAGTAGTAGTATTATAGTAGTAGTAGTATTATAGTAGTAGTAGTATTATTATAGTGGTAGTAGTAGTAGTAGTAGTAGTATTATAGTGGTATTATAGTAGTAGTAGTATTATAGTAGTAGTAGTAGTATTATAGTAGTAGTAGTATTATAGTAGTAGTAGTATTATAGTAGTAGTAGTATTATTATAGTGGTAGTAGTAGTAGTGGTATTATAGTGGTAGTAGTATTATAGTGGTAGTAGTAGTAGTAGTATTATAGTGGTAGTAGTATTATAGTAGTAGTAGTAGTATTATAGTGGTAGTAGTATTATAGTGGTAGTTGTATTATTGTGGTAGTATTATAGTAGTAGTAGTGTTATATTAGTAGTAGTGTAGTAGTAGTAGTAGTATTATCAGTGCAGCAGTAGTAGTTGTAACATTATAGTAGTAGTATTATAGTGGTAGTAGTAGTATTATTAGTGTAGCAGTAGTAGTTGTAACATTATAGTAGTAGTAGTAGTAGTAGTATTATATTAGTAGTATTATAGTAGTAGTAGTAGTATTATAGTGGTAGTAGTAGTATTATTAGTGTAGCAGTAGTAGTTGTAACATTATAGTAGTAGTAGTAGTATTATATTAGTAGTATTATAGTAGTAGTAGTAGTATTATAGTAGTAGTATAGTAGTAGTAGTATTATAGTAGTAGTAAAGTAGTAGTAGTAGTATTATAGTAGTAGTAGTATTATAGTAGTAGTAGTATTATAGTAGTAGTAGTATTATAGTAGTAGTAGTAGTATTATAGTAGTAGTATAGTA
>NC_048589.1:44570498-44852998 GCF_013265735.2 Oncorhynchus mykiss
AGTGAGAGGACTCATCCATTTGTTTCGGTAAACATACATATGATTTATCACAGGCCATAGCCATGCTGTCTGTCTAGTTCAAGACCAAACAGCACGAGGGTCTGGGTACTGGAACTAAATCAGGTCCAATGGACTATTCTGGTCTGGTGAAAGCGTCTGGATCTAGCCTATCCCACCTGAGCATGTGAGATCATGTGACCTACCTGAGGAAGTCTTGGACCAGTGTGAGATCATGTGACCTCCCTGAGGAAGTCTTGGACCAGTGTGAGATCATGTGACCTACCTGAGGACGTCTTGGACCAGTGTGAGATCATGTGACCTCCCTGAGGAAGTCTTGGACCAGTGTGAGATAATGTGACCTCACTGAGGAAGTCTTGGACCAGTGTGAGATCATGTGACCTACCTGAGGAAGTCTTGGACAGCTTGACAGATGTCGGGGGAAGCTGGACTTCACTGTAGGAGGAGGAGCAGACAGGACAGACACGTCAAGAATGAGAAACAGAACCTTTTAGCCTAATCTATAGCCTTTTAGCCTAATCTATAGCCTTTTAGCCTATAGACTTTTAGCCTAATCTATAGCCGTTTAGCCTATAGCCTAATCTATAGCCTTTTAGCCTAATCTATAGCCTTTTAGCCTTTAGCCTAATCTATAGCCTTCTAGCCTAATCTATATCCTTTTAGCCTTTAGCCTAATCTATAGCCTTTTAGCCTATAGCCTAATCTATAGCCTTTTAGCCTATAGCCTAATCTACAGCCTTTTAGCCTATAGCCTAATCTACAGCCTTTTAGCCTCATCTATAGCCTTTTAGCCTATAGACTTTTAGCCTAATCTATAGCCTTTTAGCCTATAGACTTTTAGCCTAATCTATAGCCTTTTAGCCTATAGCCTAATCTATAGCCTTTTAGCCTATGCTATAGCGGAACTAGGACCTAATTATTGGCACCACAGAGCTAGACCTAATTATTGGCACCACAGAGCTAGACCTAATTATTGGCACCACAGAGCTAGGACCTAATTATTGGCACCAAGGAACTAGGACCTAATTATTGGCACCACGGAACTAGGACCTAATTATTGGCACCACGGAACTAGGACCTAATTATTGGCACCACAGAGCTAAGACCGAGCTATTGGCACCACGGAGCTAAGACCTAGTTATTGGCACCACAGAGCTAAGACCGAGCTATTGGCACCACGGAGCTAAGACCTAATTATTGGCACCACGGAGCTAAGATCTAATTATTGGCACCACGGAACTAGGACTTGCACAGCCTTTGGCCAAGATAACTGGAGACAAAAGCTTATTGTAAACCATCAATGAGCTTGCTGTGTGTTTTGCGTGCTCAGAGCACGGTAGCAAAGATTTTTTCTAACTAAGCCAAGATAGACCACAGCCTGTCGTTTCTAATGGGAGAAAATTAATCATAGTGGGTAGAACAAACAAGGAGGTAGGCAGAGCCAAGCACGAGCTGGTGAGATCCTATTGGCGTGTTCTAGCACGTATATTTCCATTTGAGAACGCCTACTCTGTGAAGTGGGCGTGTGCAATAACTCAATTCACCTTTGAACTCCTTCTAAACGACACCATTTAAAAAATAAATAAATAAAACTTTGGCAAAGGGTGAAGTCTACAATACACAGTCCACTCTTAACAGTTCTATAACTCTATGGAGATCAAATGTTTCATAGATGAAGCAAAATGCCAGGCAAAATGTTTTGGGGGCGGCAGGGTACCCTAGTGGTTAGAGACATGGACCAGTAAGGAAGTCCAACGGAAGGAAGGTCGCAAGTTCAAAACCCCCGAGCTGACAAGGTCGTTCTGCCCCCTGAACAAGGCAGTTCCCAGGCCGTCATTGACAAATAAGAATTTGTTCTTAACTGACTTGCCTAGTTAAATAAAGGTAACATTTTTTAAAAAATACAAAAAATAAGAGCAGTGTGATGCTGAAGATCGTGCCAAGTTGCAGCAAGCTCACTGATGGCTACAAGAAGCGTTTGTCTGCAGTTATTTCAGCCAAAGTTTGTTTAACCAAGTACTAGATTAGCGGTACCAAAAATAAAATTGTTTCTGACAATGTTGAAAATACAATAACACTTTTTTTATTTATTATTATTTTAAAATTCAACTTATTTTAGAAGAAAAAATAGGGAATTATCTGAGAAAAGTGTCAAGATGCCAATATATCTGTCCAGACCTGTACATGACATATCACTCTCACCTCTTGCCTACAGAGCTACCATCCATCTCGCTTGTGGAGGTCACCTCATTGCAGGCCAGCTTCTGGGGCTCCGTCTTCAGTGTGTCTGGGGCTGGGGGTGAGACAGCGGGCTGTGGCCGGGGGCAGATGTCCACGTCTCCATCCTCTGGACCCGAGGTGTCAATGGTGACCACCTCACCTGGAGCTGCCTGGGGGAGCACGACCATCTCCAGAGAGGAGTCGGAGTCCTCCTGCCTCTCCTCGGGTCTCGTGGCTGGAGACCCCGGTGGTCCTGGACGCTCTCCCCTGTCCTCTGATGTTCCAGGCGGGCTGGACGTGGAGGAGGATGTGATGACCTGGGGCCGGCTTCCGCCGTTGGGTTTCCTGCGGGTTCCGAGGAGTCTGACGGGTCGGGAGATGGTAGTCTCCGCTTCCAGTTCTGTGTCGCTGTTGTCAAGCTGTTGCTCCTCCCCCTTGGCCTTCCTCAGCACCCTCTTCTTCTTCAACTTCCTCACGCGCTTTATGGTCTTCACCTCCGCCTGAGGCGGCACGTTGGACGGAGCGAGGGACAGAGGAAGGACGGGGGAGGTTTCTAGGTCCTGGACCCCGGATCTGGAGCTCTTGCGGCTGGATGAGCCCGACAGTGGGGCTGGGTGGGGCTTGAAGTTACCCCTGTCTTCCGTGGAAACCTGAACACCCCTCTCTCCCGACTGGACCAGGCCTGGTGAACCTGCCGAGGGGTCCTTCCATTCTGCACATGCTCCTACGGGTAGACTGCTGCCCTCTTGAGAGAGCTCTCTGCTGACTCTGTGACGCTCAGACTTCCTCCCTCGGACCGGTTGGAAGCTGGCGGCACAATCTAAGAAAAGAGAGAACGAGAGAAAACGGCAGATTAAATTCAGGCCATTTCTGAGTGAATGTTTACCAGTGTGTGTGTGTGTGTGTGTGTGTGTGTGTGGTGACAGGCCATACCTGCGTGAGGGGCTGTAGGGATGGGCGTGGGCTCTGACGTGGTGCTGTGAGAGCCGTGGTGAACGGTCACTGCGCTCTCCGCATCCTCCGTCTTAGTGGTCACCCCACCCGGGGACAGGGGCTCCTGCTTGATAACTACGGACTGCGTGATAGGCTGGGGGTGGGTCTGGTGGCTAGGGGACAGGGAGGGGGGCGTGGAGCAGGGGGGCAGGTAGAGGGGAACCTGGTTGGGACTGGCGACAGGGGGTTCTGTTAGAGGCGACAGCAGGGAGGGGGGCATCTCTAAAGGCATCTCCTCTTCACAGCTCTTCACTCTGGGCAGGGAAAGGCTCTCAACACCACCTGAGACACACACCAAGAGTCAAAACAGAACCGATGAAAAGCCGTTACCCATATTTCAGATAGTGAGAAAAGACAAGATGTCACATCCACACCAGACTTATTTTTAAAAAAAGAGAGAGAGAGTGCTCATTTAGTTGACACAAAATCATCAGTTAAAGCCTTGGTTTACCTTGTATCCCTTGGAGCAACTCAATACGCTTCCTTCTGAGAGTACTCATCTCCATGGAAACCTGAGAGACCGTCCAAAACAATAACATGATGGATGGGTTAAAGTTCCTTATTTATCATGTTGTCATCGTGGACTTCTGGGTAATTTCTGTCTGGGGTTCTACAGCTGTACCTTCCTCTTTCTTTACCAAATGATTGGGGGGGACACACACTGACAAGGACTTCCTGGTTGTCCCCAACAGCTCATACCACATGATGGGGGACACACACTGACAAGGACTTCCTGGTTGTCACTCGGGGATTAAGAATGTCATTTTTGAACTGAAATGAATGTAATCTGACAGGACCAGTGTAGGCTGGGCTGGGAGGTGTAGTACCTGCTGTTTGACCACTAGAAGGCGCTGGACCTCCATGTAGGCAGCCTGTAGAGCAGCCCTGGCCTGGATCAGGCTGTTGTCGACCCCTTGTAGAGACCGGCTCAGATCCTCCTCTCTCAGAGACACAGCAAGGAGATGGTCCACCTGTAGACGCTCTGAAGGACAATAAAATGATGGTTTACTGAGTGACAAATTAATACCTGGCCTGAACAGTGACCATCTCAGACACCATAGTAACAGTTACTACAGTAACAGGATGTTCACCCATTGTCCTGTTGTCCTAGAGGGGTTACTACAGTAACAGGATGTTCACCCGGTGTCCTGTTGTCCTAGAGGGGTTACTACAGTAACAGGATGTTCACCAGTGTCCTGCTGTCCTAGAGGGGTTACCATAGTAACAGTTACTACAGTAACAGGATGTTCACCGGTGTCCTGCTGTCCTAGAGGGGTTACCATAGTAACAGTTACTACAGTAACAGGATGTTCACCAGTGTCCTGCTGTCCTAGAGGGGTTACCATAGTAACAGTTACTACAGTAACAGGATGTTCACCGGTGTCCTGCTGTTCTAGAGGGGTTACCACAGTAACAGTTACTACAGTAACAGGATGTTCACCAGTGTCCTGCTGTCCTAGAGGGGTTACTACAGTAACAGGATGTTCATCCAGTGTCCTGTTGTCCTAGAGGGGTTACTACAGTAACAGGATGTTCACCAGTGTCCTGCTGTTCTAGAGGGGTTACCATAGTAACAGTTACTACAGTAACAGGATGATCACCAGTGTCCTGCTGTCCTAGAGGGGTTACCATAGTAACAGTTACTACAGTAACAGGATGTTCACCAGTGTCCTGCTGTCCTAGAGGGGTTACCATAGTAACAGTTACTACAGTAACAGGATGTTCACCTTTTTTGGACTTGACCTTCATTCTTTTATTCTTCCTCTCTGAATGAGGGATTTCAGGACATGCAATGTCCCCAGCAGCACGTCGTTTCATCCTGGCTCCCTGCGTGTCGGTCTGCTCCGTCCCCGAGCTGCTGTCCCCTATCACGGAGTCAGGTCTCGGCTCGACCCCTGGGGGCCCCTCTGGTAGTGGCCCCTGTACTTCTCTCTGTGCTCTGTCTTCACACGGTGTAGCCTCCACTTTAGGCTGCTGGAGGTCTCTGAATAACGAGGAGCTTTGCTGGTCTGAGCTGCATCTTACTTCCCTTCCAGCCCCATCTCCGGGTGCCCTCTCTCCTGGCATCGCCTGACCAGGGGTCTGACCTCCGAAGAGAGAGGAGAGGTTGGCGGTCGAGCGGTCTGGAGCCACGCTACTCTCCGAGAGGCTGCGTTTGCGAGGAGTCACTGGGGCGAAGGCGGGTCCAGAGTCTCCGAGGCCGAAGAGGGTCTCCCACTGAAACCCCTCGGCCAGAGGAACGTCTTCCCCCTCCTGGTCACAGGACACCATCTCGATGCCAAACCTGATAAGACGAGACAGGATACATCTCATGTTCAGCCATACATTACCACCAACTCCACATACATTTAACATGACTGCCAGGACACATGCACTTTTAAAAAAGGTCCCAGATCTCTCTAAGTGCTTTTGTCATTGTCAAGCCAAACTATTTTTTGGGGCATTATGGACTCCATAAGGAGTTGGCAAGAGATGAGAAACAGACTGGCACCTAGCCTACTGTTAAAAGGCAAGGGGCTATACACTCATTGGCCAGTTTATTAGGTACACCATCTGGTACCGGCTCCGACTCCACCATTTGCCTCCAGAACATCCGGAATTATTCGAGGCATGGAACACATTGCTCAATTGGTATCAAGGGGACTTAACGTGTGCCAGGAATAACATTCCCCACACCGTTGCACCACCAGCCAGTACCGTTGACACCAGGCAGGATGGACTGTTAGGAGGGGAACCCGGTAGTCTGCTGCAATAGCCCCTTCAGTGACGAATTGTGCTTTTCGTGATGTCGTTCTGCACACCACTGTTAGGTACTACGTTATTAGTGGTCTGTTTGTGGGCCGCCTGATTGGCTTGTACCGTTCTGGCCGTTCTCCTTGGACATCTCTCGTCAACGAGAGAGGACGTTCCTGTTCCTAGGCCGTCATTGAAAATAAGAATTTGTTCTTAACTGACTTGCCTAGTTAAATAAAAGGTAAAAAAATAAAAACAAGCTGTTTTCACCCACAGGACCGCAGCTGACCGGATGTTGTTTTTGTTGTCGAGCAGTCGTTCTCGATAAACTGTTGACACCCGTGCGTGATATGAGATACTGGATCTGACACGCCTGGTACTGTCGATCCTACCACGCCGAACGTCGCTTTGGGTCACTCGTTCTGCCCATTCTAAAGTTCAATCCAACAGTAACTGAATGCCTCGATGCCTGTCTGCCGGCTTTATATAGCAAGCCACGGACACGAGACTCACTGTCTGTAGGAGCAAACCATTTTCCGTGAAACGGGGTGGCCACTGAGTGCACTGAGGCCACTGAGTGCATGTACCAAGCATCAGAGTAGCAGTGCTAATCTAGGATCAGGTACCCCTTTATCTCTATAATTACTATACAAAACATTAGGAACACCTTCCTAGTATTGAGTTGCACCCCCCCTTTTCCCCTCAGAGCAGCCTCAATTCGTCAGGGACATGAACTCTACAAGGTGTCTAAAGCGTTCCACAGGGATGCTGGCCCCATGTTGTCTCCAATGCTTCCCACAGTTGTGTCAAGTTGGCTGGATGTCCTTTGGGTGGGTGGACCATTCTTGATACACACGGGAAACTGTTGAGTGTGAAAAACCCAGCAGCGTTGCAGTTCTTGACACAATAACCCGTAACCCGTTGAAAGTCACAAATCTTTTGTCTTGTCCGTTTCACCCTCTGAATGACACACGAACACAATCCACCCCTCAATTGTCTCAAGGTTTAAAAAGCCTACTTTAACCACCTGTCTCCTACCTTTCATCTACACTGATTTGAAGTGGATTTAACAAGTGACATCATTAAGGGATCATACATTTCACCTGGATTCACCTGGTCAGTCTACGTCATGGAAAGAGCTCAGTGTATATTACCATCTAAAAGGCTAAACTGGTCCTAGAGCAGAACTCCCACACGAGATGCGTTATGCATCCTGCTGCAGGTCATTCTCCAGATGACCGCTCACCTGGGCATGCCTTTCCCCTGCTGCTGCTTCTTCCTGTGGACTTCCTGGTACACCTGGTCCCAGTTGACACAGCGTCGTGACCCCGACGAACTGATGAGCTGTCTTAGCGTTGGCTTCAGCCCCAAATCCTTCTCCGCCTCCCCTCTCCTCGTCCCGCTCACGTTCCTGATTCGCCGGGCTATGTTCAGATTGGGCTCGTGGCTGCCGCTCTTGGTCTTGGAGCCGATGTGTCGGGTGAGGTCCCTCTTTAGGCCGAGGGGCAGGGTGGGTTTGGTCTGGGTGGAGCCTGAGGAGGGGTCAGAGGTCGTGTGGAGGTCAAGGTTAGGGTCGATGGTTCTCAAGGGGTCACTGTCTGACCATAGACCTGCGTCTGCTACTTCCATGGCCTCCTCTCCAGCCACCAGGCCCCTCGCCTCCTCCCTCTCCCCCACCGCCTCCTCCCTGGGAGAGAGAGAGAGCACAGCCCCCTCTGGGGACTCCATGGTGGAAGTGCTGACCTGGACAGACTGAACAGACATGTGGTTGTCTGAGGGAGACGTCACAAACTCCATCATGGTCTCTAAAGGCTCAGTAGCAGCAGCTCTGTCCTCAGCTGGGTTAGCTCTGCTGCTAGCTCTGTCCTCAGCTGGGTTAGCTCTGCTGCTAGCTCTGTCCTCAGCTGGGTTAGCTCTGCTGCTAGCTCTGTCCTCAGCTGGGTTAGCTCTGCTGCTAGCTCTGTCCTCAGCTGGGTTAGCTCTGCTGCTAGCTCTGTCCTCAGCTGGGTTAGCTCTGCTGCTAGCTCTGTCCTCAGCTGGGTTAGCTCTGCTGCTAGCTCTATCCTCAGCTGGGTTAGCTCTGTCCTCAGCTGGGTTAGCTCTGCTGCTAGCTCTGTCCTGTCTGGTCTGTCTAGACGACTTCCCTCTCTTCTGTCTGTTGTCGTCAGCGACCGTAACGCCAGCAGAGCTCTCCACCTGTTGTTGTTCCTCGATGTGTAGCACCATCTTCCTGTCCTTTTTCTCCATCCTATGGTCGTTGGACACTGCCTTCTGTCCCTCGGTCCTGTTGTTAACAGCAGACAGCTCCACGGAGCTCCTCTTGTCTAGCAGTGTCTCCTTGGCTCTCCTCAGCATCTCGGTCAGCAGCTGCTCCTGGTCCTGCTGGGGTGATTTTGATCCCTGCCCCCTCCCCAAATCCTGGCTTCTGTGTCTGGACAACCTAGGCTGGTCCGAGTCCTGGCTGGAGGCTCGGCTCAGCTGGGTCCTGGGGGTGGTAGAGGGGCTAGGGCTGGAGGCCCTACTGAGGTGGGTCTTGGGGTTGGAGGTTAGATTGAGGGTGGGGCTGGAGGCCCTACTGAGGTGGGTCTTGGGGCTGGAAGTTAGGTTGAGGGTGGGGCTGGAGGCCCTACTGAGGTGGGTCTTGGGGCTGGAAGTTAGGGTGGGGCTGGGGCTGGAGGCCCTACTGAGGTGGGTCTTGGGGCTGGAAGTTAGGTTGAGGGTGGGGCTGGAGGCCCTACCCAGGTGGGTCTTGAGGCTGGTAGTCGAAGAGGAGGACAGGCCTTTCTCAAGGCACTCTGATGGTTTAGCTGCCCTCCGTCTGGTGGAGGTGGACCCAGAGGAAGAGGAGGAGGTTTGTCTGTCTGTCCTCAAACTATTGCTGTTATCACTGCTACTGATCCTTGTAGAGATGTCTCTAAGCTTCCTGGGTTCCCTCCCTTCTACACTATGATCAGGAGACCTCTGCTGCTGGGCTGCTCTCTGCTGGCCTGCTCGCAGGTCCTGTCTGGATTGAGTCGGCTTCAGACCCGAGGAGCGGTGGAGGTCCAGCGTTATGTCACGTCTGGGCCTCAGATCCACATCTCTGCCCTGGCCCAAGGGGGTCTGGAAGGTTGGGGGAGGAGGAGGACCCTTTGGGTGCTTCTCTGAGGGTTGAGGATGAGGGTGAGTCTCCTTATGGGACGGATAAGGGGACCAGCGACAGGCCTTGTCTAGTTTAGGATTACTACCGAACGCCTTGGGCCCCAAGCCACTTTTACGATCGTGTTCTGCTCCACCGGCTGGCCCTTCCTGGGCCATGTTCTGGTGTCCACTCTTCCGGCCGTCATCCTGCGGTTCGAAGTGAGCGTATCTGTGTAGCTGGTCGAAGGACCCGACCGGATCCAGCTGGTCGCTGGCGAAGTCCATCCTGTGAAGAGACTCCGTGCTGCTCGGCCCTTCCGTCATGACACGGTCAGCGAGCACACCAGGAAGTCCGTGACCCCCTCTGCTGCTGCCGTATAGACCGGTAGCACCTCCTCCTCCGCTGTTCTGCTGCCAGGGTTCCCTCCCTCCGCTCTGCTGCTGTGCTGGGGGATGGAGATACTCCTCCTGCTGCCATCTCCTATTGGTTCCCTCCCTGCTGTGCAGGCTGCCACTGCCTCTCTGTCCGGCGCTCCACTTGTAGACGTTGGGTGGTTCCTGGGCGTGCCAGGTGGCACTGCGGCCCTGTTTCCTGTCGTACCAGTTGAACCTGATGTCCTCCTGGGTCTCCCAGGGACCTCGACACCCGGCGGGGGTAGAGCTGCAGTCCCAGCCCCCCTGCTCCTGCCAGGCGGGACCCTTGCATTTTCGAGGTGGTGGTGGTGGTGGTGTTGGAGGGGTTTTGTTGGGGTATCTCCAGTCCCACAACGCCCCCTTCTGGCAGAAGTACTGCCGTGCGTCACTCCACTTCTGGATCTGTTGCTGCCGCTTCCTACTCTCCTCTTCCTCTCTCCTCTGCGCCTCCTCCTCTCTGGCACGCTTTGCTGCAGCCTCCTCCTCCCTCCTGGAGACACGAGAGAAAACACACGCGTCAAAACCACTCACAGCTCCCGTTCATCTGACTGGCATGCACTTTTACACTGCAGTTCTACCGTCTGTCCTGAATCAGCCCTAGTCTACGGAGCCTTCATGATATAACCTACTGTAACATCCTTCATAGACCTAGCCTAAGGGGCCTTCATGATATAACCTAATGTAACAGCCTTCATAGACCTAGTCTACAGAGCCTTCATGATATAACCTACTGTAACATCCTTCATAGACCTAGTCTATGGAGCCTTCATGATATAACCTACTGTAACAGCCTTCATAGACCTAGTCTACGGAGCCTTCATGATATAAACTACTGTAACAGCCTTCATATATAACCTACTGTAAGAGCCTTCATGATATAACCTACTGTAACAGCCTTCATAGACCTAGTCTACGGAGCCTTCATGATATAACCTACTGTAACAGCCTTCATATATAACCTACTGTAACATCCTTCATAGACCTAGTCTACGGAGCCTTCATGATATAACCTACTGTAACATCCTTCATAGACCTAGTCTATGGAGCCTTCATGATATAACCTACTGTAACATCCTTCATAGACCTAGTCTACGGAGCCTTCATGATATAACCTACTGTAACATCCTTCATAGACCTAGTCTACGGGGCCTTCATGATATAACCTACTGTAACATCCTTCATAGACCTAGTCTACGGAGCCTTCATGATATAACCTACTGTAACATCCTTCATAGACCTAGTCTACGGAGCCTTCATGATATAACCGACTAACATCCTTCATAGACCTAGTCTACGGAGCCTTCATGATATAACCTACTGTAACAGCCTTCATATATAACCTACTGTAACATCCTTCATAGACCTAGTCTACGGGGCCTTCATGATATAACCGACTAACATCCTTCATAGACCTAGTCTATGGAGCCTTCATGATATAACCTACTGTAACAGCCTTCATAGACCTAGCCTACGGGGCCTTCATGATATAACCTACTGTAACATCCTTCATAGACCTAGTCTACGGAGCCTTCATGATATAACCTACTGTAACATCCTTCATAGACCTAGTCTACGGAGCCTTCATGATATAACCTACTGTAACAGCCTTCATAGACCTAGTCTACGGAGCCTTCATGATATAACCTACTGTAACATCCTTCATAGACCTAGTCTAGTCATGATATAACATACTGTAACAGCCTTCATATATAACCTACTGTAACATCCTTCATAGACCTAGTCTACGGAGCCTTCATGACATAACCTACTGTAACATCCTTCATAGACCTAGTCTACGGAGCCTT
Source organism: Oncorhynchus mykiss (assembly GCF_013265735.2). Taxonomy (NCBI): domain Eukaryota; kingdom Metazoa; phylum Chordata; class Actinopteri; order Salmoniformes; family Salmonidae; genus Oncorhynchus; species Oncorhynchus mykiss. Next base: position 44,581,802 of record NC_048589.1, read on the forward strand.
CATGACATAACCTACTGTAACATCATTCATAGACCTAGTCTACGGAGCCTTCATGACATAACCTACTGTAACATCAATCTTAGACCAAGTCTACAAAGCCTTCATGATATAACCTACTGTAACAGCCTTCATATATAACCTACTGTAACATCCTTCATAGACCTAGTCTACGGAGCCTTCATGATATAACCTACTGTAACAGCCTTCATATATAACCTACTGTAAGAGCCTTCATGATATAACCTACTGTAACAGCCTTCATAGACCTAGTCTACGGAGCCTTCATGATATAACCTACTGTAACATCCTTCATAGACCTAGTCTATGGAGCCTTCATGATATAACCTACTGTAACAGCCTTCATATATAACCTACTGTAACATCCTTCATAGACCTAGTCTACAGAGCCTTCATGATATAACCTACTGTAACAGCCTTCATATATAACCTACTGTAACATCCTTCATAGACCTAGTCTACGGAGCCTTCATGATATAACCTACTGTAACAGCCTTCATAGACCTAGTCTACGGGGCCTTCATGATATAACCTACTGTAACAGCCTTCATATATAACCTACTGTAAGAGCCTTCATGATATAACCTACTGTAACAGCCTTCATATATAACCTACTGTAACATCCTTCATAGACCTAGTCTACAGAGCCTTCATGATATAACCTACTGTAACAGCCTTCATATATAACCTACAGTAACATCCTTCATAGACCTAGTCTACGGAGCCTTCATGATATAACCTACTGTAACAGCCTTCATATATAACCTACTGTAAGAGCCTTCATGATATAACCTACTGTAACAGCATTCATAGACCTAGTCTACGGAGCCTTCATGATATAACCTACTGTAACATCCTTCATAGACCTAGTCTATGGAGCCTTCATGATATAACCTACTGTAACAGCCTTCATATATAACCTACTGTAACATCCTTCATAGACCTAGTCTACAGAGCCTTCATGATATAACCTACTGTAACAGCCTTCATAGACCTAGTCTAGAGGCCTTCATGATATAACCTACTGTAACAGCCTTCATATATAACCTACTGTAACATCCTTCATAGACCTAGTCTACGGAGCCTTCATGATATAACCTACTGTAACAGCCTTCATATATAACCTACTGTAACAGCATTCATAGACCTAGTCTACGGAGCCTTCATGATATAACCTACTGTAACATCCTTCATAGACCTAGTCTATGGAGCCTTCATGATATAACCTACTGTAACAGCCTTCATATATAACCTACTGTAACATCCTTCATAGACCTAGTCTACGGAGCCTTCATGATATAACCTACTGTAACAGCCTTCATAGACCTAGTCTACGGAGCCTTCATGATATAACCTACTGTAACAGCCTTCATAGACCTAGTCTACGGAGCCTTCATGATATAACCTACTGTAACAGCCTTCATATATAACCTACTGTAAGAGCCTTCATGATATAACCTACTGTAACAGCCTTCATAGACCTAGTCTACGGAGCCTTCATGATATAACCTACTGTAACAGCCTTCATATATAACCTACTGTAAGAGCCTTCATGATATAACCTACTGTAACAGCATTCATAGACCTAGTCTACGGAGCCTTCATGATATAACCTACTGTAACATCCTTCATAGACCTAGTCTATGGAGCCTTCATGATATAACCTACTGTAACAGCCTTCATATATAACCTACTGTAACATCCTTCATAGACCTAGTCTACGGAGCCTTCATGATATAACCTACTGTAACAGCCTTCATAGACCTAGTCTACGGAGCCTTCATGATATAACCTACTGTAACATCCTTCATAGACCTAGTCTAGAGGCCTTCATGATATAACCTACTGTAACAGCCTTCATATATAACCTACTGTAAGAGCCTTCATGATATAACCTACTGTAACAGCCTTCATAGACCTAGTCTACGGAGCCTTCATGATATAACCTACTGTAACATCCTTCATAGACCTAGTCTACGGAGCCTTCATGATATAACCTACTGTAACATCCTTCATAGACCTAGTCTATGGAGCCTTCATGATATAACCTACTGTAACAGCCTTCATATATAACCTACTGTAACATCCTTCATAGACCTAGTCTACGGAGCCTTCATGATATAACCTACTGTAACAGCCTTCATAGACCTAGTCTACGGAGCCTTCATGATATAACCTACTGTAACATCCTTCATAGACCTAGTCTAGAGGCCTTCATGATATAACCTACTGTAACAGCCTTCATATATAACCTACTGTAAGAGCCTTCATGATATAACCTACTGTAACAGCCTTCATAGACCTAGTCTACGGAGCCTTCATGATATAACCTACTGTAACATCCTTCATAGACCTAGTCTACGGAGCCTTCATGATATAACCTACTGTAACATCCTTCATAGACCTAGTCTACGGAGCCTTCATGATATAACCTACTGTAACATCCTTCATAGACCTAGTCTACGGAGCCTTCATGATATAACCTACTGTAACATCCTTCATAGACCTAGTCTACGGAGCCTTCATGATATAACTACAAGCTACTCATTTATTCGACTATACACAACAAACCATTATATTAATCTGACTACACACAACAAGCTATTCTCTTAATCTGACTACACACAACAAACCATTCTATTAATCTGACTACACACAACAAACCATTCTATTAATCTGACTACACACAAACTATTCTATTAATCTGACTACACACAACAAACCATTCTATTAATCTGACTACACACAACAAGCTATTCTATTAATCTGACTACACACAACAAACCATTATATTAATCTGACTACACACAACAAGCTATTCTCTTAATCTGACTACACACAACAAACCATTCTATTAATCTGACTACACACAAACTATTCTATTAATCTGACTACACACAACAAACCATTCTATTAATCTGACTACACACAACAAGCTATTCTATTAATCTGACTACACACAACAAACCATTATATTAATCTGACTACACACAACAAGCTATTCTATTAATCTGACTACACACAACAAGCTATTCTATTAAATCTGACTACACACAACAAACCATTCTATTAATCTGACTACACACAACAAACCATTCTATTAATCTGACTACACACAACAAGCCATTCTATTAATCTGACTACACACAACAAGCTATTCTATTAATCTGACTACACACAACAAACCATTCTATTAATCTAACTATACACAACAAGCTATTCTATTAATCTGACTACACACAAACTATTCTATTAATCTGACTACACACAACAAGCTATTCTATTAATCTGACTACACACAACAAACAATTCTATTAATCTGACTACACACAACAAGCTATTCTATTAATCTGACTACACAAAACAAGCCATTCTATTAATCTGACTACACACAACAAACCATTCTATTAATCTGACTACACACAGCAAACAATATTATTGTGTGCATGTAACCATACAAATCGTGACATTTGAAAGTCTGCCTAGGAACAATATCTATTTCCCCCAGTGGTCTGCTGAGTTCTGGCACGGCCCTCCTTGTGCCCCTGGGGTTGAATTCCAAACAGCACCCTACTTCCTTTGACCAGGTTCCAGTGCACTATAAAGAATAACGTGGCATTTGGGACAGGCTCCTGCCCAGAGTGTTAAACTCCACGAGGTCTGCGGCCCGGGCAGAAGGTCTGTCATATGACACGGGGACAGGGACAGCTGCAAGCCCTCTGCTGCTGGTGACAATCATCACACACACACACACACACACACACAACTGTTCTAGTTGGACAAGCCTCAAACATCCATCTTAAGACCCATTTCAGTTTCCACTGAAAGCCCTTCCTTTAACCTAGGGCAGGGTTCCCCAACTGGTGGCCCACGGCCCAATTTTGGCCCACGGGTGGTTTTATTTTAGTTTTCTGAGCCCCAAAAAATTGTAAAGAAGACTAAAAACACCAGGAAACCAGCTCCAAGTTATTTGAATTTTGGAAATGTGTTTCCTAAGTATTCACACACATAATTAGCTTGTGGTGTGTGGTAGAGATACTCTTAACCTGGCCTGATGACTCCTGGCTGTCCCCAGTCCACCTGGCCGTGCTGCTGCTCCAGTTTCAACTGTTCTGCCTGCGGCTATGGAACCTTGACCTGTTCACCGGATGTGCTACCTGTCCCAGACCTGCTGTTTTCAACTCTCTAGAGACAGCAGGAGTGGTAGAGATACTCTTAATGACATTTACTCCTGAGGTGCTGACTTGCTGCACCCTCTACAACCACTGTGATTATTATTATTTGACCCTGCTGGTCATCTTTGACCGTTTGAACATCTTGGCCATGTTCTGTTATAATCTCCACCCGGCACAGCCAGAAGAGGACTGGCTGTGGGCCAGATATAAAGGTCAAAGGTCTATAACATGTAGGTCAGATATACAGGTCAAATGTCAATAACATGTGGGCCAGATATAAAGGTCAAAGGTCAATAACATGTAGGTCAGATATACGGGTCAAAGGTCAATAACATGTGGGCCAGATATAAAGGTCAAAGGTCTATGGAAGGCTGGTGTGTTTTCCAACCGAACATCCTACCACCACTATCTGTGACTCAGACCTCTCTTCAGAAAGATTAAGCCCGTGATCCTGGCAGACCGTGATCCTGGCAGACCGTGATCCTGGCAGACCGTGATCCTGGCAGACCGTGATCCTGGCAGACCGTGATCCTGGCTGCAGAGTTTCTGGTGCAATGCAGATACTGAGTGACACAGCATACATTCTATAGGTAGCATTCAGTGCTATTATTATCTATCAATATTATCAATATCTTTATAATCAGATATCATTATCATCCATTACTAAGTTGAGATGCCCCAAAACCAACTATATATGTCCCACTCCTATACATGAGGCCAGTGAGAGGACAGTGTCCCACTCCTATACATGAGGACGGTGTCCCACTCCTATACATGAGGACGGTGTCCCACTCCTATACATGAGGACAGTGAGAGGATGGATTCCCACTCCAATACATGAGGCCAGTGAGAGGATGGTGTCCCACTCCTATACATGAGGACAGTGAGAGGATGGATTCCCACTCCTATACATGAGGCCAATGAGAGGATGGATTCCCACTCCTATACATGAGGACAGTGAGAGGATGGATTCCCACTCCAATACATGAGGCCAGTGAGAGGATGGATTCCCACTCCTATACATGAGGCCAGTGAGAGGATGGATTCCCACTCCTATACATGAGGACAGTGAGAGGATGGATTCCCACTCCTATACATGAGGACAGTGAGAGGATGGATTCCCACTCCTATACATGAGGACAGTGAGAGGATGGATTCCCACTCCTATACATGAAGACAGTGAGAGGATGGATTCCCACTCCTATACATGAGGACAGTGAGAGGATGGATTCCCACTCCTATACATGAGGACAGTGAGAGGATGGATTCCCACTCCAATACATGAGGCCAGTGAGAGGATGGTGTCCCACTCCTATACATGAGGACAGTGAGAGGATGGATTCCCACTCCTATACATGAGGCCAATGAGAGGATGGATTCCCACTCCTATACATGAGGCCAGTGAGAGGATGGATTCCCACTCCTATACTTGAGGACAGTGAGAGGATGGATTCCCACTCCAATACATGAGGCCAGTGAGAGGATGGATTCCCACTCCTATACATGAGGCCAGTGAGAGGATGGATTCCCACTCCTATACATGAGGACAGTGAGAGGATGGATTCCCACTCCTATACATGAGGACAGTGAGAGGATGGATTCCCACTCCTATACATGAGGACAGTGAGAGGATGGATTCCCACTCCTATACATGAGGACAGTGAGAGGATGGATTCCCACTCCTATACATGAGGACAATGTGTCCCACTCCTATACATGAGGACACGGTGTCCCACTCCTATACATGAGGACGGTGTCCCACTCCTATACATGAGGACGGTGTCCCACTCCTATACATGAGGACGGTGTCCCACTCCTATACATGAGGACGGTGTCCCACTCCTATACATGAGGACGGTGTCCCACTCCTATACATGAGGACGGTGTCCCACTCCTATACATGAGGACGGTGTCCCACTCCTATACATGAGGACGGTGTCCCACTCCTATACATGAGGACGGTGTCCCACTCCTATACATGAGGACGGTGTCCCACTCCTATACATGAGGACGGTGTCCCACTCCTATACATGAGGACGGTGTCCCACTCCTATACATGAGGACGGTGTCCCACTCCTATACATGAGGACGGTGTCCCACTCCTATACATGAGGACAGTGAGAGGATGGATTCCCACTCCAATACATGAGGCCAGTGAGAGGATGGATTCTGTGAACACTCTTTCTAGAAGCCATAGAGGACATGATGTGGAATGTGATCAAGCTGGAGTGAGTGAGAGGGTGCGGTGACTGTAATGCTTTTTTTAGTATGTAACCCTGGCACACAACCCCTCCCTCCCTCTCTCTCTCTCTCTCTCTCTCTCTCTGCCCTGGACTCCCTGACACCCTCCCTCCCTCTCTGCCCTGGACTCTGACACACGACCCCCCCCCTCCCTCTCTCTCTCCCCCTCTCTGCCCTGGACTCCCTGACACCCTCCCTCCCTCTCTGCCCTGGACTCCCTGGCACACGACCCCACCCCCCCCTCCCTCCCTCTCTCTCTCTCTCTGCCCTGGACTCCCTGACACAAGACCCCACCTCCCTCTCTCTGCCCTGGACTCTGACACACGACCCCTCCCTCCCTCCCTCTCTGCCCTGGACTCTCTGACACACGACCCCTCCCTTCCCCAACCCTGGGCTCTATGAGCAGCAACCATAGAGATAAAAAAAAAATAAGGTCTCCTCTTTGTAACGGTGCCATTTTATGGCGTCTGTGACAGGACGATGCCTTATATTCCACCTAAGAGTCCTCTTTCTACGTCTATGAGCAGCAGTATGGTTCACGTCACAGCTAAATGAGAAGAGTGACCCGAAACCATGACACCTAATATGTGACTATACATGGTCCACTAGTCCAGAACACACAGACCCAAACATCATGATAAACATCGTGATAATTAACATTATGATCAGACCATTGAGAAGTTCTCAGCTCTCGTTCTAAAAGGGGGGTTTCCCCAATCCAGGAACACATGTTCTCTATTCAAAATCATCGAGAGTTTAGCAGACAGACAAACAAATACATGAGAGGAGAAGAAAATAAAAAAAGCAACCCCCCCCCCCCCCCCTCCTCTCTCTTACCTGATCACTTCCTTCCGGGTCTCGATCAATTTGATCAGATCCTTGTCGAAGTACTCCTCTTCCTGGTCGTTCCCGGCACCCTCGCGTTCCGCCGTCTCCACGCGCTGCTTGTGCACCCTGCTGGATATGTGGTTGGCGTAGTCCGTTAGACTCACCACGGTCACCCGGCACACCGGGCACTCGTGGCCACAGTCCCTGGGGAGGGAAGGGGACAGCGGGCGCTCAATAACCCCCTCTGGCATGGTGATGTGCGCTTCTACTCACAACTGGTCTGGTCTCCCTGTTCGTCTGCAGATCACTTGGACAATACCGGCGGCTCTAGGTTTAAGGAATTATTCAATTATTTTTAAAAAGGAAAGGAGAGTACTCAACAATCCTTATTAAGATAAAACACTCTTCCCGTTTCTTTTGTTCTTCAGAGATCAGGAGGCAAAATTACATATTATTTTCGGTCATTTTAAGATATATATATTTTTTTTTAAAAGGAGTTAAGATCAGCTGGTTAAGTCTTCGTGAACATCTTCGAGGCTTCTAGTTGTTTCCAGCGGGCCGGTGGCGGCAGTTTTGGCGGGGGATGGGAGGCTCGTGTGTCGTCGGTAACATGGTAACATTTACCCCACGATACACACTACACAGCCATCCAGACAGCTGACGGTGCACGGTCGAGCGGTGGCCGATGTGGAGACAGGCAGGGAGGGACGGCAGCCTCAGCCTAGCACGCTGCTGCTGTCGTGGTGGTAGTCCACTGTGCTCAGCCAGCCTCTCTCTATTTCTGCTATGCACCTCAGATAACATCCCCCCCCCCCCCACCCTCCTCCCCTCCCACTTCATCCTACTGAATACCCAACTGTGGAGCTGCTTAGCCTGTGAACCAATCATGAGGCTGGTTGTAACCGGAGCCGTGGCCAAGTAACAGCTGTAGATAATTCACCACAGAAGTGTGCATCCTATATGGTACCCTAAAACGCTACATAGTGCACTAGTGTTGATCAGAGCCCTCTATAGGTGAATAGGGTTCTATTTAGGACACCTACACAAACTTCTCCCTGTAGAAGGGCTGAGAGGTACCATGACTTCATTGGCTAGGGGTTCAAACCTCTCAGAAAACTCGGCTCCCTGACGTTCCGTTAACTCATTGATAAGGTTCAGGGGGGGGTTGATTTAGAAGTGTACTGTTTTGTCTTGTGCAAAAGTACAAAGGGCACAAAGACCCCCCCCCCCCCCCCCCCCCTCTCAAAAAAACAATGGGTTCAATAATGTAATCAGTGAATCAATACAAGCTATATCTTTGCATATAGTCTCATCAAAATGTGTTTTTCATAGGTTTGCAATTCTCACTTGATCAAAAACAAAGTGGGGGGGAGGGGTAATGTCTGCATGTCCATTTTACTGTCAATGACAAAGACGTTAATTAATCTTCAATAAAGGAACAATATTTTAAAGTCTTAAGAAAGAGTTACCTCTCAACTAGACTAGGAACTCATGATAATATAATACACTTATTCATCTTAGAACAAATGTTAAATTGTAACACATTCCCCTCTCCTTTCCGCTAGATGTTAGTTAAGAGCCTCTCCTTTCCCCTAGATGTTAGTTAAGAGCCTCTCCTTTCCCCTAGATGTTAGTTAAGAGCCTCTCCTTTCCCCTAGATGTTAGTTAAGAGCCTCTCCTTTCCCCTAGATGTTAGTTAAGAGCCTCTCTTTTCCCCTAGATGTTAGTTAAGAGCCTCTCCTTTCCCCTAGATGTTAGTTAAGAGCCTCCTTTCCCCTAGATGTTAGTTAAGAGCCTCCCCCCTAGATGTTAGTTAAGAGCCTCTCCTTTCCCCTAGACGTTCGTTAAGAGCCTCCCCCCTAGATGTTAGTTAAGAGCCTCTCCTTTCCCCTAGACGTTCGTTAAGAGCCTCCCCCCTAGATGTTAGTTAAGAGCCTGCTGCGGTCACATATTTCAGTAATCTCCAGGACAGTCACTTGAAATAGTTGCAGAGTGCCGACTGCGTCCCACATGACAACCCGTCTCCCATTTAGTGCACTTCTTTTGACCAAGGCCTAAAGGACTATAGTCAAAAGTAGTGCACTATGTAGGGAATAGGGTGCCATTAGGGATTTAACCGCAATCCGTCGTTCCAGTCAGCTGGTCGTCAGTAGGTCGGGGCCTGTTGCTCCAGTCAGTCGGTCATCAGTTGGTCGGGGCCTGTTGCTCCAGTCAGTCGGTCGGGGCCTGTTGCTCCAGTCAGTCGGTCATCAGTCGGCCGGGGCCTGTTGCTCCAGCCTGTTGCTCCAGTCAGTCGGCCGGGGCCTGTTGCTCCAGTCAGTCGTCCGGGGCCTGTTGCTCCAGTCAGTCGGCCGGGGCCTGTTGCTCCAGTCAGTCGGCCGGGGCCTGTTGCTCCAGTCAGTCGGCCGGGGCCTGTTGCTCCAGTCAGTCGGCCGGGGCCTGTTGCTCCAGTCAGTCGGCCGGGGCCTGTTGTTCCAGTCAGTCGGCCGGGGCCTGTTGTTCCAGTCAGTCGGCCGGGGCCTGTTGTTCCAGTCAGTCGGCCGGGGCCTGTTGCCCCAGTCAGTCGGCCGGGGCCTGTTGCTCCAGTCAGTCGGCCGGGGCCTGTTGCTCCAGTCAGTCGGCCGGGGCCTGTTGCTCCAGTCAGTCGGCCGGGGCCTGTTGCTCCAGTCAGTCGGCCGGGGCCTGTTGCTCCAGTCAGTCGGCCGGGGCCTGTTGCTCCAGTCAGTCGGCCGGGGCCTGTTGCTCCAGTCAGTCGGCCGGGGCCTGTTGCTCCAGTCAGTCGGCCGGGGCCTGTTGCTCCAGTCAGTCGGTCGGGGCCTGTTGCTCCAGTCAGTCGGCCGGGGCCTGTTGCTCCAGTCAGTCGGCCGGGGCCTGTTGCTCCAGTCAGTCGGTCGGGGCCTGTTGGTCCAGTCAGTCGGTCGGGGCCTGTTGCTCCAGTCAGTCGGTCGGGGCCTGTTGCTCCAGTCAGTCGGCCGGGGCCTGTTGTTCCAGTCAGTCGGTCGGGGCCTGTTGTTCCAGTCAGTCGGTCATCAGTCGGCCGGGGCCTGTTGCTCCAGCCTGTTGCTCCAGTCAGTCGGTCATCAGTCGGTCGGGGCCTGTTGCTCCAGTCAGTCGGTCATCAGTCGGCCGGGGCCTGTTGCTCCAGCCTGTTACTCCAGTCAGTCGGCCGGGGCCTGTTGCTCCAGTCAGTCGGCCGGGGCCTGTTGTTCCAGTCAGTCGGCCGGGGCCTGTTGCTCCAGTCAGTCGGTCGGGGCCTGTTGCTCCAGTCAGTCGGTCGGGGCCTGTTGCTCCAGTCAGTCGGTCGGGGCCTGTTGCTCCAGTCAGTCGGTCGGGGCCTGTTGCTCCAGTCAGTCGGTCGGGGCCTGTTGCTCCAGTCAGTCGGTCGGGGCCTGTTGCTCCAGTCAGTCGGTCGGGGCCTGTTGCTCCAGTCAGTCGGTCGGGGCCTGTTGCTCCAGTCAGTCGGTCGGGGCCTGTTGCTCCAGTCAGTCGGTCGGGGCCTGTTGCTCCAGTCAGTCGGTCGGGGCCTGTTGCTCCAGTCAGTCGGTCGGGGCCTGTTGCTCCAGTCAGTCGGTCGGGGCCTGTTGCTCCAGTCAGTCGGTCGGGGCCTGTTGCTCCAGTCAGTCGGTCGGGGCCTGTTGCTCCAGTCAGTCGGTCGGGGCCTGTTGCTCCAGTCAGTCGGTCGGGGCCTGTTGCTCCAGTCAGTCGGTCGGGGCCTGTTGCTCCAGTCAGTCGGTCGGGGCCTGTTGCTCCAGTCAGTCGGCCGGGGCCTGTTGCTCCAGTCAGTCGGCCGGGGCCTGTTGCTCCAGTCAGTCGGCCGGGGCCTGTTGCTCCAGTCAGTCGGTCGGGGCCTGTTGTTCCAGTCAGTCGGTCGGGGCCTGTTGCTCCAGTCAGTCGGCCGGGGCCTGTTGCTCCAGTCAGTCGGCCGGGGCCTGTTGTTCCAGTCAGTCGGCCGGGGCCTGTTGTTCCAGTCAGTCGGCCGGGGCCTGTTGTTCCAGTCAGTCGGCCGGGGCCTGTTGTTCCAGTCAGTCGGCCGGGGCCTGTTGTTCCAGTCAGTCGGTCGGGGCCTGTTGCTCCAGTCAGTCGGTCGGGGCCTGTTGCTCCAGTCAGTCGGTCGGGGCCTGTTGCTCCAGTCAGTCGGTCGGGGCCTGTTGCTCCAGTCAGTCGGTCGGGGCCTGTTGCTCCAGTCAGTCGGTCGGGGCCTGTTGCTCCAGTCAGTCGGTCGGGGCCTGTTGCTCCAGTCAGTCGGTCGGGGCCTGTTGCTCCAGTCAGTCGGTCGGGGCCTGTTGCTCCAGTCAGTCGGCCGGGGCCTGTTGCTCCAGTCAGTCGGTCGGGGCCTGTTGCTCCAGTCAGTCGGCCGGGGCCTGTTGCTCCAGTCAGTCGGCCGGGGCCTGTTGCTCCAGTCAGTCGGTCGGGGCCTGTTGTTCCAGTCAGTCGGTCGGGGCCTGTTGCTCCAGTCAGTCGGCCGGGGCCTGTTGTTCCAGTCAGTCGGCCGGGGCCTGTTGTTCCAGTCAGTCGGCCGGGGCCTGTTGTTCCAGTCAGTCGGCCGGGGCCTGTTGTTCCAGTCAGTCGGCCGGGGCCTGTTGCTCCAGCCTGTTACTCCAGTCAGTCGGCCGGGGCCTGTTGCTCCAGTCAGTCGGCCGGGGCCTGTTGTTCCAGTCAGTCGGCCGGGGCCTGTTGCTCCAGTCAGTCGGTCGGGGCCTGTTGCTCCAGTCAGTCGGTCGGGGCCTGTTGCTCCAGTCAGTCGGTCGGGGCCTGTTGCTCCAGTCAGTCGGTCGGGGCCTGTTGCTCCAGTCAGTCGGTCGGGGCCTGTTGCTCCAGTCAGTCGGTCGGGGCCTGTTGCTCCAGTCAGTCGGTCGGGGCCTGTTGCTCCAGTCAGTCGGTCGGGGCCTGTTGCTCCAGTCAGTCGGTCGGGGCCTGTTGCTCCAGTCAGTCGGTCGGGGCCTGTTGCTCCAGTCAGTCGGTCGGGGCCTGTTGCTCCAGTCAGTCGGTCGGGGCCTGTTGCTCCAGTCAGTCGGTCGGGGCCTGTTGCTCCAGTCAGTCGGCCGGGGCCTGTTGCTCCAGTCAGTCGGCCGGGGCCTGTTGCTCCAGTCAGTCGGTCGGGGCCTGTTGTTCCAGTCAGTCGGTCGGGGCCTGTTGTTCCAGTCAGTCGGTCGGGGCCTGTTGCTCCAGTCAGTCGGCCGGGGCCTGTTGTTCCAGTCAGTCGGCCGGGGCCTGTTGTTCCAGTCAGTCGGCCGGGGCCTGTTGTTCCAGTCAGTCGGCCGGGGCCTGTTGTTCCAGTCAGTCGGCCGGGGCCTGTTGTTCCAGTCAGTCGGCCGGGGCCTGTTGTTCCAGTCAGTTGGTCGGGGCCTGTTGCTCCAGTCAGTTGGTCGGGGCCTGTTGCTCCAGTCAGTCGGTCATCAGTTGGTCGGGGCCTGTTGCTCCAGTCAGTCGGTCATCAGTCGGCCGGGGCCTGTTGCTCCAGCCTGTTACTCCAGTCAGTCGGCCGGGGCCTGTTGCTCCAGTCAGTCGGCCGGGGCCTGTTGCTCCAGTCAGTCGGCCGGGGCCTGTTGCTCCAGTCAGTTGGTCTGTGCCTGTTGCTCCAGTCAGTTGGTCGGGGCCTGTTGCTCCAGTCAGTTGGTCGGGGCCTGTTGCTCCAGTCAGTTGGTCGGGGCCTGTTGCTCCAGTCAGTTGGTCATCAGTTGGTTGGGGCCTGTTGCTCCAGTCAGTCGGTCGGGGCCTGTTGCTCCAGCCTGTTACTCCAATCAGTCGGCCGGGGCCTGTTGCTCCAGCCTGTTGCTCCAGTCAGTCGGCCGGGGCCTGTTGCTCCAGTCAGTTGGTCGGGGCCTGTTGTTCCAGTCAGTCGGTCGGGGCCTGTTGTTCCAGTCAGTCGGTCGGGGCCTGTTGCTCCAGTCAGTCGGTCAGGGCCTGTTGCTCCAGTCAGTTGGTCATCAGTCGGTCGGGGCCTGTTGCTCCAGTCAGTCGGCCGGGGCCTGTTGTTTCCGTCCAGGGCATAAATTTAACACGGTTAGATTTAGGTGCTGGCGTGTGGTCAATACGCAGGGCTACAGCGGGAACATTACATTTGCGAATAAAAATAGTCAAAGTCATGTACGAGCACGTGCGAGCTGCGTTTTATAACAGTTCAATGCTGCAGTAGCTGTTTTCAAAGTATTTCTTCTGTTTTGTTTCATAGCTGCTAATCGCACAAATAAATATGAATCTTATATCCCACCTCTGGCTGCCTGGAAGCCCACTGTGCCCACTGAGCGAAGTGCTGAGGGATTTATTTTGGAAGACGCTGCACACAGGCATAGAAGATAGTCTAATTTACTCCAGAGTCTACAGAGTGAGACTTTGTCCTTTTGTTTCTTAGTTATTTACATTGTTCTGTTCCCAAGCTCGGTTGTTTTTCCAAAGTTAGTTTGAGCCTGCTGCTTCAGCTGATAGTGAAGAGCCAGATCCCAAATCTCACACACAGACAAAGGCCCCGTTACCACGGTAACCTCCCACCCTTAAAAGGGGCAGCTGAACATTTTGTCTCGTCTGATATTTTGGTTAAAAGACTCAGGGCAACAACAAAAAATGTAAAAAAAAATCTTTAAAAAAAAATCACATTACAAAAGTATGGTCATCCATTAATTTAAATTTTTTGGATGTAATTATGTCGGGAAAAATATTTTGGGTGGTAAAAATTTATGACTGGTAGATTTTTTTATCTACCTACCACAACACCTGGTGGGCCAAAAATAAAAAATGTAGGCCCTGTTCCAGTCATCAGCAGGTCCGAGACTGTTGTTCCAGTCATCAGCCAGTTGTTCCAGGCAGCTGGTCTGAGACTGTTGTTCCAGGCAGCTGGTCTGAGACTGTTGTTCCAGTCATCAGTAGGTCCGGGCCAGTTGTTCCAGGCAGCTGGTCTGAGACTGTTGTTCCAGTCATCAGCAGGTCCGGGCCAGTTGTTCCAGTCATCAGCTGGTCCGAGACTGTTGTTCCAGTCATCAGCAGGTCCGGGCCAGTTGTTCCAGTCATCAGCAGGTCCGAGACTGTTGTTCCAGTCATCAGCTGGTCTGAGACTGTTGTTCCAGTCATCAGCTGGTCTGAGACTGTTGTTCCAGTCATCAGCTGGTCTGAGACTGTTGTTCCAGTCATCAGCTGGTCTGAGACTGTTGTTCCAGTCATCAGCAGGTTGTTCGAGTCTGATTGTATCTATATATAAATATATGCCATAGTTGTGGCAGCTATGCCCCTACCCATTTTCCAGATAATGCTAGGCTGGGCACACGTGACCAATCACATCACGGGGCGGCAGGGTAGCCTAGTGGTTAGAGCGTTGGACTAGTAACCGGAAGGTTGCAAGTTCAAACCCCGAGCTGACAAGGTACAAGGTCGTTCTGCCCCTGAACAGGCAGTCCTAGGCCGTCATTGAAAATAAGAATTTGTTCTTAACTGACTTGCCTAGTTAAATAAAGGTAAAATAAAAAATAAAATAAACACACTCGTGACCAATGTCAAGTGCTGGAAGGTTTTCCTGATCACAAGACTTGGCAGGAGTTGCAGCATCATCTCCTGTTGTGGGAATTCATTCATCTCAAGAAAACATAATCCAACTCGCTCTGCAGGAAAAATGAGGGTAAATGTGCAACAATTTGTGCACCTGTAGATGGGTAAGTTAGGGTAAGTTCAGTACATGGGTAAGTTCAGTACATGGGTAAGTTCAGTACATGGGTAAGTTCAGTGCATGGGTAAGTTCAGTGCATGGGTAAGTTAGGGTAAGTTCAGTACATGCGTAAGTTAAGGTAAGTTCAGTACATGGGTAAGTTAGGGTAAGTCAGGGTAAGTTCAGTACATGGGTAAGTTCAGTACATGGGTAAGTCAGGGTAAGTTCAGTACATGGGTAAGTTCAGTACATGGGTAAGTTCAGTGCATGGGTAAGTCAGGGTAAGTTCAATACATGGGTAAGTTCAGTGCATGGGTAAGTTAGGGTAAGTTCAGTACATGGGTAAGTTCAGTGCATGGGTAAGTTCAGTGCATGGGTAAGTTCAGTACATGGGTAAGTTCAGTGCATGGGTAAGTCAGGGTAAGTTCAGTACATGGGTAAGTTAGGGTAAGTTCAGTGCATGGGTAAGTTAGGGTAAGTTCAATACATGGGTAAGTTCAGTGCATGGGTAAGTTAGGGTAAGTTCAGTACATGGGTAAGTTCAGTGCATGGGTAAGTTAGTGTAAGTTCAGCAGTAGTTCTCACCGGCCCTTAAGGTTCTCCAGTTCCCGATGATGCAGCATACTCTTCATATGCTCATCCATCTCCTGGAGACAAGAACACAAACCATTTACACCTAAAGACATCATGATATTTATCACAACAAACCATTCACACCTAAAGACGACATGATATTTATCACAACAAGCCATTCACACCTAAAGACGACATGATATTTATCACAACAAACCATTCACACCTAAAGACATCATGATATTTATCACAACAAACCATTCACACCTAAAGACGACATGATATTTATCACAACAAACCATTCACACCTAAAGACATGATATTTATCACAACAAACCATTCACACCTAAAGACATCATGACATTCATCACAACAAACCATTCACACCTAAAGACATCATGATATTCATCACAACAAACCATTCACACCTAAAGACATCATGATATTTATCACAACAAGCCATTCACACCTAAAGACATGATATTTATCACAACAAACCATTCACACCTAAAGACATGACATTCATCACAACAAACCATTCACACCTAAAGACGACATGATATTCATCACAACAAACCATTCACACCTAAAGACATGACATTCATCACAACAAACCATTCACACCTAAAGACATGATATTTATCACAACAAACCATTCACACCTAAAGACATGATATTTATCACAACAAACCATTCACACCTAAAGACATGATAGTTATCAAAACAAACCATTCACACCTAAAGACATGATATTTATCACAACAAACCATTCACACCTAAAGACATCATGATATTCATCACAACAAACCATTCACACCTAAAGACATGATATTTATCACAACAAACCATTCACACCTAAAGACATCATGATATTTATCACAACAAGCCATTCACACCTAAAGACATCATGATATTTATCACAACAAACCATTCACACCTAAAGACATGACATTTATCAAAACAAACCATTCACACCTAAAGACATCATGATATTCATCACAACAAACCATTCACACCTAAAGACATCATGACATTCATCACAACAAACCATTCACACCTAAAGACATGATATTTATCACAACAAGCCATTCACACCTAAAGACATCATGATATTTATCACAACAAACCATTCACACCTAAAGACATCATGACATTCATCACAACAAACCATTCACACCTAAAGACATGATATTTATCAAAACAAACCATTCACACCTAAAGACATCATGATATTTATCAAAACAAACCATTCACACCTAAAGACATCATGATATTTATCAAAACAAACCATTCACACCTAAAGACATTACATTTATCAAAACAAACCATTCACACCTAAAGACATGACATTTATCACAACAAGCCATTCACACCTAAAGACGACATGATATTTATCACAACAAACCATTCACACCTAAAGACATCATGATATTTATCACAACAAACCATTCACACCTAAAGACGACATGATATTTATCACAACAAACCATTCACACCTAAAGACGACATGATATTTATCACAACAAACCATTCACACCTAAAGACGACATGATATTTATCACAACAAACCATTCACACCTAAAGACGACATGATATTTATCACAACAAAAAAGGCCATGGGGATGAAAACGCCGTCTTTACGTTTTAGAAAAGCGCTATAAAAATGTTTTATATGACTCGATTTCTTTCCAGGGGGCTTTGAAAAGTTTTTTTTTACCTGTTTGGAGCTGTATACGATCTGACAGAGAATACACTTCCTTTCCCTCCCCATGGTGGATATTGGTGATGGGTTTCAAAAAGAGATCAGGCCATTACGTACTGTTGGGGGGGAGAGAGGGGAAAAAAAAGGAGAATTATTGAAAACGGTCGATATAAAAAGCTTCACTGACTGAACTGACACTGTGCAAATTGTTTGTATAACACGGCTGCCTCAATTATATATAAACGTCAGCTGCCCAAATACATGTGGACTATATTATGTTACGTACAAGCATGCAGGACTGCTGCCAAGTGACCAGCTATCCTCTGACTGCCCAAAGCCCCAGCAGAGTGTGTGTGTGTGTGTGTGTGTGTGTGTGCATATGAGACTTGACTGGCAAAGGCCCATCAGCTGGGACAGAGGAGAGCGGAGGTCATCTCTGCCCCATCAACTGGGACAGACGGGAGCGGAGGTCATCTCTGCCCCATCAGCTGGGACAGACGGGAGCGGAGGTCAGCTCTGCCCCATCAGCTGGGACAGAGGGGAGCGGAGGTCATCTCTTCCCCATCAGCTGGGACAGACGAGAGCGGAGGTCATCTCTGCCCCATCAGCTGGGACAGACGGGAGCGGAGGTCATCTCTGCCCCATCAGCTGGGACAGACGGGAGCGGAGGTCATCTCTGCCCCGTCAGCTGGGACAGAGGGGAGCGGAGGTCAGCTCTTTCCCACCGCCCACGTCTAGCTGGCTCTTCCTCAACATGCTTAAGATCACCACCCAACCCTAACCCAATCTGGCCTCCCCTGAATGCCAGCCCTACAGCACAGACTCTGCCAGTCCACAGAGTACCACAGAGTTCACACTAGCCTAATTCCAGACTCAGAGTACATCTCAAATGGTAATTTTCCCTATATATAGTGCACTGCTGTTACAAATTACTGCACTACATAGGGAATAGGGTGCCAGTTGTGGTTAAAAGTAGTGCACTACATAGGGAATAGGGTGCCATTTGGATGACCTGGTGATAGAACAGCTCTAGAGCCAGACAGCAGGGCTGGTGGAGAAGCTGGTGGAGAGAACAACTCCAACCCCTCTCCAGGAACAGGGTTAGAGTTCAAACCCACAAGACGGTATCTCTCCAGGAACAGGGTTGGAGTGAAAACCCACAGGACGGTCTCTCTCCAGGAACAGGGTTGGAGTGAAAACGCACAGGACAGTCTCTCTCCAGGAACAGGGTTGGAGTGAAAACCCACAGGACAGTCTCTCTCCAGGAACAGGGTTGGAGTGAAAACCCACAGGACAGTCTCTCTCCAGGAACAGGGTTGGAGTGAAAACCCACAGGACGGTATCTCTCCAGGAACAGGGCTGGAGTGAAAACCCACAGGACAGTCTCTCTCCAGGAACAGGGCTGGAATGAGAACCCACAGGACGGTATCTCTCCAGGAACAATTGCTTTGTCACATGTTTTGTAGTTTTACTTTAGTTCCTTGTTGCAAACAGGATGAATGTTTTGGAATATTAGTATGTCTTTTATTTGTATTTTTTTTTCAAATTTCGTGATTATTATCATCTTGTCTCATCGCTTCAACTCCCCAACGGGCTCAGGAGAGGCGAAGGTAGAGTCATGCGTCCTCCGAAACATGACCCGCCTAACCACGCTTCTTAACACCCGCTCGCTTAAACCTGGAAGCCAGCAGCACCAATGTGTCAACTGATGACCGAGTCAGCTTGCAGGTGCACGGCCTGCCACAAGGGGTCGCTAGAGGACGATGAGCCAAGTAAAGCCCGCCCCTGGCCAAACCCTCCCCTAACCCGGAAGCCAGCAACACCAATGAGAGGAAACGCTGTTCAACTGACGACCGAAGTCAGCCGGTTGTCCCTTTGGGAGGCCAGGGATATTTTGTATCTGTACAGGTTTCCTTCTTCTCACTCTGTCATTTAGGTTAGTATTGTGGGGTAACTACAATGTTGTTGATCCATCCTCAGTTTTCTCCTATCACAGCCGTTAAACTCTAACTGTTTTAAAGTCACCATTGCCCTCCATGGTGAAATCGCTAAGCGGTTTCCTTCCTCTCCAGCAACTGAGTAAGGAAGGACGCCTGTATCTTTGTAGTGACTGGGTTTTTTAATACACCATCCACATTGTAATTAATAACTTCACCATGCTCAAATGGATATTCAATGTCTGCTTTTTACCCAGCTACCAATAGGTGCCCTTCTTTGTGAGGAAGTTGGAAAACCTCCCTGGTCTGTGTGTTTGAAATTCACTGCTCGACTAAGGGACCTTAAAGAATTCTATGCGTGGGGTCAAAACCCATGCAACTTATGCTAATTTTGACTCCTGAACTTATTTAGGATTACCATAACAAAGGGATTGAATACTTATTGACACAAGAAATGTCAACTTTTTAAAATGTTTTATTATTAAAAATAAATAAAAAATGGCGAAAACGTATTTCACTTTGACATTATGGGGTATTGTGTGTAGGCCATTGACAAAACATCTCAATGGAATCCATTTTAAATTCAGGCTGTAACAACAACAACATGTGGAAAAAGTCCAGGGGTGTGAATACTTTCTGAAGGCAGTGTACATAGTTCAGTTTACCACAAAGGTAAAAACCGAACATCAAATATACAATTAACTTTACCTAGTTTCAGGATGTATACCAATTCATTGTGTATTACAGCCCGATTCATAAGACAAACCTTAGTAGTTTGCTAACTAGCTGTGTGTGTGTGTGTGTGCGCCCAGTAGCGACCCGTCATTCAGGGCTTTGACCTGTTTGGCTATTAAAAAAATAAAGATTTTAGTTTATTATTGCCTGTTTTGCTTGTTATTTTGGCCTTAATACATGTCACATATCAGTTTGAAAACAATGTAAAAAAATACATAATAATAATTGAGTTAATAAAGCCGCATACAAACATGGTCTCTTTTGTTTTCTTTGAGTAAAGCAGCTCCAAAATACAGGTGTTTCAGCCTAGATCCCTGCTTTCTGTGGTGGTGGTGGTGGTTGGCAGCAATGCAGAAAAAACAGAGCATGGGGGTTGGTAATGTTCTCTAGTTGTGCTGTGATTGGCTCAGTGTTCTGTCACTCATGGGGACACCCCATCACTGCAAAATCTTAGGGTAGAGCTCGAACATTCAAGCCCCTTGGGTGCTGCCATAGTTACATTAAAAGTGCCCATCCAAGAACGCTCAAGGTCATTGGCCACAGATAAAATGAGGTCAAATCACACTATATCTACCGTAGCTTTGATTGGGCTGATCACGTCAACATCATACTTTCAAAATCTTAGCTCATCGGCCATTGGACAAACATTACACAACAAGTTGGAAATCGCAAATTCAACGCGGAGTGGTTTGGAAGGAATCAGTGGCTAACTGCAAAGCAATCAATACCCTGCTGTGTGTAAGGGTCTCTTTTCCAAGCTTAAAAGGATAAACATTCACATGCAACACCATCAGCCAGAAAAGATTGAGAACATTGGTCATGCTGTCAATCCTGCATGACTTCTGGGAACTCTGGGGAAGAAAACGGTCTTCCGACTCGGTATTCCAAGTCGGGAACTCTGGCCTCTTTCTAGATCTCCAACCTGAAGATCCCTGACGTCATGATTCAACATTGTGTCGTCGTCCCCCCCCGCCACAATTTGCTGACAAAATTTGCCCACAAGAAGGGCCGCCGTGCCACCTTCCTGTTCAAGTGAGCACAGCACAACAAGGTGAGTCCAAATATGCATTGTATGCTGCTGCATATATGATGTAATATGCCAGGGAGATATGTATACTGTAGCTAAGATAGTAATACTAAGTGTATGTTGTGTAGTAAGCTGTTAGTAGCCCATGTGCATCACCCTAATAATTTGGTCCATTTCCCCCTCATAACTTAGCCTACTGTTCTGAAT
The DNA here is from genome assembly GCF_013265735.2 of Oncorhynchus mykiss. NCBI lineage: Eukaryota > Metazoa > Chordata > Actinopteri > Salmoniformes > Salmonidae > Oncorhynchus > Oncorhynchus mykiss. The sequence goes on from NC_048589.1 coordinate 44,602,878, forward strand.
TGGTGGTGCACGTCTATCTTATCGCCTGTTTAAGATAAACATAATATTGTAAGAGCTTTCAATGTCTGCTTATAAGCCCCCTTTATTTATCCCGCAGTTATGACTTGGTGTACCGGGAGAATACTGTAAGAACGGCTCATGTTCTGAATTCTGTCACTATACATTTCAAAAGTGCTGAACAACTAGTTATATTGACTACGTCCGTCCTAGCTCGGCCATTAATTTCTTAATCGAAATTACAGATGGCCTCTTATCTGCTCCTCATCCCCTTATGCCATAGTTTGTACATCTCAATTGTCAGTAGAAACCACATTTGTTTAAACAAGTCAGCCATGTCAGCTATGTTTCTTTCAAAGGCAGTAAATGAAGCTGAACTAACTGTTTCACTGCCAGAAAAGGCTCTGCTGATATTAAGATGTAGCAGTGGTAAGGATTCACTCCATGGTGCTGAACAAAAAAATATCTGCTGTTGGGACTGCTTTATGTATGCCCTAACAGTTGGTGGGCACCGTTCGTCACCGTTATAGTGTAAATAATGTGTTGTATTGTGTACTGGCTTTGCTGACATGTACCTAAAAAAATTAAATTAAAATAGTTTGCCCACCAAGACTGACATGCTAAAATCGCCACTGCTTTGTGTGTGAGGGGGCGTGGGTTGTCAATACATGCGTTGCGTGGCTATCAACCAACACCAGCCATATCCAGTCCATTGTTTTGCTAGCAAAGCTAGCCTTGTTTAGGATGGAGCCTTTCCGTACACATGGCTCTGTTCACAACTAGCTAACTGCTCTGGCGAACAAGTGGCTAGCCAACGTAGCTACTTCAGACACAAATGTAAATATATTAGCTACTTTGTTATATTGTTGTTTGTATATGCATGAGGTTAGCTACTAACTACATAACGTTAGCTAGCTAGCTACCATTAGCTAAAATAAGTATGTCTAACTAGCTACATTAGCTAACGTTACTTCTATCTAGCAAGGAAACAAACGCACTGTTCTCACGGAAGGTCTTCAAAACTGACCCAAAACAAACTCTTCTCATTTTAAGTTATAACTGTGTGTATGTAGCTAAACGCATGTACATTTAGCAAGAATACCTGTGAAAATATCTCGTTTAGTGGCGCAAGTTCATCCACTTCCCGTCTTGTCGCTGCATCGACCCGGTTGACCCTCCCAGATGTGGACCGGGCCGTGAAGACGCGAAGCCAAAAAGGTTTTTACCGCAGATAGAACAATGAGACAAATATTTCACCGGATGTATCTATTTGAAGCTTCCGCTTGGCATTTCCCCTCACTACCAAATATGTCCAATACCAAAATCAGTGGGGAGAAGATTGGATGTATTCGAACATTTTACTAATTTTCTCATCGATTAAATATTTAATCTCAATACAGTTTTCTTTTCCAAAAACTAAAATATGTTACGACAGACTTTACCCGGTTAGACTTTTTTAAATTCGCATTGTTTAGAAGGGGCGCAAAGGCACAAGCGCACTTCGCAGAGTAGGCGCTCTCTAACGGAAATATGCAAATACATGACAGAACGAACCAATAGGTTCTCGCTAAATCGTGCTTGGTTCTGCCCACTATGACTCATTTGTTTCCGTTTGAAACGACAGCCTGTGGGTTATCTTGGTTTAGTTATAAAATCTTTGGTTTCATTCAACCCAAAATCTGTCCATGAAAATAAGCCCAAGAAGTGTGGAATTGTTGTGTTGAAGTCACCGAGAGAGATTGTCGAAATTGGTCAGCAATAAATGTAATTGCTAATTTACTATGTGAGGCTTATTTGATTGAATAGAATTGAGAATCTATCAAAAAAGTGCAACATCCAGAACTCTCAGTTTTACAATTATTTACAAGTAAAAAGTCTTACTAAAGCAGTGGAACGTAATAAAACGCTTAGTGATATACATCCTTTAATTAAACATATAACAAAGACCTATAACCAAGTAAAAGCTAAGAATGTGCTGGGGGACATATACAGAATTATCCAAGAAGAAACAAAATATGAGAATATTACAGTGGTAACTAATTGGGAAGATGAGCTGCAAATAGTAATAACCAAAGAGGACTGAGAGGACATATCAAGAGACACGTCCAAGATAACCAACTCTCTACTTTGGAGGAGGTAATATTCTTGGAGAATTCCTACAATACAATGAAATTACAACCGTGACATCACACCAAGTTGCTGGCGTTACTGTAGGGAGAGCAGAGCTAACTCACATATTATATTCCTGCCCGGTCCTCAATCATTTCTGGATTGAAGTATACAAAGTATTGGACGATACTTTCAAACGTTTGGCGCTTTCTCTAAATCCAGAACACATACTCTGAGGGGAGAACCCCTCATGCACTGTTCCTCTACTCTGATAAATATACCTCTTCAGAATTATGAGAATAACAGCGTTTAAACAGATAACTAGAAAGAAACTGGCTTAAACAGCTGGGACCACAAATAACCAATTGGAAAGAAACAATGAATTAAAAATATAGTGTGGAAATAATAACTCATAGAATTACTATTTGAGACACGATGATGGAACGGACGTTATATTATGAAATATATATATAGACCCTAACAAGAGATAACATATACATGTTTTAAACAGACGGGTGTGGGTGGAAAATGTGTGTGTGTGTGTGTGTGTGTGTGAATGTATGCAAGTGTAGAAGTGCAAGTGTGTGTATGCATGAGTGGGTGCATATCTGCGTGTGTGTGTGTGTGTGTGTGTGAGTGTGTGTGTGTGTGTGTGTGTGTGTGTGTGTGTGTGTGTGTGTGTGTGGGTGAATGTATGCAAGTGTAGAAGTGCAAGTGTGTGTATGCATGAGTGGGTGCATATCTGCGTGTGTGTGTGTGAGTGTGTGTGTGTGTGTGTGTGTGTGTGTGTGTGTGTGTGTGTGTGTGTGTGTGTGTGTGTGTGTGTGGGTGAATGTATGCAAGTGTAGAAGTGCAAGTGTGTGTATGCATGAGTGGGTGCATATCTGCGTGTGTGTGTGTGTGTGCATGGGTGTGTCAATGTAGATTAGGGGATGCCAGGATGCCAATACAACACTAAGAGATTTAACCATCAAAATAATAAAAACATACATTAAAACACTACAGATTAATGCCCAATGGCAAACAAAGGAACCATATTCAAAGTAGCCAGCCTTTCCCTCGAAGGCGGCTTTGCACATTTATTTTGTATAATACATTTTGTAGCCTACAAAAAAAGTATATTCCTGCTCTTTTCCCGCAGTCCATCAAACACATTTGGTGTGTCATCATAGTGGTCTCTGACTGGTGGTCATCATTTGGTGTGTCATCATAGTGGTTTCTGATTGGTGGTCATCATTTGGTGTGTCATCATAGTGGTCTCTGACTGGTGGTCAAACTCGCTCAGGTGGAACAAACTTAAACTTGCGCCTTTCTTCAATGCTTATTTGAATGTCATTGAGAAAACAGAGAAGTGTTTTTTAGCAAAAAATCCTCTTGAGTTAAAAATAATCCTCGAAGTGATCATCTAGTTTTTCAAAAGAATCTGTAATCTGATTACAATATTTTTGCTGGTAACGTAACGGATTACAGTTACCAATCGTTTTTGTAATCCCCTACATGTGACGGATTACATGTAACCTGTTACTCCCCAACCCAGGGTACTGATGGGATTGAAGCCACCAGGTCGGCCATTTTGGTACTCCCCTGTAGGAGCAGTCCTCCATAGGAATGAATAGAATTCTACAGTATTTCAATGAAATATTTCAAGGACAAAATTACATGTATTTAAGTATATACTTTAGAAAGGATTTTTTTATTTTTAATTTGTTATGTTTAGCTCACATAATATCATTTAAAAGTATGAATGAAGGTGTCTGTAATAGAAGAAATGTGGCAAAGACGAATGTAGACATTCATAAATGGATTTCTATAGATTCCTAAATACGTGTTACTATGGTGGGGGAGTTCCAAGATGGAGGCACGGTGGCTTCAACAGCGCCCCCCTCCCCCCAAAGTAGTCATCTAGTGTATACTGTATATAAATCATTCGTTAACCAACAACTGACTGCTTATGAATGAAGGCCATAACGTTGATGTAGGTACAGTTGCAAGTAGGTTTTGCAGATTCTTATAGTGGATTTGGGGCGCATGGTCATAGAAAGTGACTAAACACAATCAATTTGCACAGCAAATGGTTTTATTTCACAGTAAAAGCTCTACACAATTTCAAGTAAATCCCAGGTGCTTGTTGATCAGTCCAGTTTTTCCAAGATGTGTAAATAAAGTAGAAAGCCCACAGGCAGGATGAGGTGGTATTCGTAAATATTTGCCTAGTGTGTAGAAGCAAAGAAAACAGTAGTAGACTATTACTCTGGGTTCAGTAACAGTCAGTTGTTCAGGCATATGAGTCAGTTGTTCAGTCGTATGAGTCCGTCGTTCAGTCGTATGGGTCAGTTGTTCAGTCGTATGGGTCAGTTGTTCAGTCGTATGAGTCCGTCGTTCAGTCGTATGAGTCAGTTGTTCAGTCATGAGTCAGTTGTTCAGTCATGAGTCAGTTGTTCAGTCGTATGAGTCAGTTGTTCAGTCGTATGAGTCCGTTGTTCAGTCATGAGTCAGTTGTTCAGTCGTATGAGTCAGTTGTTCAGTCGTATGAGTCAGTTGTTCAGTCGTATGAGTCAGTTGTTCAGTCATGAGTCAGTTGTTCAGTCGTATGAGTCAGTTGTTCAGTCGTATGAGTCAGTTGTTCAGTCGTATGAGTCAGTTGTTCAGTCGCATGAGTCAGTTGTTCAGTCGCATGAGTCAGTTGTTCAGTCGTATGAGTCAGTTGTTCAGTCGTATGAGTCAGTTGTTCAGTCGTATCAGTCAGTTGTTCAGTCGTATGAGTCAGTTGTTCAGTCATTTGAGTCATCCAGTGAGATTGACTCCTTCGTTCTAGATTCACCCATTCTTTGTATAAAAAAAAGGAAACAAACAACGGAAAAACAAACAAATAAGCAATTGCATCATGGTCCACATTTGGTAAGTATTACTCATTGTTCCCTTTACAATTTTTTTATATACAGTATATACATAAAATATCCAGTAATTTAGAGGTGATAAAATACTTAAGAATTTAAGTTATTCTAAAAAAAATAAAAAAATAAAAACACGTTTTAAAACACCTCACTGCTCAATTGAAACTCAGATTTAAGAATGTTATGGAAGGTAAACTGAGGGAGTTCCCTTTGGCTTACATGTCAGTAGTTCATGTCAGCTGTTGATGGTATAAACCAGTTTCATAACATTCATAAATACATTTTTTACAATCCTATTTTCCCCAGTCACATTTTGGAACGCTACATATGACGTATGAATAAAGGAACAAAAATCGTTGTGAATTTGACCTTGAGTTGAGTTGTCTAAAATCAGATACTTTACAATCTCATCCATACTTAAACATACAAAATGTTGACGTTGATGATCCCAAAACAACATTTTTTTAAAACGCTGCCCATAACCTAGGGCAATATATACAGTTCAAAGCAGGTGCCTCATTGATTGATTGATTGAAAGAAGTTCGTTCACGGGGAAAAATGAAAGTTATTCTTCTATTCTATTAATGTCGGTATTAGTTACTACGTATCTCTGAGACGATGTGGTCGGTTCCCTGTTTCTGTTCCTCAGATGCCTCTTACGAATCTTGATGACCCATTTCACACTAAAACTGGCAAAGTTAGCCGCCTTGAACAGAGCCATGAACACGCCGCACAGGATGGCTACGGTATTCCACGGATTGGCTGTCACAATCTGAGGAGGAGACAATGGGGCAAATATTTCATTGAGTACGACTATAGGCTCCTCCCCCCCTTCCTCTCAGAACGGAGATAGGAGAAATAACTACACGAGTAGTCTAGAATAAGATAAACCAGAATAGGATAGAATGGAATAAAACAGAATATAGAAGGGGGGAAAAAAAAACCCAGATACTTTTCTAATAATACGATATGAATGTGTTCACTTACATCTCTGACTTCTTGTACAAAAGGATCCCTCCATTCAAACACGACAAAGAAAAGCTGAATGGCTTTTTGCTCTGATACAGGCCTCTTGTCATTGTACTTGACCACACTAGACTGGGAAGAACAGACAACTTTTCTAGAACTTTGTCATGATGGAATGAAAAAAAACATTTTGTAAGCTGTCGTTACAAAATAATGTCAGCTACAATAAGGAACATGTCATCTTTGTGCGACATGTTGTATCTTTTCTGCCACAGTAGATGCTAAAATTAATAATTTTGCTAATCTTATTAAAAAATGTTAAAAAATGGACAACATTTAAGGAAACCTGAATGTTTACAAACGATATACTGACCTCTTGCCGGAACTCCATGGACTCGTTTTTCTTCCCAGAGGTCTTGACCAGTGACATCTTGACCCAGGTCCTGAAGCCTCCAGAGAACGTCACCATGGAGTAGTTCCTCTCACAGTCCTGCATGAACCCTGATTTATCCACGCTACAACAGAAGGTCGAGGGCAAAACGGTTGTTGTTGTAACGCACATCTCATTACACGTAGGTTTCACGCTATTACACTCTAAACCAGAGATTTAAAACTCTATTACTCTAAACCAGAGATGTAAAACTCTATTACTCTAAACCAGGGATTTAAAACTCTATTCCTCTAAACCAGGGATTTAAAACTCTATTACTCTAAACCAGGGATTTAAAACTCTATTCCTCTAAACCAGGGATTTAAAACTCTATTCCTCTAAACCAGGGATTTAAAACTCTATTCCTCTAAACCAGGGATTTAAAACTCTATTACTCTAAACCAGGGATTTAAAACTCTATTACTCTAAACCAGGGATTTAAAACTCTATTCCTCTAAACCAGAGATTTAAAACTCTATTACTCTAAACCAGAGATTTAAAACTCTATTACTCTAAACCAGAGATGTAAAACTCTATTACTCTAAACCAGGGATTTAAAACTCTATTCCTCTAAACCAGGGATTTAAAACTCTATTACTCTAAACCAGGGATTTAAAACTCTATTACTCTAAACCAGGGATTTAAAACTCTATTACTCTAAACCATGGATTTTAATATTACTCTAAACCAGAGATTTAAAACTCTATTACTCTAAACCAGGGATTTAAAACTCTATTACTTTAAACTAGGGATTTAAAACTCTATTACTCTAAACCAGGGATTTAAAACTCTATTACTCTAAACTAGGGATTTAAAACTCTATTACTCTAAACCAGAGATGTAAAACTCTATTACTCTAAACCAGGGATTTAAAACTCTATTCCTCTAAACCAGGGATTTAAAACTCTATTACTCTAAACCAGGGATTTAAAACTCTATTACTCTAAACCAGGGATTTAAAACTCTATTACTCTAAACCATGGATTTTAATATTACTCTAAACCAGAGATTTAAAACTCTATTACTCTAAACCAGGGATTTAAAACTCTATTACTTTAAACTAGGGATTTAAAACTCTATTACTCTAAACCAGGGATTTAAAACTCTATTACTCTAAACTAGGGATTTAAAACTCTATTACTCTAAACCATGGATTTAAAACTCTATTACTCTAAACCAGGGATTTAAAACTCTATTACTCTAAACTAGGGATTTAAAACTCTATTACTCTAAACCATGGATTTAAAACTCTATTCCTGGAGGGCTGAGTTTGTGCTGGTGTTTTTTAAAATCTCCTTTCAATTCATGTCCAATCAAGACCTAGATAAGGGGAGGTGAGAGTAGTTCCTAACTAATCAATTACCAAGTATCAATTATCAAGTATAAGGGGGAGTGAAAAAACCTGCAGACACTCGGCCCTCCAGGAATTAAGTTTGAAACCTGTGCTCTAAACGAACAAACTGGGCCAGTGCATTACCTTCTGGACAGGTCGTTGTATTAAACTGGGCTGACAGGTCGTTGTATTAAACTGGGCTGACAGGTCGTTGTATTAAACTGGGCTGACAGGTCGTTGTATTAAACTGGGCTGACAGGTCGTTGTATTAAACTGGGCTGACAGGTTGTTGTATTAAACTGGGCTGACAGGTCGTTGTGTTAAACTGGGCTGACAGGTCGTTATGTTAAACTGGGCTGACAGGTCGTTGTAGTAAACTGGGCTGACAGGTCTTTGTATTAAACTGGGCCAGTGCATTACCTCCCGGACAGGTCGTTGTATTTGTCGAAGAGCATGTATGTGATGGCACTAAAATCCTCTTCTGTCTCGTTCTGACTGAACTGCAGGAAGATCAACTCTCTGTTTCTGACATCTGTTGGACCGCTGACCACCAAGGCTTGCTTCTACAACAACCAGGAGAGGAATTAATGTATTAAATGAATGACTGAATGGCTGACTGAACCAACCAACCAACTAATTTCAGAAACCCAGAACTAAAATATTACAGAACTCCATCCAATACCATTTATGTTACGTGCCCTGTCCATGAGAGATTAATAAGCAATCAACCAACCGACCAATCAACCAAGCAACCAATCAAGCAACCAAGCAACCACTCAAGCAACCAACCGACCAATCAACCAACCGACCAATCAACCAAGCAACCACTCAAGCAACCAACCGACCAATCAACCAAGCAACCATCCAAGCAACCAATCAACCAAGCAACCATCCAAGCAACCAACTGACCAATCAAGCAACCAAGCAACCAACCGACCAATCAACCAACCGACCAATCAACCAAGCAACCAACCGACCAATCAACCAAGCAAGCGACTAATGAGTGAATGAAAATGCTTAGAAGAAATGTTGCCGTGATCTATCTATAGACGTGTTGTTCTCACCACAGTGTGGTTGGTGTAGGGGCTCTATAATAGTATGATTCTCACCACAGTGTGGTTGGTGTAGGGGCCAGTGTAGGTCACTTCCTCCATGACACAATCTCCTGGCTGGGGCTTCCCTGGGGTGACCAGTGGTGGGATATGGGCGTGGTAGTGGTGTTTACAGCTCAGTAGCTGAGCCGAACCAGGGTACAGGGCGATGCCTGCTCACAAACAAAGACAAGAAAAGTTTCATCAAGAAAACTAAGAATGAAATCAAAATGAACTTGTTCTCTCAAAAAAGTGTAAATATAAGCATGTAATTCTGTAATTCTGTAATTCCCTGGACGCTGATCTAGGGTCAGTTTTTGCAACCCACCCCCCACACTAATGTTTAAGGTTAGGATTGAGGGAAGCTGATCCTAGATCTGTACTTAAGAGCAGTTCCACCAACCTGGGGGAGAGAAGGCATCCACCTCCTTGTATGTGACAGACATGACAGGGTGACTGAGCTTCTCCATGAAGTCAGTGATGGTTTGATAGGCCAGGAACACAGCCACAGCAGTCAGCACCAGGTAGATGAACAGCAGCAGGACAGTGAACACGTTCTTCAGACAGGCCTTGTTGAACAGTGTAAATGGATTGCTGTTCACCATGTCCTCCTCTGGAATAATGCAGTGAATATAAAGGTCAAAACTACTCAAATAATAATGCAATAGTAAGGAAAGATTGTTAATCAATACATGAATTACATATTATAGGTAATAAAATAGAGATAATATGAATATTACAGTAGTCTTTACAATATAATTTTTTTGGAATAGACTATAATAGGATAGAAAAAAAATAGGATATAATATAATAGACTATAATAGCATAGAAAAGAATAGGATATAATATAATATAATAGACTATAATAGCATAGAAAAGAATAGGATATAATATAATAGACTATAATAGGATAGAAAATAATAGGATATAATATAATAGCCTATAATAGGATAGACTATAATAGACTATAATAGAATAGAAAATACAATTGAATATAGTAAAAAAATAGAACCTGGTAGAACACTGGCAATGGATTCTTCTGGCTCCTCCGGGCCACCGTTGGCACTGTCATTGTCTTGGTAGAAGTCTGGGGTTTGAAGTTCTTCCTCGTCATTGAACTGTATCAAATAAGGGTACAGATTTATATTGTTAATGGTTGATTTAACACAAAGTATCAGCGTATATAAAGTACACAGTGTCATCCACTTTTAGATCAGGTAGGTCTGTAGACTTCCAAGTACCCTACTGTAATTGTAAAGCAAACGTCTTAAAAGTCACATGACATTGTTTCTATACGAGGATCACCTCCTCGAGAAGTCCCACTGTTTTCCCCCCAATTTCCTGAAAAGTGATCGATCAATACAGATAGATGCGATTGTAAAGTAATTGATAATGATATGAAATCAATAATCAATTAAAATCCATAACAGTCAGTGGCCATAACAGAACTTACTTCGTGGTATGACCGGGAGGTCTCCTTCCGAAGCATTCCGATTCGTCTTTAAAGAATACTTCGACTTACTATATAGTTCATTAAAACTTCGGATATTATAAATGATCCATTTTTATTCATAATATAATTTTCTCATCATGTGGATCTCGCACAGGTGGAGATATTAAACCGGCGGATTCGTTCACGTTCGTGCGTAGTTTTAAAGCAGTAGAAAACACCTTTATTGTACTAGTTATTCTGCGAGCACTGACGATGTGACGTCCATTTCCTATGGTAATGAAGACACTTTCAAAATAAAAGCCCGCGTTTCAAAACATTGCAAGGTGGAAAACTAATTTAAAAAGATATTACATTTTAATCAATGTCGAATTTTATTGTGCTTATAAACAAATGCAAGAAGGAATTTATGTTAAAAAAAAGAGTTAAACGTTATTTTAAGACCATGTTGCCAATATTGGGTTTATAGTGAAAAAAAATGTTTCTTTGTGCCAATGTAAAAGTGAGGTCTGTAGAATCTATATATGGTGTAATTTAATTTCAACAAGTGCTCAGCTCAGCATATGTGGGAACTCCTTCAAGACTGTTGGAAAATCATTGATTGAGAGAATGTGTGCAAAGCTGTCATCAAGGCAAAGGGTGGCTACATTGAAGAATCTAAAATGTTAAATATATGATTCCATGTGTGTTATTTCATAGTTTTGATGTTTTCACTATTATCCTACAATGTAGAAAATAGTTTTTTTTTTAAATAAAGAAAACCCCTTGAATGAGTAGGTGTGTCCAAACTTTAGACTGGTACTGTAAGTATTCAGACCCTTTGGAATGAGGTTCTAAATTGAGCTCAGGTGCATCCTGTTTCCATTGATCATCCTTGAGATGTTTCTACAACTTGATTGGTATCCCACCTGAGGTAAATTCAATTGATTGGATGATTTGGAAAGGCACACACCTGTCTGTATAAGGTCCCACAGTTGACAGTGCATGTCAGAGCAAAAACCAAGCCATGAAGTCAAAGGAATTGTACGTAGAGCTCCGAGACAGGATTGTGTCGAGGCACAGATCTCGGGAAGGGTACCAAAACATTTCTGAAGCATTGAAGGTACCCAAGAACACAGTGGCCTCCATCATTCTTAAATGGAAGAAGTTTGGAACCACCAAGACTCTTCCTAGAGCTGGCTGCCAGGCCAAACTGAGCAATCGAGGACGAAGGGCCTTGGTCAGGGAGGTGATAAAGAACCTGATGGTCACTCTGACAGAGCTCCAAAGTTCCCCTGTGGAGATGGGAGAACATTCCAGAAGGACAACCATCTCTGCAGCACTCCACTAATCAGACCTTTATGGTAGAGTGGCCAGACGGAAGCCACTCCTCAGAAAAAGGCACATGACAGCCTGCTTGGAGTTTGCCAAAAGGTACCTAAAGACTCTCAGACCATGAGAAACAAGATTCTCTGGTCTGCTGAAACCAAGATTGAACTCTTTGGCCTGAATGTCAAGCGTCAAGTCTGGAGGAAACCTGGCACCATCCCTATGGTGAAGTATGGTGGTGGTATCATCATGCTGTGGGGATGTTTTTCAGCAGCAGGAACTGGGAGACTAGTCAGGATCGAGGCAAAGATGAACGGAGCAAAGTACAGAGAGATCCTTGATGAAAACCTGCTCCAGAGAGCTATGGACTTCAGACTGGGACAAAGGTTCACCTTCCAACAGGACAACAGCCCTAAGCTGTTTAGACACACGATGTTTGTCCATTGTTGTGACTTAGATGAAGATCAGATCAAATTTGACGACCAATTTATGCAGAAATCCAGGTAATTCCAAAGGGTTCACATACATTTTCTTGCCACTGTATGTAAATAAGGTCTTTCTGTTTTAAATGTTTATTACATTTGCTAAAATTTAAAAAACAGTTTTCGCTTTTTCATTATGGGGTGTAGACTGATGAGGGGAAAGTTTGGAGCCTGCTGGTTTTACGTTTTACGTTCTACCTGATAATTAATTGCACCCCCCTGGTGTCACAGGTCTAAATCAGGCCCTGATTGGAGGGGAATCACCCACCTGGTGTCCCAGGTCTAAATCAGTCCCTGATTAGAGGGGAACACATTGGAACTGGCTTGGAGGTCCAGATTTGAGTTTGAAAGCGCAACACAATAGTTTTCAACATACCAGTATTTGTGTAAACTTTCTAAAGAAATGCTGGTATAAATAATACAATAATTTACTTACTTATAAACAACGTTATTACATTTAAGTTAATTATCAATAAAAAATGAAATGCTGTGAAAAAATAGTTGTACTGCACTAGATTAGGGGGACCCAAACGTTTTCGTTCGGGTCCCCCCTTCCAGCATTGAGGGACATCTACCCAATTTCGAAATTGCACCTTGTGCGTTCTAATATTACAATCACTGAACTCGATTTTTTTTTAAATCGATATTCCCAAAATTTAGTACGTCTTTGTAGGGGGACTCTTATTTTGAGGAAAAATAATCCGCGACCGTGCTGCCCGCATTATATCCTACTGCCAGGAGAACGGTAATATATATTTCCGTCTATTGGTAGATGAGTGGAGGCATTGCCCTTAACTGCTGATGACAGGGCAGTTTTCTTTTTTCTTTCTCGGTAACTGTTCTTGGATTGTGTGGAAGTGTCCCAGAACTGGTCCCAGAACGGTTTTAAAAGAGGAAACCAATTTGTCCCGACTATCACATGCACAGCACAGCACTGTTTTGGCCGCGGGCAGCATATCATTTTTAGGGTCGTGATCAGATATCACATGACCCATCTATTCAACGTTAGGGAAATCAAATATTTATCTGGGGACATGGATCAAGTTTACCTCAAACTTTAATTCAACTGTCTTCTCTAGTAGCCTACTTGTGCTCGCGGACTCATTTCTTGGTTTCTTAGGGCAGTTAGAGCGACAGAGAGAGAGAGAACCGGAACTAAGAAGCAAATTATCTCCTAAGAAGAGGACATCGGAGTTATTTCTGAATGTTGTTGAGGCTTGTCCAAATAGCCAGACAACCATGGTAACACCAGTGCAACTTTTTATCACATTTGTGCTTCTCGTGTTGAGTTTGGCAGACGATAATAAACTAAAACACAAACCAGCCTCAAAACCGGTCCGACTGTTCACAGACGAAGATTTAAAAAGGCACGATGGGAGTGAGGTAGGTACTTGTTATTATGTAAGTCTATGGGTAGGCTAGCTCTGGTCGATGGCGTTAGGTCGCGTTCCTTCACTAGTAGTAGTAGTAGTAGTAGTGGAGGAACACCGCACTAACGCCTTGGACCAGAGCTACGGGTGTAGCTAAACCGTGATCTTCACTACAGTAGTCCTAGTCTACAGTAGACTAATGGAGGTATGAATAGCTCGTCTTGGTATATGTAAATGCAATGGACTATCACGCGGGAGGGTGTGGTCAGCCAACACAATGACATCGTTTTCTTTATCACTGATAATGCTAATTGATCTTTAAAAAACATAATGTAACTGTTGCTGTGTTTTAGGACGGGCATCCCATTTACATGGCCATAAAAGGAGTGGTGTTTGATGTTACCAAGGGGAAAGGTAAATAGCACACACACAATGTTGGGATCCTCCCCATCTCTGGAACAGTGGGCGATTTAAAGGTATCAAACTCCACAGACTGCTAGTGTGGCGTGATGATAATGTCACCAATGATATCAATAGTAGTTCAGGCCAGTAGAGAGACAAGATAAAGTTATGTGTCAATGCTGAATGAATGATCCTTCACAATCACTGGTATCTGCATAGGAAGCTGTGTAATTATCAGGGTTGGGGTCAATGCCATTTCAATTGCAGTCAATTCATAAAGTAAACCAAATTCCAATTCCACATTTTTCTACTTGAAAAGCATTGAAGAGAATTGGAATTCGAGTTTGAATTGTCTGGAATTTAAATAGAATTGACTCCAATCCTGGTGATTACATTGGAAATAACAAGATAGATAGATAACAGGGGAAAAGGATAAGGGTTTTTTGATGTGAGGCCCATACAAACTGCAAATATGTAACAGCTGTAAGTACTGAGGAGCTATTGTTACAGTGGGACTAATATAGTTTATCTTTGTAGAGTTCTATGGGAAAGATGGACCATACAATGCCTTGGTTGGAAAGGACTGCACCAGGGCTGTGGCCAAAATGTCCCTTGAGCCAGCTGATCTGACTTCTGACACTGTGAGTGAAGGAAAACAAAACAAACGGTTGGGCTGGGGAAGGGGGTGCAGCGTCATGAAGGGGAAGGGGTGCAGCGTCATGAAGGGGAAGGGGTGCAGCGTCATGAAGGGGAAGGGGTGCAGCGTCATGAAGGGGAAGGGGTGCAGCTTCATCAAGGGGTGCAGCGTCACCACGGGGAAGGGGTGCAGCGTCATCAAGGGGAAGGGCTGCAGCGTCATCAAGGGGAAGGGGTGCAGCGTCATGAAGGGGAAGGGGTGCAGCGTCATGAAGGGGAAGGGGTGCAGCGTCATGAAGGGGAAGGGGTTGCAGCGTCATGAAGGGGAAGGGGTTGCATCGTCATGAAGGGGAAGGGGTGCAGCGTCATGAAGGGGAAGGGGTGCAGCGTCATCAAGGGGAAGGGGTGCAGCGTCAAGGGGAAGGGGTGCAGCGTCACCAAGGGGTGCAGTGTCATCAAGGGGAAGGGGTGCAGCTTCATCAAGGGGAAGGGGTGCAGCGTCATGAAGGGGAAGGGGTGCAGCGTCATGAAGGGGAAGGGGTGCAGCTTCATCAAGGGGTGCAGCGTCACCACGGGGAAGGGGTGCAGCGTCATCAAGGGGAAGGGGTGCAGCGTCATGAAGGGGAAGGGGTGCAGCGTCATCAAGGGGAAGGGGTGCAGCGTCATCAAGGGGAAGGGGTGCAGCGTCATCAAGGGGAAGGGGTGCAGCGTCATGAAGGGGAAGGGGTGCAGCGTCATCAAGGGGTGCAGCGTCATCAAGGGGTGCAGCGTCATCAAGGGGTGCAGCGTCATCAAGGGGTGCAGCGTCATCAAGGGGTGCAGTGTCATCAAGGGGAAGGGGTGCAGTGTCATCAAGGGGTGCAGCGTCATCAAGGGGAAGGGGTGCAGCGTCACCAAGGGGTGCAGTGTCATCAAGGGGAAGGGGTGCAGCTTCATCAAGGGGAAGGGGTGCAGCGTCATGAAGGGGTGCAGCGTCATCAAGGGGAAGGGGTGCAGTGTCATCAAGGGGTGCATTGTCATGAAGGGGAAGGGGTGCAGCTTCATGAAGGGGAAGGGGTGCAGCTTCATGAAGGGGAAGGGGTGCAGCTTCATGAAGGGGAAGGGGTGCAGCTTCATCAAGGGGAAGGGCTGCAGCGTCATCAAGGGGAAGGGGTGCAGCGTCATCAAGGGGTGCAGTGTCATCAAGGGGAAGGGGTGAAGCATCATGAAGGGGTGCAGCGTCATCAAGGGGAAGGGGTGCAGCTTCATGAAGGGGAAGGGGTGCAGCTTCATCAAGGGGAAGGGGTGCAACGTCATCAAGGGGAAGGGCTGCAGCGTCATCAAGGGGAAGGGGTGCAGCGTCATGAAGGGGAAGGGGTGCAGCGTCATGAAGGGGAAGGGGTGCACGTCATGAAGGGGAAGGGGTGCAGCGTCATGAAGGGGAAGGGGTGCAGCGTCATGAAGGGGAAGGGGTGCAGCGTCATGAAGGGGAAGGGGTGCAGCGTCATCAAGGGGAAGGGGTGCAGCGTCAAGGGGAAGGGGTGCAGCGTCACCAAGGGGTGCAGTGTCATCAAGGGGAAGGGGTGCAGCTTCATCAAGGGGAAGGGGTGCAGCGTCATGAAGGGGAAGGGGTGCAGCGTCATGAAGGGGAAGGGGTGCAGCTTCATCAAGGGGTGCAGCGTCACCACGGGGAAGGGGTGCAGCGTCATCAAGAGGAAGGGGTGCAGCGTCAAGGGGAAGGGGTGCAGCGTCATGAAGGGGAAGGGGTGCAGCGTCATCAAGGGGAAGGGTTGCAGCGTCATGAAGGGGAAGGGGTGCAGCGTCATCAAGGGGTGCAGCGTCATCAAGGGGTGCAGCGTCATCAAGGGGTGCAGCGTCATCAAGGGGTGCAGTGTCATCAAGGGGAAGGGGTGCAGTGTCATCAAGGGGTGCAGCGTCATCAAGGGGAAGGGGTGCAGCGTCACCAAGGGGTGCAGTGTCATCAAGGGGAAGGGGTGCAGCTTCATCAAGGGGAAGGGGTGCAGCGTCATGAAGGGGTGCAGCGTCATCAAGGGGAAGGGGTGCAGTGTCATCAAGATGTGCATTGTCATCAAGGGGAAGGGGTGCAGCTTCATGAAGGGGAAGGGGTGCAGCTTCATGAAGGGGAAGGGGTGCAGCTTCATGAAGGGGAAGGGGTGCAGCTTCATCAAGGGGAAGGGCTGCAGCGTCATCAAGGGGAAGGGCTGCAGCGTCATCAAGGGGAAGGGGTGCAGCGTCATCAAGGGGTGCAGTGTCATCAAGGGGAAGGGGTGAAGCGTCATGAAGGGGTGCAGCTTCATCAAGGGGAAGGGCTGCAGCGTCATCGAGGGGAAGGGGTGCAGCGTCATCAAGGGGAAGGGGTGCAGCGTCATGAAGGGGAAGGGGTGCAGCGTCATGAAGGGGAAGGGGTGCAGCGTCATGAAGGGGAAGGGGTGCAGCGTCATCAAGGGGAAGGGGTGCAGCGTCATGAAGGGGAAGGGGTGCAGCGGCATGAAGGGGAAGGGGTGCAGCGTCATGAAGGGGAAGGGGTGCAGCGTCATGAAGGGGAAGGGGTGCAGCGTCATGAAGGGGAAGGGGTGCAGCGTCATCAAGGGGAAGGGGTGCAGCGTCAAGGGGAAGGGGTGCAGCGTCACCAAGGGGTGCAGTGTCATCAAGGGGAAGGGGTGCAGCTTCATCAAGGGGAAGGGGTGCAGCGTCATGAAGGGGAAGGGGTGCAGCGTCATGAAGGGGAAGGGGTGCAGCTTCATCAAGGGGTGCAGCGTCACCACGGGGAAGGGGTGCAGCGTCATCAAGAGGAAGGGGTGCAGCGTCAAGGGGAAGGGGTGCAGCGTCATGAAGGGGAAGGGGTGCAGCGTCATCAAGGGGAAGGGTTGCAGCGTCATGAAGGGGAAGGGGTGCAGCGTCATCAAGGGGTGCAGCGTCATCAAGGGGTGCAGCGTCATCAAGGGGTGCAGCGTCATCAAGGGGTGCAGTGTCATCAAAGGGAAGGGGTGCAGTGTCATCAAAGGGAAGGGGTGCAGTGTCATCAAGGGGTGCAGCGTCATCAAGGGGAAGGGGTGCAGCGTCACCAAGGGGTGCAGTGTCATCAAGGGGAAGGGGTGCAGCTTCATCAAGGGGAAGGGGTGCAGCGTCATGAAGGGGTGCAGCGTCATCAAGGGGAAGGGGTGCAGTGTCATCAAGATGTGCATTGTCATCAAGGGGAAGGGGTGCAGCTTCATGAAGGGGAAGGGGTGCAGCTTCATGAAGGGGAAGGGGTGCAGCTTCATGAAGGGGAAGGGGTGCAGCTTCATCAAGGGGAAGGGCTGCAGCGTCATCAAGGGGAAGGGCTGCAGCGTCATCAAGGGGAAGGGGTGCAGCGTCATCAAGGGGTGCAGTGTCATCAAGGGGAAGGGGTGAAGCGTCATGAAGGGGTGCAGCTTCATCAAGGGGAAAGGCTGTAGCGTCATCGAGGGGAAGGGGTGCAGCGTCATCAAGGGGAAGGGGTGCAGCGTCATGAAGGGGAAGGGGTGCAGCGTCATGAAGGGGAAGGGGTGCAGCGTCATGAAGGGGAAGGGGTGCAGCGTCATCAAGGGGAAGGGGTGCAGCGTCATGAAGGGGAAGGGGTGCAGCGGCATGAAGGGGAAGGGGTGCAGCGTCATGAAGGGGAAGGGGTGCAGCGTCATGAAGGGGAAGGGGTGCAGCGTCATCAAGGGGAAGGGGTGCAGCGTCAAGGGGAAGGGGTGCAGCGTCACCAAGGGGTGCAGTGTCATCAAGGGGAAGGGGTGCAGCTTCATCAAGGGGAAGGGGTGCAGCGTCATGAAGGGGAAGGGGTGCAGCGTCATGAAGGGGAAGGGGTGCAGCTTCATCAAGGGGTGCAGCGTCACCACGGGGAAGGGGTGCAGCGTCATCAAGAGGAAGGGGTGCAGCGTCAAGGGGAAGGGGTGCAGCGTCATGAAGGGGAAGGGGTGCAGCGTCATCAAGGGGAAGGGTTGCAGCGTCATGAAGGGGAAGGGGTGCAGCGTCATCAAGGGGTGCAGCGTCATCAAGGGGTGCAGCGTCATCAAGGGGTGCAGCGTCATCAAGGGGTGCAGTGTCATCAAAGGGAAGGGGTGCAGTGTCATCAAAGGGAAGGGGTGCAGTGTCATCAAGGGGTGCAGCGTCATCAAGGGGAAGGGGTGCAGCGTCACCAAGGGGTGCAGTGTCATCAAGGGGAAGGGGTGCAGCTTCATCAAGGGGAAGGGGTGCAGCGTCATGAAGGGGTGCAGCGTCATCAAGGGGAAGGGGTGCAGTGTCATCAAGATGTGCATTGTCATCAAGGGGAAGGGGTGCAGCTTCATGAAGGGGAAGGGGTGCAGCTTCATGAAGGGGAAGGGGTGCAGCTTCATGAAGGGGAAGGGGTGCAGCTTCATCAAGGGGAAGGGCTGCAGCGTCATCAAGGGGAAGGGCTGCAGCGTCATCAAGGGGAAGGGGTGCAGCGTCATCAAGGGGTGCAGTGTCATCAAGGGGAAGGGGTGAAGCGTCATGAAGGGGTGCAGCTTCATCAAGGGGAAGGGGTGAAGCGTCATGAAGGGGTGCAGCGTCATCAAGGGGAAGGGGTGCAGCTTCATGAAGGGGAAGGGGTGCAGCTTCATCAAGGGGAAGGGGTGCAACGTCATCAAGGGGAAGGGCTGCAGCGTCATCAAGGGGAAGGGGTGCAGCGCCATCAAAGGGTGCAGCGTCATCAAGGGGTGCAGCGTCATCAAGGGGTGCAGTGTCATCAAGGGGAAGGGGTGAAGCGTCATGAAGGGGTGCAGCGTCATCAAGGGGAAGGGGTGCAGCTTCATCAAGGGGAAGGGGTGCAGCGTCATCAAGAGGAAGGGGTGCAGCGTCATCAAGGGGAAGGGGTGCAGCGTCATCAAGGGGAAGGGGTGCAGCGGCATGAAGGGGAAGGGGTGCAGCGTCATGAAGGGGAAGGGGTGCAGCGTCATGAAGGGGAAGGGGTGCAGCGTCATCAAGGGGAAGGGGTGCAGCGTCAAGGGGAAGGGGTGCAGCGTCACCAAGGGGTGCAGTGTCATCAAGGGGAAGGGGTGCAGCGTCATGAAGGGGAAGGGGTGCAGCGTCATGAAGGGGAAGGGGTGCAGCTTCATCAAGGGGTGCAGCGTCACCACGGGGAAGGGGTGCAGCGTCATCAAGAGGAAGGGGTGCAGCGTCAAGGGGAAGGGGTGCAGCGTCATGAAGGGGAAGGGGTGCAGCGTCATCAAGGGGAAGGGTTGCAGCGTCATGAAGGGGAAGGGGTGCAGCGTCATCAAGGGGTGCAGCGTCATCAAGGGGTGCAGCGTCATCAAGGGGTGCAGCGTCATCAAGGGGTGCAGTGTCATCAAAGGGAAGGGGTGCAGTGTCATCAAAGGGAAGGGGTGCAGTGTCATCAAGGGGTGCAGCGTCATCAAGGGGAAGGGGTGCAGCGTCACCAAGGGGTGCAGTGTCATCAAGGGGAAGGGGTGCAGCTTCATCAAGGGGAAGGGGTGCAGCGTCATGAAGGGGTGCAGCGTCATCAAGGGGAAGGGGTGCAGTGTCATCAAGATGTGCATTGTCATCAAGGGGAAGGGGTGCAGCTTCATGAAGGGGAAGGGGTGCAGCTTCATGAAGGGGAAGGGGTGCAGCTTCATGAAGGGGAAGGGGTGCAGCTTCATCAAGGGGAAGGGCTGCAGCGTCATCAAGGGGAAGGGCTGCAGCGTCATCAAGGGGAAGGGCTGCAGCGTCATCAAGGGGAAGGGCTGCAGCGTCATCAAGGGGAAGGGGTGCAGCGTCATCAAGGGGTGCAGTGTCATCAAGGGGAAGGGGTGAAGCGTCATGAAGGGGTGCAGCTTCATCAAGGGGAAGGGCTGCAGCGTCATCGAGGGGAAGGGCTGCAGCGTCATCAAGGGGAAGGGGTGCAGCGTCATCAAGGGGTGCAGTGTCATCAAGGGGAAGGGGTGAAGCGTCATGAAGGGGTGCAGCGTCATCAAGGGGAAGGGGTGCAGCTTCATGAAGGGGAAGGGGTGCAGCTTCATCAAGGGGAAGGGGTGCAACGTCATCAAGGGGAAGGGCTGCAGCGTCATCAAGGGGAAGGGGTGCAGCGTCATCAAGGGGAAGGGGTGCAGCGCCATCAAAGGGTGCAGCGTCATCAAGGGGTGCAGCGTCATCAAGGGGTGCAGTGTCATCAAGGGGAAGGGGTGAAGCGTCATGAAGGGGTGCAGCGTCATCAAGGGGAAGGGGTGCAGCTTCATCAAGGGGAAGGGGTGCAGCGTCATCAAGAGGAAGGGGTGCAGCGTCATCAAGGGGAAGGGGTGCAGCGTCATCAAGGGGAAGGGGTGCAACGTCATCAAGGGGAAGGGCTGCAGCGTCATCAAGGGGAAGGGGTGCAGCGTCATCAAGGGGTGCAGCGTCATCAAGGGGTGCAGTGTCATCAAGGGGAAGGGGTGCAGCGTCATGAAGGGGTGCAGCGTCATCAAGGGGAAGGGGTGCAGTTTCATCAAGGGGAAGGGGTGCAGCGTCATCAAGGGGTGCAGCGTCATCAAGGGGTGCAGCGTCATCAAGGGGTGCAGCGTCATCAAGGGGTGCAGCGTCATGAAGGGAAAGGGGTGCAGCGTCACCAAGGGGAAGGGGTGCAGCGTCACCAAGGGGAAGGGGTGCAGCGTCACCAAGGGGAAGGGGTGCAGCGTCACCAAGGGGAAGGGGTGCAGCGTCACCAAGGGGAAGGGGGTGCAGCGTCACCAAGTGGAAGGGGTGCAGCGTCACAAAGGGGAAGGGGTGCAGCGTCACAAAGGGGAAGGGGTGCAGCGTCACAAAGGGGAAGGGGTGCAGCGTCACGAAGAGGAAGAGGTGCAGCGTCACGAAGGGGAAGGGGTGCAGCGTCACGAAGGGGAAGGGGTGCAGCGTCATCAAGGGGAAGGGGTGCAGCGTCATCAAGGGGAAGGGGTGCAGCGTCATGAAGGGGTGCAGCGTCATGAAGGGGTGCAGCTTCATGAAGGGGAAGGGGTGCAGCTTCATGAAGGGGAAGGGGTGCAGCTTCATGAAGGGGAAGGGGTGCAGCGTCATTAAGGGGTGCAGCCTTCCCCTTGATGACGCTGCAGCCCTTCCCCTTGATGACGCTGCACCCCTGCATGGGTGCAGCGTCATCAAGGGGTGCAGCGTCATCAAGGGGAAGGGGTGCAGCTTCATCAAGGGGAAGGGGTGCAGCGTCATGAAGGGGTGCAGCTTCATGAAGGGGAAGGGGTGCAGCTTCATGAAGGGGAAGGGGTGCAGCTTCATGAAGGGGAAGGGGTGCAGCTTCATGAAGGTGAAGGGGTGCAGCGTCATCAAGGGGTGCAGCGTCATCAAGGAGAAGGGGTGCAGCATCATCAAGGGGAAGGGGTGCAGTTTCATCAAGGGGTGCAGCTTCATCAAGGGGAAGGGGTGCAGCGTCATCAAGGGGAAGGGGTGCAGCGTCATCAAGGGGAAGGGGTGCAGCGTCATCAAGGGGAAGGGGTGCAGCGTCATCAAGGGGAAGGGGTGCAGCGTTATCAAGGGGAAGGGCTGCAGCGTCATCAAGGGGAAGGGGTGCAGCGTCATCAAGGGGTGCAGTGTCATCAAGGGGAAGGAGTGCAGCGTCATCAAGGGGAAGGGGTGCAGCGTCATCAAGGGGAAGGGGTGCAGCGTCATCAAGGGGTGCAGCCTCATACAGGGGAAGGGGTGCAGCGTCATGAAGGGGAAGGGGTGCAGCGTCACCAAGGGGTGCAGCGTCATCAAGGGGTGCAGCGTCACAAAGCGGAAGGGGTGCAGCGCCACAAAGGGGAAGGGGTGCAGCGTCACGAAGGGGAAGGGGTGCAGCGTCATCAAGGGGAAGGGGTGCAGCTTCATCAAGGGGAAGGGGTGCAGCGTCACCAAGGGGAAGGGGTGCAGCGTCACGAAGGGGAAGGGGTGCAGCGTCACGAAGGGGAAGAGGTGCAGCGTCACGAAGGGGAAGGGGTGCAGCGTCATCAAGGGGTGCAGCCTCATACAGGGGAAGGGGTGCAGCGTCACCAAGGGGAAGGGGTGCAGCGTCATTAAGGGGAAGGGGTGCAGCGTCATCAAGGGGAAGGGGTGCAGCGTCATCAAGGGGAAGGGGTGCAGCGTCATGAAGGGGTGCAGCGTCATGAAGGGGTGCAGCTTCATGAAGGGGAAGGGGTGCAGCTTCATGAAGGGGAAGGGGTGCAGCTTCATGAAGGGGAAGGGGTGCAGCGTCATTAAGGGGTGCAGCCTTCCCCTTGATGACGCTGCAGCCCTTCCCCTTGATGACGCTGCAGCCCTTCCCCTTGATGATGCTGCACCCCATCATGAAGCTGCACCCCTTCCCCTTGATGACGCTGCACCCCTGCATGGGTGCAGCGTCATCAAGGGGTGCAGCGTCATCAAGGGGAAGGGGTGCAGCTTCATCAAGGGGAAGGGGTGCAGCGTCATGAAGGGGTGCAGCTTCATGAAGGGGAAGGGGTGCAGCTTCATGAAGGGGAAGGGGTGCAGCTTCATGAAGGGGAAGGGGTGCAGCTTCATGAAGGTGAAGGGGTGCAGCGTCATCAAGGGGTGCAGCGTCATCAAGGAGAAGGGGTGCAGCATCATCAAGGGGAAGGGGTGCAGTTTCATCAAGGGGTGCAGCTTCATCAAGGGGAAGGGGTGCAGCGTCATCAAGGGGAAGGGGTGCAGCGTCATCAAGGGGAAGGGGTGCAGCGTCATCAAGGGGAAGGGGTGCAGCGTCATCAAGGGGAAGGGGTGCAGCGTCATCAAGGGGAAGGGGTGCAGCGTCATCAAGGGGAAGGGGTGCAGCGTCATCAAGGGGAAGGGGTGCAGCGTCATCAAGGGGTGCAGCGTCATCAAGGGGTGCAGTGTCATCAAGGGGAAGGAGTGCAGCGTCATCAAGGGGAAGGGGTGCAGCGTCATTAAGGGGAAGGGGTGCAGCGTCATCAAGGGGTGCAGCCTCATACAGGGGAAGGGGTGCAGCGTCATGAAGGGGAAGGGGTGCAGCGTCACCAAGGGGTGCAGCGTCATCAAGGGGTGCAGCGTCACAAAGCGGAAGGGGTGCAGCGTCACAAAGGGGAAGGGGTGCAGCGTCACAAAGGGGAAGGGGTGCAGCGTCACGAAGGGGAAGAGGTGCAGCATCACGAAGGGGAAGGGGTGCAGCGTCACGAAGGGGAAGGGGTGCAGCGTCATCAAGGGGAAGGGGTGCAGCTTCATCAAGGGGAAGGGGTGCAGCGTCACCAAGGGGAAGGGGTGCAGCGTCACGAAGGGGAAGGGGTGCAGCGTCACGAAGGGGAAGAGGTGCAGCGTCACGAAGGGGAAGGGGTGCAGCGTCATCAAGGGGTGCAGCCTCATACAGGGGAAGGGGTGCAGCGTCACCAAGGGGAAGGGGTGCAGCGT
The DNA here is from genome assembly GCF_013265735.2 of Oncorhynchus mykiss. NCBI lineage: Eukaryota > Metazoa > Chordata > Actinopteri > Salmoniformes > Salmonidae > Oncorhynchus > Oncorhynchus mykiss. The sequence continues at coordinate 44,626,709 of NC_048589.1, forward strand.
CATGAAGGGGAAGGGGTGCAGCGTCACCAAGGGGTGCAGCGTCATCAAGGGGTGCAGCGTCATGAAGGGGAAGGGGTGCAGCGTCACCAAGGGGAAGGGGTGCAGCGTCACCAAGGGGAAGGGGTGCAGCGTCACAAAGGGGAAGGGGTGCAGCGTCACTAAGGGGAAGAGGTGCAGCGTCACGAAGGGGAAGGGGTGCAGCGTCACAAAGGGGAAGGGGTGCAGCGACACGAAGGGGAAGGGGTGCAGCGACACGAAGGGGAAGAGGTGCAGCGTCACGAAGGGGAAGGGGTGCAGCGTCACGAAGGGTTAGGGGTGCAGCGTCACAAAGGGGAAGGGGTGCAGCGTCACAAAGGGGAAGGGGTGCAGCGTCATCAAGGGGAAGGGGTGCAGCGTCATCAAGGGGAAGGGCTGCAGCGTCATCAAGGGGTGCAGTGTCATCAAGGGGAAGGAGTGCAGCGTCATCAAGGGGAAGGGGTGCAGCGTCATCAAGGGGTGCAGCCTCATACAGGGGAAGGGGTGCAGCGTCATGAAGGGGAAGGGGTGCAGCGTCACCAAGGGGTGCAGCGTCATCAAGGGGTGCAGCGTCACAAAGGGGAAGGGGTGCAGCGTCACAAAGGGGAAGGGGTGCAGCGTCACAAAGGGGAAGGGGTGCAGCGTCACGAAGGGGAAGAGGTGCAGCGTCACGAAGGGGAAGGGGTGCAGCGTCACGAAGGGGAAGGGGTGCAGCGTCATCAAGGGGAAGGGGTGCAGCTTCATCAAGGGGAAGGGGTGCAGCGTCATCAAGGGGAAGGGGTGCAGCGTCACGAAGGGGAAGGGGTGCAGCGTCACGAAGGGGAAGGGGTGCAGCGTCATCAAGGGGTGCAGCCTCATACAGGGGAAGGGGTGCAGCGTCACCAAGGGGAAGGGGTGCAGCGTCATGAAGGGGAAGGGGTGCAGCGTCACCAAGGGGTGCAGCGTCATCAAGGGGTGCAGCGTCATGAAGGGGAAGGGGTGCAGCGTCACCAAGGGGAAGGGGTGCAGCGTCACAAAGGGGAAGGGGTGCAGCGTCACGAAGGGGAAGGGGTGCAGCGTCACGAAGGGGAATGGGTGCAGCGTCATGAAGGGGAAGGGGTGCAGCGTCATCAAGGGGAAGGGGTGCAGCGTCACAAAGGGGAAGGGGTGCAGCGACACGAAGGGGAAGAGGTGCAGCGTCACGAAGGGGAAGGGGTGCAGCGTCACGAAGGGGAAGGGGTGCAGCGTCACAAAGGGGAAGGGGTGCAGCGTCACAAAGGGGAAGGGGTGCAGCGTCACAAAGGGGAAGGGGTGCAGCGTCATCAAGGGGAAGGGGTGCAGCGTCATCAAGGGGAAGGGGTGCAGCGTCATCAAGGGGAAGGGTGCAGCGTCACGAAGGGGAAGGGGTGCAGCGTCACGAAGGGGAAGGGGTGCAGCGTCATCAAGGGGTGCAGCCTCATACAGGGGAAGGGGTGCAGCGTCACCAAGGGGAAGGGGTGCAGCGTCATGAAGGGGAAGGGGTGCAGCGTCACCAAGGGGTGCAGCGTCATCAAGGGGTGCAGCGTCATGAAGGGGCAGGGGTGCAGCGTCATGAAGGGGAAGGGGTGCAGCGTCACCAAGGGGAAGGGGTGCAGCGTCACAAAGGGGAAGGGGTGCAGCGTCACTAAGGGGAAGAGGTGCAGCGTCACGAAGGGGAAGGGGTGCAGCGTCACGAAGGGGAAGGGGTGCAGCGTCACGAAGGGGAATGGGTGCAGCGTCATGAAGGGGAAGGGGTGCAGCGTCATGAAGGGGAACGGGTGCAGCGTCACCAAGGGGTGCAGCGTCATCAAGGGGTGCAGCGTTATGAAGGGGAAGGGGTGCATCGTCACCAAGGGGAAGGGGTGCAGAATCACCAAGGGGAAGGGGTGCAGCGTCACAAAGGGGAAGGGGTGCAGCGTCACCAAGGGGAAGGGGTGCAGCGTCATCAAGGGGAAGGGGTGCAGCTTCATCAAGGGGAAGGGGTGCAGCTTCATCAAGGGGAAGGGGTGCAGCTTCATCAAGGGGAAGGGGTGCAGCTTCATCAAGGGGAAGGGGTGCAGCTTCATCAAGGGGAAGGGGTGCAGCTTCATCAAGGGGAAGGGGTGCAGCTTCATCAAGGGGAAGGGGTGCAGCTTCATCAAGGGGAAGGGGTGCAGCGTCATCAAGGGGAAGGGGTGCAGCTTCATCAAGGGGAAGGGGTGCAGCTTCATCAAGGGGAAGGGGTGCAGCGTCATCAAGGGGAAGGGGTGCAGCGTCATCAAGGGGAAGGGTTGCAGCGTCATCAAGGGGAAGGGGTGCAGCGTCATCAAGGGGTGCAGCGTCATCAAGGGGTGCAGCGTCATCAAGGGGACAGTTAAATTGATGGCTAGAGGGCTGGACAAGGTAAAGATGGCTGTAGTAGATGGCATAGCTAGCTAACTGTTGACATGAAACTAAACTCGAGTTTTAAGCCCCGTGTTGAGCTTGTGCGTAGCAGGCAGCTAATTCTTATATGACCTGTTTGTAGAATGTTAAGTCCCCTTGTTGACTGAGGTGAATGAAACTACAGCATCAAGGTGATAATGGCTAGAGTCAATGTTGCTTGTTTTTGCTGTTCTCCAAAATTTCATTTTTTTTTCTCCAATTGTGTAGAAATGCAGTAAAAAATAAAAATCCTTGAGGGGGGGGATGATGCCCCTGCTCTGGTCTGCAAAGAACCTGTGTAGATGTTTAACTCCCATCGAACCCTTTTTTGCAGAACCATAAAGGGTTCTTCAGAAAAGGTTCCACAAAGAACCCATAGAAAACCCTCTTTTTTTCCCCCCCTTACTATTCTCTTAGTAATGAAATGGGTGTCTCTTGTCCTTTTCTCCCTCCCTCTCTCTTTCAGACGGGCCTTACTGAAGAGCAGCTCCAATCCCTAGAGAGTGTATTTGAGGGCACGTACAAGACAAAGTACCCTATTGTAGGCTACACTGCCATACGCATCCTCAACCAGGATGGAAGCCCCAATGAGGACTTCAAGCCTGAAGACCAACCTCATTTTAACATCAGAGACGAGTTCTAATCCAAAGGAGGTTTTTTTTTTGTGGGTACTTTTTTTTTCTTTCTTTTTTTTCTTCTCTGATTATATTTTGGTACGCCAACAAATAAACTGTGGAGACCATGAAGATTCAATACTGTGTGATCCTCAATTTGCTCATGATTTGAAAAAATGATTATTTATGAATTCCCAGTCAGATCCATTTGTTAGGACTGCATGTCTGGATGTCCTGTGATGAAGCCCGTAAGAAGGGTGGCCTTACCAAGGGTTAGGCAGCCGTGTGTTTCAGCTCTATTTTCCTTTACCTTATTTGGAGACCATATTTATATCTTTTAAAATAGATGATATTTTAAGATATAATTTTATGTTGACGTCAATGAAAACATGGAATGTTTGTTACAATGTTGTTAGTCAAATACACTTTGTAAAATGTATTTACATTTTAAGAACTGAATGTTTTCGTTGATCATTTAAATCATTGTAATTGGTTATAATGAGCTATGAAGCTGCACAGGCCCTATACCATTAATTAAATTAGTTTAAAACATTTATTATTATTAAAATAGTAGGAGCGAAAGGTTTGTTGGCTTATTTTCAAATCAAATTTAATTAGTCACATACAAATGTTTAGCAGATGTTCTTGCGAGTGTAGCGAAATGCTTGTGCTTCTAGTTCCGACAATGCATTTCCACCTGGATAGGACAAGTGGTTTCCTCCAGGATAGGACAGGTAATTTCCTCCCGGATAGGACAGGTAGTTTCCTCCCGGATAGGACAGGTAATTTCCTCCTGGATAGGACAGGTAATTTCAACCTGGATAGGACAGGTAATATCCTCCTGGATAGGACAGGTAATGCAGACATCTTCTACGTAGTAGAATACAGTGCCTTTGGAAGTTCTTCAGACCCCTTGACTTTTTCCACATTTTGTGATGTTACAGCCTTATACTAAAATAGATTAAATATACAATTTTCCTTTAGCAATCTACACACAATACCCCATAATGACATCACAAAACCCCATAATGACATCACAATACCCCATAATGACATCACAAAACCCCATAATGACATCACAATACCCCATAATGACGAAGCAAAAACAGTTTTTTAAATTTGAGCAAATGTATTAAACATTTAAAACAAAAATACCTTATTTATATACAGTGGCGAGAAAAGGTATGTGAACCCTTTGGAATTACATGGATTTCTGCAGAAATTGGTCATCAAATTTAATCTGATCTTAAACTAAGTCACAACAATAGACATACATAGTGTGCTTAAACTAACAACACAAATTATTGTATTCAAAATACATATTTTAAAGAAAAATACACCTTTTAAACATTCGCAGTGTAGGTTTGGTAAAGTATGTGAACCCCTAGGCTAATGACTTCTCCAAATGCTAATTGGAGTCAGCTAACCTGGAGTCCAATCAATGAGACAAGATTGGAGATGTTGGTTAGAGCTGCCCTGCCCGATAGAAAACACTCACAAAAATTGAGTTTGCTATTCACAAGAAGCATCGCCTGATGTGAACCATGCCTGGAACAAAAAAGATCTCAGAAGACCTAAGATTAAAAATTGTTGACTTGCATAAAGCTGGAAAGGGTTACACAAGTATGTCTAAAAGCCTTGATGTTCATCAATCCAGGGTAAGACAAATTGTCTATAACTGGAGAAAGTTCAAATCAAATCAAATTTATTTTATATAGCCCTTCGTACATCAGCTGATATCTCAAAGTGCTGTACAGAAACCCAGCCTAAAACCCCAAACAGCAAGCAATGCAGGTGTAGAAGCACGGTGGCTAGGAAAAACTCCCTAGAAAGGCCAAAACCTAGGAAGAAACCTAGAGAGGAACCAGGCTATGTGGGGTGGCCAGTCCTCTTCTGGCTGTGCCGGGTGGAGATTATAACAGAACATGGTCAAGATGTTCAAATGTTCATAAATGACCAGCATGGTCGAATAATAATAAGGCAGAACAGTTGAAACTGGAGCAGCAGCACAGTCAGGTGGACTGGGGACAGCAAGGAGTCATCATGTCAGGTATTCCTGGGGCATGGTCCTAGGGCTCAGGTCCTCCGAGAGAGAGAAAGAAAGAGAGAATTAGAGAGAGCATATGTGGGATGGCCAGTCCTCTTCTGGCTGTGCCAGGTGGAGATTATAACAGAACATGGCCAAGATGTTCAAATGTTCATAAATGACCAGCATGGTCGAATAATAATAAGGCAGAACAGTTGAAAGAAACTGGAGCAGCAGCACGGCCAGGTGGACTGGTGACAGCAAGGAGTCATCATGTCAGGTAATCCTGGGGCATGGTCCTAGGGCTCAGGTCCTCCAAGAGAGAGAAAGAGAGAATTAGAGAACGCACACTTAGATTCACACAGGACACCGAATAGGACAGGAGAAGTACTCCAGATATAACAAACTGACCCTAGCCCCCCGACACATTAACTACTGCAGCATAAATACTGGAGGCTGAGACAGGAGGGGTCAGGAGACACTGTGGCCCCATCCGAGGACACCCCCGGACAGGGCCAAACAGGAAGGATATAACCCCACCCACTTTGCCAAAGCACAGCCCCCACACCACTAGAGGGATATCTTCAACCACCAACTTACCATCCTGAGACAAGGCTGAGTATAGCCCACAAAGACCTCCGCCACGGCACAACCCAAGGGGGGGGGGGGGGCGCCAACCCAGACAGGATGACCACATCAGTGACTCAACCCACTCAGGTGACGCACCCCCTCCAGGGACGGAAAGTTCAGCACTGTTGCTACTCTCCCTAGGAGTGGCCATCTTGCAAAGATGTCTGCAAGAGCACAGAGCAGAATGCTCAATGAGGTTAAGAAGAATCCTAGAGTGTCAGCTAAAGACTTACAGAAATCTCTGGAACATGCTAACATCTCTGTTGACGAGTCTACGATACGTAAAACACTAAACAAGAATGGTGTTCATGGGAGGACACCACGGAAGAAGCCACTGCTGTCCAAAAAAAAACATTGCTGCACATCTAAAGTTTACAAAAGAGCCCCTGGATGTTCCACAGCGCTACTGGCTAAATATTCTGTGGACAGATGAAACTACAGTCGAGTTGTTTGAAAGGAACACACAACCCCATGTGTGGAGAAAAAAGGCACAACACACCATCAAAACCTCATCCCAACTGTAAAGTATGGTGGAGGGAGCATCATGGTTTGAAGCTGCTTTGCTGCCTCAGGGCCTGGACAGCTTGCTATCATCGACGAAAAAATGAATTCCCAAGTTTATCAAGACATTTTGCAGGAGAATGTTAGGCTATCTGTTCTCCCAATTGAAGCTCAACAGAAGTTGGGTGATGCAACAGGATAACAACCCAAAACACAGAAGTAAATCAACAACAGAATGGCTTCAACAGAAGAAAATACGCCTTCTGGAGTGGCCCAGTCAGAGTCCTGACCTCAACCCGATTTGAGATGCTGTGGCATGACCTCAAGAGAGCAGTTCACACCAGACATTCCAAGAATATTGCTGAACTGAAACAGTTTTGTGAAGAGGAATGGTCCAAAATTCCTCTTAACTGTTGTGTAGGTCTGATCCGCAACTACAGAAAACGTTTGGTGGCGGTTATTGCTGCCAAAGGAGGGTCAACCAGTTATTGAATCCAAGTGTTCACATACTTTTCCCACCCTGCACTGTGAATTTTTGAGAATGACACAAATATTAATTTCCACAAAGTTTGCTGCTTCAGTGTGTTTAGATATTTTTGTCAGATGTTTCTTTGGAATACTGAAGTATAATTACAAGCATTTCATAAGTGTCAAAGGCTTTTATTGACAATTACATGAAGTTGATGCAAAGAGTCAATATTTGCAGTGTTGACTCTCTTTTCTTGATGATCCGATAAATGGTTGTTTTAGGTGCAATCTTACTGGCAGCAATATCCTTGCCTGTGAAGCCCTTTTTGTGCAAAGCAATGATGACGGCACGTGTTTCCTTGCAGGTAACCATGGTTGACAGAGGAAGAACAATGATTCCAAGCACCACCCTCCTTTTGAAGCTTCCAGTCTGTTATTCAAACTCAATCAGCATGACAGAGTGATCTCCAGCATTGTCCTCGTCAACACTCACACCTGTGTTAACGAGAGAATCACTGACATGATGTCAGCTGGTCCTTTTGTGGCAAGGCTGAAATGCAGTGGAAATGTTTTTGGGGGGGATTCAGTTAATTTGCATGGCGAAGAGGGACTTTGCAATTCATCTGATCACTCTTCATAACATTCTGGAGTATATGCAAATTGTAATCATACAAACTGAGGCAGCAGACTTTGTGAAAATTTATATTTGTGTCATTCTCAAAACTTTTGGCCACGACTGTACAGAGTAAAGGGTTTGAATACTTATGTAAATGTGATGTTTTTAGTAGTTTATTTGTAAACCATTTGCAAAATTGACTAAAAATCTCTTTGCTTTTTTCATTATGGGGTATTGTGTGTAGATTGATGAGGATGTGTTTTATTATTTTTTATTATAAACCTGTAAAGTAACAAAATGTGGAAAAAGTCAAGGGGTCTGAATACTTTCCGAAGGCTCTGTTTGTCGCATGTACATTTTGAGGGCAGTGGTATAGTTTTTATTTTAAAAAGTCTAGGGTAGTATTTTTTTCTGACCCTCGAAAAATATAAATGTATCACTAGTCATAACTTCAAGGCTGTAGCTGTCGTCTGAACGACCAAAGGTCCCCATAGACACTAGTCATAACTTCAAGGTTGTAGCTGTCGTCTGAACGACCAAAGGTCCCCATAGACACTAGTCATAACTTCAAGGCTGTAACTGAAAGGACCCAACGGCCACGGTGCGTCGGGATGGCACTACAGTAGTAGTCAGCAGCACGTTCTGTTCTGTAGGGTGGAGCTTTTAACCACACTCTGTCTCAGGTAGGTCTTCGGCGTCATCGAACAAGGTTAGGCTCTCCTCTGCTCTGGCATTTTTATGTATCTGATTATGAGTCAGACATGAGTAGCCTACCACGTCAGTATAAGTAATCTTCACAGCCAAGTTCAGAGGACAGGCGAACAACCGTTTCAGAGAGTGTCCCCTTGCAGAGAAGGAGTAGCGTTCTTTATCACGGACTGAGAGTTCCCCAGACAAGTAAAAAAAAACTACTACGATCTCTTTCCGGTACTTTGGAGCCCGAGTTCCGTCGCTAAACCTGATACACCATCCAGAACAAAGATGCCTAAAACGGTGAGTTTAAAAAAATAAACATTTTATTTGTCCGACTTTGTAAAATGTCATGTATTACACGTAACGGTAATCGGTTAATTTCTATCTGAATAAATGTAACGGAGCCTAAACCAAACTAGCCTGTAACACAAGGCAGGTCAAATGAATGATCATGTTATTTCAATGTCCAATATACCAGAATAACCTCTTGTTTTCTATTAATTGTCCGTTGTTGTCTAAAAGTGATGATATAGCCTTACACTAATTAATTTACGATGACAATCACTGAAGTTGCCCTGATTATTTCTTACAGTGTTATTTGGTCCTAATATAATAGCTGTGAGTTACATTTGAGGTGTCACGCCCTGGCCTTAGTTATCTTTGTTTTCTTTACTATTTTGGTTAGGTCAGGGTGTGACATGGGGGATGTATTTTTTTGGCCTGGTCTAGGGTTTTTTGTAGGTTTATGGGGTGTTTTCTCGTCTAGGTGTTTATGTATGTCTGTGGTTGCCTAGATTGGTTCTCAATTAGAGGCAGGTGTTTATCGTTGTCTCTGATTGGGAACCATATTTAGGCAGCCATGTTCTTTGGGTATTTTGTGGGTGGTTGTCTTCTGTCTTTGTGTTCTCTGCAACAGATAGGACTGTTTTGGGTTTTGACACGTTTGTTGTAATTGTGTTCATGTTTAGTTTCTCTTATTAAAAAAGATGTTGAACACTAAACCACGCTGCATTTTGGTCCTCCTCTCCTTCAGCGGAAGAAAGACGTTACATGAGGCCTGCCATCTCAAAAAAGTGAATCAATATGATCCAAAACCATTTGAGGCCTGCCATCTCAAAAAAGTGAATCAATATGATCCAAAACCATTTGAGGCCTGCTATCTCAAAGTTAATCAATATGATCCAAAACCATTTGAGGCCTGCCATCTCAAAAAAGTGAATCAATATGATCCAAAACCATTTGAGGCCTGCTATCTCAAAGTTAATCAATATGATCCAAAACCATTTGAGGCCTGCTATCTCAAAGTGAATCAATATGATCCAAAACCATTTGAGGCCTGCTATCTCAAAGTGAATCAATATGATCCAAAACCAGAGTTGGAGGATATATGCTTTAATGTGATACAATCTTTAAGAATATGCTTTGGTTAAACTTAATATATAATAAAGATTGAATATATATATATAATAATTATTTAACATATTAGTTCATATATAACCCAGTTCCTTGACAAAGTTATTGGGTAAAAGTGTTCCGTTTCTCTACAATGGAGGATTTTCCTTCAGAGCAGCAAGATGGTGGTACTGAATGATACTGTTTCTCTCCCTCCCTATTTCAGCAGTGTTCTCATGGTGACTGAGATGCACCATTTATAAAATACCTATAGACCAACTCTGCAGTGGATGAGTATTGTCTTGTGTCGATAACAGTATCGGAAGGAAGCCATCTTTCCGTTTGAAAGAAACCTTAAGAGTCCATTTTAAGTGTGAATCCTTACCCGGCCTTACTTATTAACTAAACTCAGAGTTTGACCCACAGGTCTCTGTCTCCTGACTGGCTAAGGTATGCATTACTGGCTAACCATAGATTAGCTCTCGCTGCTGTGCTAAGGCATTTGCGCAGCAGTTCTAGAATCATTAAGAGATTCTCTGTTGGAACCCCATGATGTAATTTTGATAACGTAGCCACGTAGACATTTTAATCAGCGGCGGGTGCTCAGTTTTACGTGGCTCGGTCTCGGTTCCATAAAAGTACTGTGTCTTAAACAAACACTACAATAGCAATAACCTTGGGATGGTATTCTGTTGATGGAGTTTCACTTGGAGCATAGCAACAGCACTCCTTGAGAGAGTCCGACCGCAGGGGTCAGTCTGACATCAATCTGACGTCATTTCTGTGACATTCTTCTCTGGAGAGTCAGAGTAGATAAAGCTTTCACCACTATAGTAAATACTCCAGAGCTGTATCCCCAATGGCGCCCTACTGTATACCCTATATAGTGCACTACTTTACGACCAAGCACTACGGGCCCTGGTCAAAAGTAGTGCACTATAATGGAAATAGGGTACAATTTGAGATTAGTCCCAGGGTTACTAGGGTTACCCAGGGAGATGAGATGACACCTAGGGTTACCCAGGGAGATGATATGAGACCTAGGGTTACCCAGGGAGATGAGATGAGACCTAGGGTTACCCAGGGAGAGGAGATGAGACCTAGGGTTACCCAGGGAGATGAGATGAGACCTAGGGTTACCCAGGGAGATGAGATGAGACCTAGGGTTACCCAGGGAGATGTTGTCCGGGTTTGACCGGGGTAGGCCGCCATTGTAAATAAGAGTTTGTTTTTGAAACTGACTTGCCTTGTTAAATAAAGGTTCAATAAATGTTTTTATTAAATACCCAGGAAGATACTGGGGAGTGGATAGAACAGGGTTCAACCATGATTGTTGTTGTTCTCCAAATCCAATGGAACAACATCCACATCTGATCAACTGGTCCTGTATCTCATCTCTAATCCCAAATCTTCTTTGATAAGTGAAATAAAAAATTAAAAATTGTGCCTGACTACAATGTGTAGCATAGAATGTGTAGCATAGAATGTGTAGCATAGAATGTGTAGCATAGAATGTGTAGCATAGAATGTGTAGCATACAAAATGTAGCATAGAATGTGTAGCATACAAAATGTAGCATAGAATGTGTAGCATACAAAATGTAGCATACAAAATGTAGCATAGAATGTGTAGCATACAAAATGTAGCATAGAATGTGTAGCATAGAATGTGTAGCATACAAAATGTAGCATAGAATGTGTAGCATACAAAATGTAGCATAGAATGTGTAGCATACAAAATGTAGCATAGAATGTGTAGCATACAAAATGTAGCATAGAATGTGTAGCATAGAATGTGTAGCATAGAATGTGTAGCATACGAATGTGTAGCATACGAATGTGTAGCATACGAATGTGTAGCATAGAATGTGTAGCATACAAAATGTAGCATAGAATGTGTAGCATAGAAAGTGTAGCATAGAAAGTGTAGCATACAAAATGTAGCATAGAAAGTGTAGCAGAAAGTGTAGCATATAGATCGAGCCCGTGTACAGTATGCTCATGGTGAGTATATGGTGATTTGCTAGGAAACGTAGCTGTTAAATGATCAGATATGATCAGACTGAAAAAAGAGCAGCACACAGATCATGTGTATATATATATCTGCTCACGGTGATGTGTTAGGAAACATGGAGGTGGTGGAGGCCGATGTTCCAGTTGTTGTTTCGCAATTTCAGATGAGTTTATCTTTATGGCGCTGGGGCGTGTTGGAGGGTAAGTTTATAAAGAGGTTGTGTAACGCAGCAGAGAAAGCCAACGCTTCAATTCTCTGTCAAGGTTCAGGGAACAGTTATGAGAGAGAGAGAGAGAGAGAGAGAGAGAGAGACAGAGAGAGAGAGAGAGACAGAGAGGGAGAGAGACAGAGACACAGAGAGAGAGAGACAGGGAGAGAGACAGAGAGAGAGAGAGACAGAGAGAGACAGAGACAGAGACAGAGACAGAGAGACAGAGACAGAGACAGAGACAGAGAGAGAGAGAGAGAGAGAGAGAGAGAGAGAGAGAGAGAGAGAGAGAGAGAGAGAGAGAGAGAGAGAGAGAGAGAGAGAGAGAGAGAGAGAGAGAGAGAGAGAGAGAGAGAGAGAGAGAGAGAGACACACAAAAGTACTGTTCTGTGTGTTGCTATATTGCCTGGCCCTGCACCTCTTTATGTACAGATGCCATATCTTAATTTGATAGCACTGTTGTTGCAGACATGTTCCTGCCATGCAGGAAATGCATAACTTGTAGTGCATGCAAGGTTTAAAATGCTACTAAAGTTTGTAATTTCACCTTTCAAATGTCAGACTTGAAACAGGGTCAAATTAAGATGCAGCATCTGTATCATATCAATTGTATACATTATATATAGTATACATTATATATAGTATATATTATATATAGTATACATTATATATAGTATACATTATATATAGTATATATTATATATAGTATACATTATATATAGTATATATTATATATAGTATATATTATATATAGTATACATTATATATAGTATATATTATATATAGTATACATTATATATAGTATATATTATATATAGTATATATTATATATAGTATACATTATATATAGTATATATTATATATAGTATATATTATATATAGTATACATTATATATAGTATATATTATATATAGTATATATTATATATAGTATACATTATATATAGTATATATTATATATTATATATAGTATACATTATATATAGTATATATTATATATAGTATACATTATATATAGTATATATTATATATTATATATATTATATATAGTATATATTATATAAAGTGCCGTCAGAAAGTATTCAGACCCCTTGACTTTTTAACATTTTGGTTGCAGCATTATTTTAAAATGGATTAAATAGTTTTTTCCACCTCATCAATCTGCCTGCACACAATTGCCCGTAATGACAAAGCAAAAACAGGATTTTAGAAATGTTTGATAATTTATACAAAAATAAATAAAAACTGATATCACATTTATATAAGTATTCAGACCCTTTCCTCAGTACTTGGTTGACGCACCTTTGACAGCGATAAGAGCCTCGAGTCTTCTTGGGTATGACTCTACAAGCTTGGCACACCTGTATTTGGGGAGTTTCTCCCATTCTTCTCTGCAGATCCTCTCAAGGTGTCAGGTTGGATGGGGAACGTTGCTGCACAGCTATTTTCAGGTATCTCCAGAGATGTTTGGTAGGGTTAAAGTCCAGGACTGGTTGGGACACTCAAGGACATTCAAGAGACTTGTCCTGAAGCCATTCCTGCAATGTCTTGGCTGTGTGTTTAGGTTTGTTGTCTTGCTATTTTCAGGTATCTCCAGAGATGTTTGGTAGGGTTAAAGTCCAGGACTGGTTGGGACACTCAAGGACATTCAGAGACTTGTCCTGAAGCCATTCCTGCAATGTCTTGGCTGTGTGTTTAGGTTTGTTGTCTTGTTGGAAGGTAAAACCTTCACCCCAGTCTGAGGTCCTGAGCGCTCTGGAGCAGGTTTTCATCAAGGATCTCTCTTTACTTTGCTCCGTTCATCTTTGTCTCGATCCTGACTAGTCCCCCAGTCATTGAAAAACATCCCCACAGCATGATGCTGCCACCACCATGTTTCACTGTAGGGATGGTGCCAGGTTTCCTCCAGACGTGATGCTTGGCATTCAGGCCAAAGAGTTCAATCTTGGTTTCATCAGACCAGAGAATCATGTTTCTCAAGGTCTGAGAGTCTTTAGGTGCCTTTTGGCAAACTCCAAGCGGGCTGTCATGTGCCTTATACTGAGGAGTGGCTTCCGTCTGGCCACTCTACCACGAAGGCCTGATTGGTGGAGTGCTCCAGAGATGGTTGTCCTTCTGGAAGGTTCTACCATCTCCACAGAGGAACTCTAGAGCTCTGTCAGAGTGACCATCAGGTTTGTGGTCACCTCCCTGACCAAGGCCGTTCTCCCCCGATTGCTCCGTTTGGCGGCCAGCTCTAGGAAGAGTCTTGGTGGTTCCAAACTTCTTCCATTTAAGAATGACGGAGGCCACTGTGTTCTTGGGGACCTTCAATGCTGCAGACATTTTTTGGTACCCTTCCCCAGATCTGTGCCTTGACAGAATCCGGTCTCGGAGCTCTACGGACAATTCCTTTGACCTCATTGCTTGGTTTTTGCTCTGACATGCACTGTCAAATGTGGGACCTTATATAGACAGGTGTGTGCCTTTCCAAATCATCCAATCAATTGAATTTACCTCAGGTGGGATACCAATCAAATTGTAGAAACATCTAAAGGATGATAAATGGAAACAGGATGCACCTGAGCTCAATGTCGAGTCTCACAGCAAAGGGTCTGAATACTTATGTAAATAAGGTGTTTCTGTTTTAAATTTTTAATACATTTGCAAAAAATTCTAAAAAAACAGTTTTTGCTTTGTCATTATGGGGTATTTAGTGTAGATTGCTGAGGCTGTAACGTTACAACATTTGGAAAGAGTCAAGGGGTCTGAAAGTACTGTACCTTTTAAAATATGTCTTGGCCGAAAATAGGCAAGACATCTTTTCAATAATGCACAATCTCTCTGCCTACAATAGTTTTCCATGGTAGAAAATCTGATTATGATACCTGGTCTGTATTGAAGAAGCAGTCTGTTGCAATACTCTTGCTTTTTTATAGTCTTTGCTTATCTATAAACCGCTGTGAAATATATTTTTACCTCAAAATATTGTATTTTCAGCTGTTTGAAGCTGGTGTACAAAACCACAAGTAAAATACGCAAATACGAAATTTAAGAACGGGGAAGCATAGAAATAGAGCACGTAGAACAGATCTACAGCTTCTTAGACTGGCTTTCAATGAGAAGGACAGCTCTATAACACACATTTCTATGTGAATTTGGTTGGGTTGCCCAAAAGTTAAATATTGCAGCTTGAAGTGATAGTGATATCTGTCTATCCCTCCTCAGTAACAGTGTAAGGGTAGTCCCTCAGTAACAGTGTAAGGGTAGTCCCTCAGTAACAGATTAAGGGCAGTCCCTCAGTAACAGATTAAGGGCAGTCCCTCAGTAACAGATTAAGGGCATATTTGGCTTCTACCACCTCATAAAACTTGCCCACCCCTAGACGTTGAGGTTCATGTTTTTCTTGAGAGAGACATCTGTACTTTGGCAAGCGTCGAATGCTTTGTTATGTTAACCTTGCAGGCCCTGCTAGTCCAAAGTCTACTGAGATAGTAGTTAGCAATTAGAGATGGTTTATGAGGAAATTACTTCACAGCAGCACCACAAAGGTATAGTTTACCTTAAACAATGACATTATTTATGTTTCCTTACCTTGAAAGTAGGTGTATGGACTAGAATAGATTACGATCTACATTCTGTCCCGGTATACACAGCTACAGCCACTATTAACTAACGCCAGCTGACTAAATCAACTATGAGAGAATGAATGAACTAAACCTCAATGAACCTTTATCCCCAAAATCACCTCAAAGTAGCTTCAAACCAAGTCACCGAGTTGCACAAAACCTTCTGAAGGTGAAAAGGGTTGCAAATCATTCAACAAAGGATATCGGAGGAGAAAGCTTGTACCTTCAGACGAGCTGTTTTCTGTGTATTCTGTGTATTCTGTGTATTCTGTGTATTCTGTGTATTCTGTGTATTCTGTGGATTCTGTGGATTCTGTGTATTCTGTATTTTCTATGTATTCTGTGTATTCTGTATTTTCTGTGTATTCTGTGTATTCTGTGTATTCTGTATTTTCTGTGTATTCTGTGTATTCTGTGTATTCTGTGTATTCTGTGTATTCTGTGTATTCTGTGTATTCTATATTTTCTGTGTATTCTGTATTTTCTGTGTATTCTGTGTATTCTGTGTAATGTAAGTTAATGTCAGCACCACTTGACCAGCTCAGATTCCTGGTACATGGAAACGTTGCTGGTGAATAAAGGCGGTTCTGATTCTGAATCTCCAGGTCAATGTCCGGGTCACCACAATGGATGCTGAGCTGGAGTTCTCCATTCTTCCCAGCATCACCGGCAAACAGTTGTTCGAACAGGTCAGTTCACATTCACTAACTAACTAACTAACTAACTCTCTCTCACACACACACACTCCCTCACTAACTAACTCTCTCTCTCACACACACACACCCTCACTAACTAACTAAACTAACTAACTAACCAACTAACTAACCAACTAACCAACTCTCACACACCCTCCCTCCCTCACTCACTAACTAACTAACTAAGTCTCCCTCCCTCACTAACTAACTAACTGACTAACTCTCACACACACACACACACACACACACCCTCACTAACTAACCTAACTAACTAACTAACTAACTAACTAACTAACTAACTAACTAACTCTCACACACACACACTCCCTCACAAACTAACCCTAACCCTCACAAACTAACCCTAAACCTCCCTCACTAACCCTAACCCTCCCTCACTAACCCTAACCCTCCCTCACTAACCCTAACCCTCCCTCACTGACCCTAACCCTCCCTCACTAACCCTAACCCTCCCTCACTAACCCTAACCCTCCCTCACTAACCCTAACCCTCCCTCACTAACCCTAACCCTCACCCAACTATCCCATCTCATTGTAATGACCATGTTGTAGGAAAAGGTGAACAAGGTTTTGTAAAAATCTATATTTGTCAGTGTCACGTCTCTCCAGTGTAAAACGTTTCTTTTTATTTTTCTCTCCGTCTCCTCTGTTTTTCTCCAGGTGTCCAGAACGGTCGGTCTGCGGGAGCTCTGGTACTTCGGCCTGCTGTTCGTCAACAACAAAGGGTCCCAAACATGGCTGAAGTCTGATAAAAAGGTAAATTGGTATGTGTGATCCAGCGGTTACAGCTCTGTATGCCTGAGTCGGCGTGGGTTGGAACCCAACTCCCTGCTCTGTATGCCTGAGTCGGCGTGGGTTGGAACCCGACTCCCTGCTCTGTATGCCTGAGTCGGCGTGGGTTGGAACCCGACTCCCTGCTCTGTATGCCTGAGTCGGCGTGGGTTGGAACCCGACTCCCTGCTCTGTATGCCTGAGTCGGCGTGGGTTGGAACCCGACTCGCTGCTCTGTATGCCTGAGTCGGCGTGGGTTGGAACCCGACTCGCTGCTCTGTATGCCTGAGTCGGCGTGGGTTGGAACCCGACTCGCTGCTCTGTATGCCTGAGTCGGCGTGGGTTGGAACCCGACTCGCTGCTCTGTATGCCTGAGTCGGCGTGGGTTGGAACCCGACTCCCTGCTCTGTATGCCTGAGTTGGCGTGGGTAGGAACCCGACTCGCTGCTCTGTATGCCTGAGTCGGCGTGGGTTGGAACCCGACTCCCTGCTCTGTATGCCTGAGTCGGCGTGGGTTGGAACCCGACTCCCTGCTCTGTATGCCTGAGTCGGCGTGGGTTGGAACCCGACTCCCTGCTCTGTATGCCTGAGTCGGCGTGGGTTGGAACCCGACTCCCTGCTCTGTATGCCTGAGTCGGCGTGGGTTGGAACCCGACTCGCTGCTCTGTATGCCTGAGTCGGCGTGGGTTGGAACCCGACTCGCTGCTCTGTATGCCTGAGTCGGCGAGGGTTGGAACCCGACTCGCTGCTCTGTATGCCTGAGTCGGCGTGGGTTGGAACCCGACTCGCTGCTCTGTATGCCTGAGTCGGCGTGGGTTGGAACCCGACTCCCTGCTCTGTATGCCTGAGTCGGCGTGGGTTGGAACCCGACTGCCTGCTCTGTATGCCTGAGTCGGCGTGGGTTGGAACCCGACTCGCTGCTCTGTATGCCTGAGTCGGCGTGGGTTGGAACCCGACTCGCTGCTCTGTATGCCTGAGTCGGCGTGGGTTGGAACCCGACTCGCTGCTCTGTATGCCTGAGTCGGCGTGGGTTGGAACCCGACTCGCTGCTCTGTATGCCTGAGTCGGCGTGGGTTGGAACCCGACTCGCTGCTCTGTATGCCTGAGTCGGCGTGGGTTGGAACCCGACTCCCTGCTCTGTATGCCTGAGTCGGCGTGGGTTGGAACCCGACTCGCTGCTCTGTATGCCTGAGTCGGCGTGGGTTGGAACCCGACTCGCTGCTCTGTATGCCTGAGTCGGCGTGGGTTGGAACCCGACTCGCTGCTCTGTATGCCTGAGTCGGCGTGGGTTGGAACCCGACTCGCTGCTCTGTATGCCTGAGTCGGCGTGGGTTGGAACCCGACTCGCTGCTCTGTATGCCTGAGTCGGCGTGGGTTGGAACCCGACTCGCTGCTCTGTATGCCTGAGTCGGCGTGGGTTGGAACCCGACTCCCTGCTCTTCCCATCTAAATTATGATGGCTACACCTTAAGCTGCACAGTGACACCTAAATGATGAATCAACACAGCCGTTGATACGAAGTGCCATCTGACATACATAGCTCACCGTTATGTACTGTATAAGTGCGCTGTAATGTTAGGAACTGCCCTAAGGCCACAAATCATGTTTATTCGAATGGAATGGTTTAATACACTATGGTCCCACTTATTCCATCCTAGACATAACAATGTAACCTACCCCTGATTTATTGTGTAGGGCAGTGGTATTCAAACTATTTCAGGGGGGGACCCCATTGGTTTCCGTCAGAATTTATGGCGACCCCAATTTGTTTCTGTCAGAATTTAGGCGACCCCATTTTTTTCCCCCCTAAGAATTTCTCGCGACCCCACCCCAACTCCAATGACACAACCTTAAAATCTGTAAATTTCGAATTTTTACATTGATGGGTTCGGATTTCTAAACTTTTAAATATTGTTAATCATCAGTTAGAGTAGAGACGTGAGGGGTGCCGTAGTCTGGTTTACACACCAGGAGGTAATGGGTATCGGTAGGAAGGTATATGGTGGAGGCAATTTAAGCTTGGAATGTACTGGGTGAAGGAAAGACGATCACATGGTTGCAGTCACTGATAATGGTGGAGAGATGTGGTTTAGTGAGGAATGGGGGTCGAGCTCAGTTCAGGTCAGATCACATTAAGGGAGAAGGAACAGTTGGTTGCCCGCATCACTTCCTGCCTAGCAATAAAGATGTAATGTTTAGAGAGAGTCCACCCAAATTAGGGTGTATTTGCAAATAAATTCATTAAAAATCCTACAATGTGATTTTCTGGATGTTTTTTCTCATTTTGTCTGCCATGGTTGAAGTGTACCTATGATGAAAAGTACAGGCCTCTCTCATCTTTTTAAGTGGGAGAACTTGCACAATTGGTGGCTGACTAAATACTTTTTTTGCCCCACTGTAAGTGAACTATAATACATGTATTTGTCTTGTGCAGCTTTTAAATAATAATAAATAAACTCGGTTTAAGCTTTACTAATCAACATATGATCCATTTAATTTACTCAATAACATTTTATTTTTCAAATGATCTCTCTCAGAAACGTGTGTAAATTGTCCCAGATATTCATCTGTACTCTTTTATTCCTAATATAAATTAATAAATACATATTTTGGCAACCCCACTGCTGTTTCCCCTGACGTTGAATACCACTAACATGGGGGTTACTCATGTCATAACCACACACCCCCCCCCATCATCCCCTCTCTTCTCCTCCTCTCTCCCCTCCTTTCCCATCCTCTCCTCTCCTCCCCTTTCCTCTCTCCTCTCCTGTCTCCCTCTCCTCTCTGACCCATCCTCTCCTCTCATCTCCTTCCCTTTCCTCTCTCCTCTCTGCCCCCCCCCCCCTCCCCCAGGTGATATCCCAGGAAGTAAAGAAAGAGGTTCCTCTCCAGTTCCGTTTCCGGGCCAAGTTCTACCCAGAGGACGTGGCTGAGGAGCTGATCCAGGAGAGCACCCAGAAACTGTTCTTCCTGCAGGTAACAAACACACACACACACACACACACACACACACACACACACACACACACACACACACACACAGACCCCCCCCCCCCCCTCCCCCACGTGATCCAGACGTTTGTCTCCCACCTCCAGGTGAAGGAGGACATCTTAACTGATGAGGTGTACTGCCCTCCAGAGGCTGCTGTTCTGCTAGCCTCCTACTCTGTACAGGCCAAGTTTGGAGACTTCAATAAGGAGACACACCAGAATGGTTACCTGACCAATGAACGCCTGCTGCCCAAGAGGTGAGTCCGTGTGGAGCAGGGGGTGGATGAACCTCCAGATGGAGAAGCAGCAGGGGGGGGTGAACCTCCAGATGGAGAAGCAGCAGGGGGTGGATGAGCCTCCAGATGGAGCAGGGGGTGGATGACCCTCCAGATGGAGAGGGGGTGGATGAACCTCCAGATGGAGAAGCAGCAGGGGGTGGATGAACCTCCAGATGGAGAGGGGGTGGATAAACCTCCAGATGGAGAAGCAGCAGGGGGTGGATGAACCTCCCGATGGAGCAGGGGGTGGATGAACCTCCAGATGGAGTAGGGGGTGGATGAACCTCCAGATGGAGCAGGGGGTGGATGAACCTCCAGATGGAGAAGCAGCAGGGGGTGGATGAACATCCAGATGGAGAGGGGGTGGATAAACCTCCAGATGGAGAAGCAGCAGGGGGTGGATGAACCTCCAGATGGAGTAGGGGGTGGATGAACCTCCAGATGGAGCAGGGGGTGGATGAACCTCCAGATGGAGAAGCAGCAGGGGGTGGATGAACCTCCAGATGTAGAGGGGGTGGATAAACCTCCAGATGGAAAAGCAGCAGGGGGTGGATGAACCTCCCGATGGAGCAGGGGGTGGATGAACCTCCAGATGGAGAAGGGGGTGGATGAACCTCCAGATGGAGCAGGGGGTGGATGAACCTCCAGATGGAGAAGGGTGTGGATGAACCTCCAGATGGCGCAGGGGGTGGATGAACCTCCAGATGGAGAAGGGTGTGGATGAACCTCCAGATGGAGCAGGGGGTGGATGAACCTCCAGATGGAGAAGAGGGTGGATGAACCTCCAGATGGAGAAGAGGGTGGATGAACCTCCAGATGGCGGCTGTATGACTTGTTCACTACAGAATTAATACCCATATATCTAATATATATATATAATACCAAGACCCCAACTTCAAACTCAAGTGTTCTCACTTCCTGTTATTTTATGGCAAAATTAGCATCATAAGCAACAGGTGTATGGTGTGGTATATTTACGACATGCTGTCTGTGCTTGAGGTAAGGTGTTATATTACAGTAAGACATGTGCTTGATGTTGGTGTGCATTACACAGCCTCACGAAACCTACAGTACTGTATGTGATATCAACAGAGAAGTATATTTTCTGGGTGATTTAAATATTGACTGGCTCTCGTCAAGCTGCCCACTCAAGAAAATGCTTCAAACTGTAACCAGTACCTGCAACCTGGTTCAGGTTGTCAGTCAACCTACCAGGGTAGTTACAAACAGCACAGGAATTAAATCATCATGTATTGATCACATCTTTACTAATGCTGCAGAAATGTGCTTGAAAGCAGTATCCAGCTCCATCGGATGTAGTGATCACAATATAGCATAGCAATATCTATGAAAACCAAAGTTCCAAGGGCTGGGCCTAATCTAGTGTATAAGAGGTCAGGCTGGGCCTAATCTAGTGTATAAGAGGTCAGGCTGGGCCTAATCTAGTGTATAGGAGGTCAGGCTGGGCCTAATCTAGTGTATAGGAGGTCAGGCTGGGCCTAATCTAGTGTATAAGAGGTCTGGCTGGGCCTAATCTAGTGTATAAGAGGTCAGGCTGGGCCTAATATAGTGTATAAGAGGTCAGCCTGGGCCTAATATAGTGTATAAGAGGTCAGGCTGGGCCTAATCTAGTGTATAAGAGGTCAGGCTGGGCCTAATCTAGTGTATAAGAGGTCAGGCTGGGCCTAATCTAGTGTATAAGAGGTCAGGCTGGTTCTAATCTAGTGTATAAGAGGTCAGGCTGGTTCTAATATAGTGTATAAGAGGTCAGGCTGGTTCTAATATAGTGTATAAGAGGTCAGGCTGGTTCTTATATAGTGTAGTTAGTTATATAGTGTAGTTAGTATAAAGAATATTTGCTGGTCTGTGGTGTGTAATGAGGAGCAACCAGGTGGTGAACTTGACACATTTATGAAATAGTTTATCCCAGTTACTAATAAACATGCACCCATTTTTAAGAAAATGACTGTAAAAGCTGTTGAATCCTCGTGGATTGATGAGGAATTGAAAAATTGTATGGTTGAGAGGGATGATGCAAAAGGAATGGGAGTTAAGTCTGGCTGTACAATTGATTGGCAAAAATCACGTGACTAAACTAAATAAAAATAAACTACACTACGAAACAAAGATAAATGATATAAAGAATGATAGTAAAAAGCTTTGGAGCACCTTAAATTAAATGTTTGGAAAAAAGGAAAACTCTGCTCCATCATTCATTGAATCAAATGACTCATTCATTACAAAACCCACTGATATTTCCAACTACTTTAATGATTTTTTCATTGGCAAGATTAGCAAACCTAGGCATGCCATGTCAGACAATAAACACTGACACTACACATCCAAGTATATCGGACCAAATTATGAAAGACAAGCATTGTCCTTTTGAATGACGTAAAGTCAGTGTGGAAGAAGTGAAAAAATTATTGGTGTCTATCAACAATGACAAGCCACCAGAGTCTGACAATCTGGATGGAAAATGACTGAGGATAATAGCAGACGATATTGCCACTCCTATTTGCCACATCTTCAATTTAAGCCTACTAGAGAGTGTGTTCCCTCAGGCCTGGAGGGAAGCTAAAGTCATTCCACTACCTAAGAATAGTGAATCCCCCTTTACTGGCTCAAATAGCCAACCAATCAGCCCTTTACCAACCCTTTAGTAAATTTCTGGAAAAAATTGCGTTTGACCAGATACAATGCTATTTTACAGTAAACAAATTGACAACATACTTTCAGCACGCATATTGGGAAGGACATTCAACAAGCACAGCACTTACACACATGACTGATGATTGGCTGAGAGAAATTGATGATACAATGATTGTGGGGGCTGTTTTGTTAGACTTCAGTGCCGCTTTTGACATTATTGAGATCACAGTCTGCTGCTGGAAAAACGTATGTGTTATGGCTTTACACCCCCTGCTATATTGTGGATAAAGAGTTACTTGTCTAACAGAACACAGTGAGTGTTCTTTAATGGAAGCCTCTCCAACGTAATCCAGGTAGAATCAGGAATTCCCCAGGGCAGCTGTTTAGGCCCCTTGCTTTTTTCAATCTTTACTAACGACATGCCACTGGCTTTGAGGAAAGATAGTGTGCCTATGTATATGGATGTCTCAACACTACACACGTCAGCTACTACAGCGACTGAAATGACTGCAACACTTAACAAAGAGCTGCAGTTAGTTTCAGAATAGGTGGCAAGGAATAAGTTAGTCCTAAATATTTAAAAAGCTAAAAGCGTTGTATTTGGGATAAATCATTCACTAAATCCTTAACCTCAACTAAATATTGTAATAAATCATGTGGAAATTGAGCAAGTTGAGGTGACTAAACTGCTTGGAGTAACCCTGGACTGTAACCCTGAACTGCCATGGTCAAAACATATTGATACAACAGTAGCTAAGATGGGGAGAAGTCTGTCCATAATAAAGCGCTGCTCTACCTTCTTAACAACACTATCAACAAGGCAGGTCTTACAGGTCCTAGTTTCTACCTTCTTAACAGCACTAGAAACAAGGCAGATCCTACAGGCCCTAGTTTCTACCTCCTTAACAGCACTATCAACAAGGCAGGTCCTACAGGCCCTAGTTTCTACCTTCTTAACAGCACTATCAACAAGGCAGGTCCTACAGGCCCTAGTTTCTACCTTCTTAACAACACTATCAACAAGGCAGGTCCTACAGGCCCTAGTTTCTACCTTCTTAACAGCACTATCAACAAGGTAGGTCCTACAGGCCCTAGTTTCTACCTTCTTAACAACACTATCAACAAGGCAGGTCCTACAGGCCCTAGTTTCTACCTTCTTAACAACACTATCAACAAGGCAGGTCCTACAGACCCTAGTTTTGTCGCACCTTGACTATTGTTCAGTCGTGTGGTCAGGTGCCACAAAGAGGGACTTGGGAAAATTGCAGTTGGCTCAGAACAGGGCAGCACGGCTGGCCCTTAAAAGTACACAGAGAGCTAACATTAATGACATGTCATTCTCTCATGGCTCAAAGTGGAAGAAAGGTTGACTTCATCACTACTTGTTTTTGTAAGAGGTATTGACCGAGCTGTCTGTTTAAAATACTTGCACACAGCTTGGACACCCATGAAGAGTAGCTGCTGCCTTGGCAGGAACTAATAGGGATCCATAATAAACCCCAGGAAGAGTAGCTGCTGCCTTGGCAGGAACTAATGGGGATCCATAATAAACCCCAGGAAGAGTAGCTGCTGCCTTGACAGGAACTAATGGGGATCCATAATAAACCCCAGGAAGAGTAGCTGCTGCCTTGACAGGAACTAATGGGGATCCATAATAAACCCCAGGAAGAGTAGCTGCTGCCTTGACAGGAACTAATGGGGATCCATAATAAATCCCAGGAAGAGTAGCTGCTGCCTTGGCAGGAACTAATGGGGATCCATAATAAACCCCAGGAAGAGTAGCTGCTGCCTTGGCAGGAACTAATGGGGATCCATAATAAACCCCAGGAAGAGTAGCTGCTGCCTTGGCAGGAACTAATGGGGATCCATAATAAATGCACATACAGTGCATTCAGAAAGTATTCAGACCCCTTGACGATATTTTTTTTCCTCATCAATCTACACACAATTCCCCATAATGACAAAGCAAAACTGTTTTTTACACATTTTTACAATTTTATTCTAAATAAAAAACTGTAATTTACATAAGTATTCAGACTCTTTACTCAGTACTTTGTTGAAGCACCTTTGGCAGACATTACAGCCTCGAGTCATCTTGGGTATGATGCTACAAGCTTGGCACACCTATATTAGGGTAGTTTCTCCCATCCTCTCAAGCTCTGTCAGGTTGGATGGGGAGCGTTGCTGTACAGCTATTTACAGGTCTCTCCAGTGATGTTCAACTGGGTTCAAGTCCGGGCTCTGGCTGGGCCACTCAAGGACATTCAGAGTCCCGAGTCCTGAAGCCACTCCTGCGTTGTCTTGGCTGTGTGCTTAGTGTCGTTGTCCTGTTGGAAGGTGACCCTTCACCCCCAGTCTGAGGTCCTGAGCACTCTGGAGCAGGTTTTCATCAAGGATCTCTCTGTACTTTGCTCAGGTCATCTTTCCCTCAATCCTGACTCTCTCCCAGTCCCTGCCGCTGAAAAAAATCCCCACAGCATGATGCTGCCACCACCATGCTTCACCGTAGGGATGGTGCCAGGTGTCCTCCAGACATGATGCTGCCATCACCATGCTTCCCCATAGGGATGGTGCCAGGTGTCCTCCAGACATGATGCTGCCACCACCATGCTTCACCGTAGGGATGGTGCCAGGTTTCCTCCAGATGTGATGCTTGCCATTCAAGGCAAAGAGTTCAATCTTGGTTTCATCAGATCAGAGAATCTTGTTTCTCAAGGTCTGAGAGTCCTTTAGGAGCCTTTTGGTAAACTACCAGCGGGCTGTAATGTGCCTTTTACTGAGAAGTGGCTTCTGTCTGGCCACTCTACCATAAAGGCCTGATTGGTGGGGTACTGTAGAGATGATTGTTCTTCTGGAAGGTTCTGCCATTTCCACAGAGGAACTCTGGAGCTCTGTCAGAGTGACCATCAGGTTTGTGGTCACCTCCCTGACCAAGGCCCTTCTCCTCCGATTTTTCAGTATGGCCGGGCGGCCAGCTCTAGGAAGAGTCTTGGTGGTTCCAAACGTCTTCCATTTAAGAATGATGGAGGCCATTGTGTTCTTGGGAACCTTCAATGCTGCAGAAATGTTTTGGTACCCTTCCCCAGGTCTGTGCCTCGACATAATCCTGTCTCGGATCTCTACAGACAATTTCTTCCACCTCATGGCTTGTTTTTTGCTCTGACATACACTGTCAGCTGTGGGGCCTTCTATAGAAAGGTGCCTTTCCAAATCATGTCCAATCAATTGAAGTTACCAAAGTTGGCCTCCAATCAAGTAGCAACATTTTAAAGATGATCAATGGAAACAGGATACACCTGAGCTCAATTTCGAGTCTCATAGCGAAGTGTCTGAATACTTACGAAAATAAGGCATTTCTGGGGGGGTTTCTAATAAATGTCCCTACATTTCTAAAAGCCTGTTTTCACTTTGTAATTATGGGGTATTGTGATGTCGTTATGGGGTAGTGTGATGTCGTTATGGGGAAGTGTGATGTCAATATGGGGTAGTGTGATGTCGTTATGGGGTAGTGTGATGTCGTTATGGGGTAGTGTGATGTCGTTATGGGGTAGTGTGATGTCGTTATGGGGTATTGTGATGTCATTATGGGGTATTGTGATGTCGTTATGGGGTAGTGTGATGTCGTTATGGGGTTATTGTGATGTCGTTATGGGGTATTGTGATGTCGTTATGGGGTATTGTGATGTCGTTATGGGGTATTGTGATGTCGTTATGGGGTATTGTGATGTCGTTATGGGGTAGTGTGATGTCGTTATGGGGTAGTGTGATGTCGTTATGGGGTAGTGTGATGTCGTTATGGGGTAGTGTGATGTCGTTATGGGGTAGTGTGATGTCGTTATGGGGTATTGTGATGTCATTATGGGGTATTGTGATGTCGTTATGGGGTAGTGTGATGTCGTTATGGGGTTATTGTGATGTCATTATGGGGTTATTGTGATGTCATTATGGGGTATTGTGATGTCATTATGGGGTTATTGTGATGTCATTATGGGGTTATTGTGATGTCATTATGGGGTAGTGTGATGTCGTTATGGGGTATTGTGATGTCGTTATGGGGTAGTGTGATGTCGTTATGGGGTAGTGTGATGTCGTTATGGGGTAGTGTGATGTCGTTATGGGGTAGTGTGATGTCGTTATGGGGTAGTGTGATGTCGTTATGGGGTAGTGTGATGTCGTTATGGGGTAGTGTGATGTCGTTATGGGGTAGTGTGATGTCGTTATGGGGTAGTGTGATGTCGTTATGGGGTAGTGTGATGTCGTTATGGGGTAGTGTGATGTCGTTATGGGGTAGTGTGATGTCGTTATGGGGTAGTGTGATGTCGTTATGGGGTAGTGTGATGTCGTTATGGGGTAGTGTGATGTCGTTATGGGGTAGTGTGATGTCGTTATGGGGTAGTGTGATGTCGTTATGGGGTAGTGTGATGTCGTTATGGGGTAGTGTGATGTCGTTATGGGGTAGTGTGATGTCGTTATGGGGTAGTGTGATGTCGTTATGGGGTAGTGTGATGTCGTTATGGGGTAGTGTGATGTCGTTATGGGGTAGTGTGATGTCGTTATGGGGTAGTGTGATGTCGTTATGGGGTATTGTGATGTCGTTATGGGGTAGTGTGATGTCGTTATGGGGTAGTGTGATGTCGTTATGGGGTATTGTGATGTCGTTATGGGGTAGTGTGTAGATTGATGAGGATCTTTTTTTATTCGTTTAAAAAAATGGAAAAGTCAGAGTCTGAATAGTTTCCGAAGGCAGTGTGTGTGTGTGTGTTAGTGTGTCTTTCAGAGGTGATAAACAGAAGACACATTTCCTGACTGAAAAGAAAATGGACTAATAAAGTCTTCTTCTCCTTCTTCTTCTTCTTCTTCTCCTTCTTCTTCTTCTTCTCTCAGAGTGCTGGATCAACACAAGCTGTCTAAAGAACAGTGGGAGCAGCGGATCCAGACCTGGCACGAGGAACACAGAGCTATGCTCAAGTAAGTGTGAACGCTAATTACAGTTAGGATTCAGACCTATTCCACCAATTACAGTTAGGATTCAGACCTTTCTCCACCAATTACAGTTAGGATTTAGACCTTTCTCCACCAATTACAGTTAGGATTCAGACCTTTCTCCACCAATTACAGTTAGGATTCAGACCTTTCTCCACCAATTACAGTTAGGATTCAGACCTTTCTCCACCAATTACAGTTAGGATTCAGACCTTTCTCCACCAATTACAGTTAGGATTCCATTGATGCTTTGTGAACAGGGAGGATGCTATGCTGGAGTATCTAAAGATCGCCCAGGACTTGGAGATGTATGGAGTCAACTTCTTTGACATCAAGAACAGGAAGGGGACAGAGCTGTGGCTGGGGGTAGATGCCCTGGGACTCAACATCTACGAGAAGGACGACAGGTAAACATCTACCTCTACAGCTACTATTACTTTACCTCTACCTCTACTTATACTCTACCTCTACTCTACTCCACTCTACCTCTACTCTACCTCTACCTCTACTCCACTCTACCTCTACCTCTACCTCTACTCCACTTCTACCTCTACTCCACTCTACCTCTATCTCTACCTCTACTCTACCTCTACGCCTGCTAACTGTACTCTACTTATACTCTACTCTACTCTACCTCTACCTCTACTCCACTCTACTCTACCTCTACTCTACTCTACCTCTACTCCACTCTACCTCTACTCCACTCTACCTCTACTCCACTCTACCTCTACTCTACTCTACCTCTACTCCACTCTACTCCACTCTACTCCACTCTACCTCTACTCCACTCTACCTCTACTCCTCGCTTGCTAACTGTAATCTACTTCTCCTCTCAGTCCCTAGCCTACTGTCAGCTAACATCAAACATGACCGGCAGGTTGTGGATGTTATGGGGAGGTCGTTACCCTAGTTATCCTGAGTCCTCTAAACAGTATTGATTACATCATGATATTAGTAGTACGTAAAGGAGTCACAACGCTTTGTTTGCACTTGTTTTTAACTGCTGAATGTTGACGTGACTTCTCTCTTCCAGACTGACTCCAAAGATCGGGTTTCCCTGGAGTGAAATTAGGAACATTTCATTCAGTGATAAAAAGTTCATCATCAAGCCCATCGATAAGAAAGCTCCCGTGAGTCCTCTATTATTCCGTTAATGTCAGTCAAGTTACTGCTGTAAGCCTCAGGTCTTGTTCAGTACATCACTTCAGAGACCGAGAGAGTGTAAACAAGTGTCTGTGTGTGTGAGAGAGAGCGATTGAGATTGAGAGAGTGATTGAGATTGAGAGAGCGATTGAGATTGAGAGCGATTGAGACTGAGAGAGCGCGAGAGAGCGATTGAGATTGAGAGAGCGATTGAGATTGAGAGAGCGCGAGAGAACGATTGAGATTGAGAGAGCGATTGAGATTGAGAGAGCGCGAGAGAACGATTGAGATTGAGAGCGATTGAGATTGAGAGCGCAAGAGAGCGATTGAGATTGAGAGAGCGATTGAGATTGAGAGCGATTGAGATTGAGAGAGCGTGAGAAAGCGATTGAGATTGAAAGAGCGATTGAGATTGAAAGAGCTTGAGATTGAGCGCGAGAAAGCGATTGAGATTGAGAGCTATTGAGATTGAGAGCTATTGAGATTGAGAGTGATTGAGAATGAGAGAGCGGTTTAATAAAACCCAACATATATTCTCAGGATTTTGTGTTCTACGCCCCTCGGCTGGGCATGAATAAGCGTATCCTGGCTCTGTGCATGGGGAACCATGAGCTATACATGAAACGCAGGAAGCCGGACACCATCGAGGTACAGCAGATGAAGACTAAGGCCAGGGAGGAGAAGCACCAGAAACAGATGGAAAGGTAAGAGACAGGACCACACCTTCACCTGTACACAGGACTACACCTTCACCTGTACACAGGACCACACCTTCACCTGTACACAGGACCACACCTTCACCTGTACACTGGACCACACCTTCACCTGTACACTGGACCACACCTTCACCTGTACACAGGACCACACCTTCACCTGTACACAGGACTACACCTTCACCTGTACACAGGACCACACCTTCACCTGTACACTGGACCACACCTTCACCTGTACACAGGACCACACCTTCACCTGTACACAGGACCACACCTTCACCTGTACACAGGACCACACCTTCACCTGTACACAGGACCACACCTTCACCTGTACACAGGACCACACCTTCACCTGTACACAGGACCACACCTTCACCTGTACACAGGACCACACCTTCACCTGTACACAGGACCACACCTTCACCTGTACACAGGACCACACCTTCACCTGTACACAGGACCACACCTTCACCTGTACACAGGACTACACCTTCACCTGTACACAGGACCACACCTTCACCTGTACACAGGACCACACCTTCACCTGTACACAGGACCACACCTTCACCTGTACACAGGACCACACCTTCACCTGTACACAGGACCACACCTTCACCTGTACACAGGACCACACCTTCACCTGTACACAGGACCACACCTTCACCTGTACGCCTATGTAGATATTCCATAAAAAATCTGCCGTTTCCAGCTACAACAGTCATTTACAACATTAACAATGTCTACACTGTATTTCTGATCAATATGATATTATTTTAATGGACAAAAAATGTCCTCTTCTTTGAAAAACAAGGACATTTCTAGGTGACCCCAAACTTTTGAACAGTAGTGTATGTCAATAAGGTATCTGCTGTTTTTTTTCATACATTTGAAAAAAAATCTAAAAACCTGTTTTCGCATTGTCATTATAGGGTATTGTGATGTCATTATAGGGTAGTGTGATGTCATTATAGGGTATTGTGATGTCATTATAGGGTATTGTGATGTCATTATAGGGTATTGTGATGTCATTATACGGTATTGTGATGTCATTATAGGGTATTGTGATGTCATTATGGGGTATTGTGATGTCATTATGGGGTATTGTGATGTCATTATGGGGTATTGTGATGTCATTATGGGGTATTGTGATGTCATTATGGGGTATTGTGATGTCATTATGGGGTATTGTGATGTCATTATGGGGTATTGTGATGTCATTATGGGGTATTGTGATGTCAATATGGGGTATTGTGATGTCAATATGGGGTAGTGTGATGTCATTATGGGGTATTGTGATGTCATTATGGGGTATTGTGATGTCATTATGGGGTATTGTGATGTCATTATGGGGTATTGTGATGTCATTATGGGGTATTGTGATGTCATTATGGGGTATTGTGATGTCATTATGGGGTATTGTGATGTCATTATGGGGTATTGTGATGTCATTATGGGGTATTGTGATGTCATTATGGGGTATTGTGATGTCATTATGGGGTATTGTGATGTCATTATGGGGTATTGTGAGGTCATTATGGGGTATTGTGTGCAGATTCACGAGGAAAACATTATTTCATCAATTTAAGAATAAGGCTGTAATGTAACAAAATGTGGGAAAAGTGAAGAAGGGGTCTGAATTCTTTCCAAAGGCTCTGTAGGTCACTATTATTTGACGTAGAGATAGCATTTACTACCTCATGGACCCTGTGGAATACACAGCTCCGTCTATGAGTGGTTGTATTTCTACAGCTCCATCACTCAGCTTTATAGCAAACCGTTATGTAACAGCTTTATATGAAAGCTTTACAGCTAACAAGCATTAAAGTGTTAGGAGTTTATTATCCAACGTTGCGTGGCGTAATGTGGCGTTCACTGTATAATTGTGTTTATGATGCTTGTGAACTGCTGGCTGTGCTGTGTGTCTTCGGTCTCTCACAAGTTACAATCCCTTCTCCTGTACCTGTACCCCACCTTTACCCTGCTGTACCCTACCTTTACCCTCCACCTTCACCCTACTGTACCCCACCTTCACCCTACTGTACCTCACCTTCACCCTCCTGTACCTCACCTTCACCCTCCTGTACCTCACCTTCACCCTCCTGTACCTCACCTTCACCCTCCTGTACCTCACCTTCACCCTCCTGTACCCCACCTTTACTCTCCACCTTCACCCTGCTGTACCCCACCTTCACCCTGCTGTACCCCACCTTCACCCTGCTGTACCCCACCTTCACCCTCCTGTACCTCATCTTCACCTTCCACCTTCACCCTCCTGTACCTCAGCTTCACCCTTCTGCACCCCCACCTTCACCCTACTGTACCCACCTTCACCCTACTGTACCTCATCTTTACCCTCCTGTACCTCATCTTCACCCTTCTGCACCCCCACCTTCACCCTCCTGTACCCCGCTTTCACCTTATCTGTGAACTGCTGTCTGTACTGTGTGGCTTCCGTGTCTCAGGAGTCGAACCAGGCAAAGATACACCAATATAAAAAGTCACAATCACCTACTCCTGTTTTCAGGGCCCAGCTAGAGAATGAGAAGAAGAAACGGGAGGCTATGGAGAAAGAGAAGGATCAGATGGAGAGAGAGAAGCAGGACTTGATGCTGAGGCTGTACCAGTTTGAGGAGACAACCAAGAAGGCAGAGAGAGGTAAGGACATGTAATATGGGTAAGGAAGGTAGGGTGCACCACAGATTTCCAGACAGACTTCCATCCTTCATAATCTAAACATTCATAGGAAAGCAGGGTATGTCAGAGACTCCCTTCCTTCATAATCTAATCATTCATAGGAAGGCAGGGTGTGTCAGAGACTCCCTTCCTTCATAATCTAATCATTCATAGGAAGGCAGGGTGTGTCAGAGACTCCCTTCCTTCATAATCTAATCATTCATAGGAAGGCAGGGTGTGCCAGAGACTCCCTTCCTTCATTGTCTAATCATTCATAGACTTTATTGTCTGTAGAGATACTGCCATCAAATGTTGACTTGCTTCCCTTCAGACTTGGGTTGCGTCCCAGTAGTATCTCCTTTCTCCTGAAGTGTACACTCGTTCACTACTTCCCAATCATATAAAATCATTGGATTGGTGGAGGCATAGACCGGTGGGAGTTTCCGCCATATTTCTTAGCCAAATATCAAATCAGAGGGGAAGGGAACACTTTGGGATAAATTAGAGACAACAGCCTTGCTCTTTATCAGGGTGAGTGAAGTTGAAACTCTTGTATTAACTAGTCAGATCTTTGGTTACAGAGGAATAATCAAGATAACCTTTTAACTAGCAGCATAGCTTGCCTTATTGCCCTACACTTCCCCTGGGTAAAGTGAACACATACATATTATTCACTATATAATCTCAGTGGGAATTGAACCTACAACCTTGGTGTTGCTAGTGTCACTCTTTTACCAACTGAGCCATACAAGACCACCTCTACCCCACCTTCACCTTCCTGTACCCCACCTTCACCTTCCTGTACCCCACCTTCACCTTCCTGTACCCCACCTTCACCCTCCTGTACCCCACCTACACCCTCCTGTACCCCACCTTCACCTTCCTGTACCCCACCTTCACCTTCCTGTACCCCACCTTCACCCTCCTGTACCCCACCTTCACCCTCCTGTACCCCACCTATATCCTCCTGTACCCCACCTTCACCCTCCTGTACCCCACCTTCACCCTCCTGTAACCCACCTTCACCTTCCTGTAACCCACCTTCACCTTCCTGTACCCCACCTTCACCCTCCTGTACCCCACCTTCACCCTCCTGTACCCCACCTACATCCTCCTGTACCCCACCTTCACCTTCCTGTACCCCACCTTCACCCTCCTGTAACCCACCTTCACCTTCCTGTACCCCACCTTCACCTTCCTGTACCCCACCTTCACCCTCCTGTACCCCACCTTCACCCTCCTGTAACCCACCTTCACCTTCCTGTACCCCACCTTCACCTTCCTGTACCCCACCTTCACCCTGCTGTACCCACCTTCACCCTCCTGTACCCACCTTCACCCTCCTGTACCCCACCTTCACCCTCCTGTACCCCACCTTCACCCTGCTGTACCCCACTTTCACCCTCCTCTACCCCGCCTTCACCCTCCTCTACCCCACCTTCACCCTCCTCTACCCCGCCTTCACCCTCCTCTACCCGCCTTCACCCTCCTCTACCCCACCTTCACCCTCCTCTACCCCACCTTCACCCTCCTGTACCCCACCTTCACCCTCCTGTACCCCACCTTCACCCTCCTGTACCCCACCTTCACCCTCCTGTACCCCACCTTCACCCTGCTGTACCCCACTTTCACCCTCCTCTACCCCACCTTCACCCTCGTGTACCCCACTTTCACTCTCCTCTACCCCACCTTCACCTTTCACATTTAATCCTAATAAAAAATCCCTGTATTCGGTTAGGAACACCACTTTATTTTAAGTGAAATGTCAGAATAATAGTATAGAGAATTATTTATTTCAGATTTTTCATCACATTCCCAGTGTGTCAGAAGTTTACATAGTAATTGAGTCTATCTTGTAGCATTGCCTTGAAATTGTTTAACTTGGGTAAAACATTTTGGGTAGCCTTCCACAAGCTTCCCACAATAAGTTGGGTGAATTTTGGCCCATTCCTCCTGACAGAGCTGGTGTAACTGAGTCAGGTTTGTAGGCCTCCTTGCTCACACACGCTTTTTCAGTTCTGCCGCCAGATTTTCTATAGGACTGAGGTCAGGGCTTTGTGATGGCCACTCCAATACCTTGACTTTGTTGTCCTTAAGCCATTTTGCCACAACTTTGGAAGTATGCTTGGGGTCATTGTCCATTTGGAAGACCCATTTGCGACCAAGCTTTAACTTCCTGACTGATGTGTTGAGATGTTGCTTCAATATATCCACATAATTTTCTTCCCTCATGATGCCATCTATTTTGTGAATTGCACCAGTCCCTCCTGCAGCAAAGCACCCCCACAACATGATGCTGCCACCCCCGTGCTTCACGGTTGGGATGGTGTTCTTCAGCTTGCAAGCCTCCCCCTTTTTCCTCCTAACATAATGATGGTCATTATGGCCAAACAGTTCTATTTTTGTTCAGACCAGAGGACATTTCTCCAAAAATTACAATCTTTGTCCCCGTGTGCAGTTGCAAACCGTAGTTTGTCTTTGTTATGGCGGTTTTGGAGCAGTGGCTTCTTCCTTGCTGACCGGCCTTTCAGGTTATGTCGATATAGGACTCGTTTTACTGTGGATATAGATACTTTTGTACCCGTTTCCTCCAGCATCTTCACAAGGTCCTTTGCTGTTGTTCTGGGATTGATTTGCTCTTTTCACACCAAAGTACGTTCATCTATAGGAGAGAGAACGCGTCTCCTTCCTGAGCGGTATGACGGCTGCGTGGTCCCATGGTGTTTATACTTGCGTACTATTGTTTGTACAGATAAACGTGGTACCTTCAGGCGTTTGGAAATTGCTCCCAAGGATGAACCAGACTTGTGGAGGTCTACAATGTTTTTTCTGAGGTCTCGGCTGATTTCTTTTGATTTTCACATGTTGTCAAGCAAATAGGCACTGGGTTTGAAGGTAGGCCTTGAAATACATCCACAGGTACACCTCCAATTACTCAAATGATGTCAATTAGCCTATCAGAAGCTTCTAAAGCCATGACATCATTTTCTGGAATTTTCCAAGCTGTTTAAAGGCACAGTCAACTTAGTGTATGTAAACTTCAGAATCACTGGAATTGTGATACAGAGATTATTTCACTTATAATTCAGTCTGTAAGTTGTTGTAAAAATGACTTGTGTCATGCACAAAGTAGATGTCCTAACCGACTTGTCAAAACTATAGTTTGTTAACAAGAAATTTGTGAAGTGGTTGAAAAACGAGTTTTAATGACTCCAACCAAAATATATGCAAACTTCCGGCTTCAACTGTACAATGAACATAAATATAAATACAATATGTAAAGTGTTTGTCCCGCATTTCATGAGCTGAAATAAAAAATCCCTGAAATGTTCCAAAATGTTCACAAAAAAATCTTATTTCTCTCCAATGTTATTTACATTTGTTTACAACCCTGTTAGTGAGTATTTCTCCTTTGCCAAGATAATCCATCCACCTGACAGATGTGACATATCAAAAAAGCTGATTTAATAGCATGATCCACAGGTGCACCTTGTGCTGGGTACAATAAAAGGCCACTCTAAAATATGCAGTTTTGTCACACAACACAATGCCACAGATCTCTCAAGTTTTGAAGTGCAATTGGCATGCTGACTGCAGGAATGTCCACCAGAGCTGTTGCCCAAAAAAATTATGTTAATTTCTATACCTTAAGCCGCCTCTAATGTAATTTTAGAGAATTTGGCATTATGTCCAAATGGCCTCACAACGGCAGACCATGAGTATGGCGTCATGTATGGCATCGTGTGGGCGAGCGGTTCGCTGATGTCAATGCTGTGAACAGAGTGCCCCATGATGGTGCTGGGGTTATGGTATGGGCAGGCATAAACTGTGGACAACGAACACAATTGCATTTTATCGATGGCAATTTGAATGCACAGAGATACCGTGACAAGATCCTGAGGCCCATTGTCGTGCCATTCATCCACCACCATCACTTCATGTTTCAGCATGATAATGCACAGCCCCATGTCGCAAGACTCTGTAGACAATTCCTGGAAGCTGAAAATGTCCCAGTTCTTCCATGGCCTGCATACTCACCAGACACGTCACCCATTGATCATGTTTGGGATGCTCTGGATCGACCTGTATGACAGCGTGTTCCAGTTCCCGCCAACATCCAGCAACTTCACACAGCCATTGAAGAGGAGTGGGACAGCATTCCACAGGCCACAATCAACAGCCTGATCAACTCTATGCGAAGGAGATGTGTATCTGGTGTGACCACCATTTGCATGAGGCAAATGGTGGTCACACCAGATACTGACTGGTTTTCTGATCCACACCCCTACTTTTTTTTTAAAGGTATCTGTGACCAACAGATGCACATCTGTATTCCTGTCATGTCAAATAAATAGATTAGGGTCTAATTGATTTATTTGAATTAACTGATTTCATTATATTCTTTATAACTGTAACTCATTAAAATCTTTGAAATTGTTGCATGTTGCGTTTATATTTTTGTTCAGTATATATGAATATATATATATGTGTATATGTATTTTAATATAACGTCTGTCTGTCTGTAACAGAACTGCAGGAGCAGCTGGAGAGAGCTATCCGTCTGGAAGAGGAGAGGAGGAGGGTGGAGCAGGATGCAGCCAGGCTGGAGGCTGAGAGACAGGCTGCTCTCCTGGCCAAAGACGAGCTGGCCAGGCAGGCCGTGATTCAGCTAGAGAGTCAGGAACAGCTGGTGAGTACACTGGGATGAGTCAGGAACAGCTGGGGAGGACACTGGGATGAGTCAGGAACAGCTGGTGAGGACACTGGGGTGAGTTAGGAACAGCTGGTGAGAACACTGGGATGAGTCAGGAACAGCTGGGGAGGACACAGGGATGAGTTAAGAACAGCTGGTGAGGACACTGGGATGAGTCAGGAACAGCTGGTGAGGACACTGGGATGAGTCAGGAACAGCTGGTGAGGACACTGGGATGAGTCAGGAACAGCTGGTGAGGACACTGGGATGAGTCAGGAACAGCTGGTGAGGACACTGGGATGAGTCAGGAACAGCTGGTGAGGACACTGGGATGAGTCAGGAACAGCTGGTGAGGACACTGAGATGAGTCAGGAACAGCTGTTGAGGACACTGGGATGAGTCAGGAACAGCTGTTGAGGACACTGGGATGAGTCAGGAACAGTTGGTGAGGACACTGAGGTGATTCAGGAACAGCTGGTGAGGACACTGGGATGAGTTAGGAACAGCTGGTGAGGACACTGGGATGAGTTAGGAACAGCTGGTGAGGACACTGGGGTGAGTTAGGAACAGCTGGTGAGGACACTGGGATGAGTCAGGAACAGCTGGTGAGGACACTGGGATGAGTCAGGAACAGCTGGTGAGGACACTGGGATGAGTCAGGAACAGCTGGTGAGGACACTGGGATGAGTCAGGAACAGCTGGTGAGGACACTGGG
This sequence comes from Oncorhynchus mykiss, assembly GCF_013265735.2. NCBI lineage: Eukaryota > Metazoa > Chordata > Actinopteri > Salmoniformes > Salmonidae > Oncorhynchus > Oncorhynchus mykiss. The sequence goes on from NC_048589.1 coordinate 44,664,216, forward strand.
ATGAGTCAGGAACAGCTGGTGAGGACACTGGGATGAGTCAGGAACAGCTGGTGAGGACACTGAGATGAGTCAGGAACAGCTGGTGAGGACACTGGGGTGAGTTACGAACAGCTGGTGAGGACACAGGGATGAGTTAGGAACAGCTGGTGAGGACACTGGGGTGAGTTAGGAACAGCTGGTGAGGACACTGAGATGAGTCAGGAACAGCTGGTGAGGACACTGGGGTGAGTTACGAACAGCTGGTGAGGACACAGGGATGAGTTAGGAACAGCTGGTGAGGACACTGGGGTGAGTTAGGAACAGCTGGTGAGGACACTGGGGTGAGTCAGGAACAGCTCGTGAGGACACTGGGATGAGTTAGGAACAGCTGTTGAGGACACTGGGATGAGTTAGGAACAGCTGGTGAGGACACTGGGGTGAGTTAGGAACAGCTGGTGAGGACACTGGGATGAGTCAGGAACAGCTGGTGAGGACACTGGGATGAGTCAGGAACAGCTGGTGAGGACACTGGGATCAGTCAAGAGGACTTCTGTATAAATGCTTGATGTTCTGGTCTTTATGTAAAATTAGGGCTGGGAGTCGATTCCCAAAGTAACTGATTCCCGGTTCCTTGAGAATACACAAACATCAATGACATCACCCTGCCCCGATCCACCTGTTCTCAGCCTTCTTCTTCCTCTTCTTCTTCTTCGACTCTCTAGGCTGCAGAATGGATTTTATAATGACGTATGTTTTTTCCCCCAACACCACTTTCCATCAATGTGTATAGCAGACCCTCATGCCAGATTGAGCTTTTTTGAAATCAACAAAGCATGAGAAGACTTTGCCTTTGTTTTTGTTTTTTTGTTTGTCAGTTAGGGTGTGCAGGGTGAATACATGGTCTGTTGTACGGTAATTTGGCAAAAAGCCAATTTGACATTTGCTCAGTACATTGTTTTCACTGAGGAAATGTACGAGTATGCTGTTAATGATAATGCAGAGGACTTTCCCAAGGTTACTGTTGACGCATATCCCACGGTAGTTATTGGGGTTAGGGTTAGGGATTGGGGTGATCAGTCCTTGGTTCCAAATATTTTGGAAGATGCCAGCTAAGGATGATAAAGAGTTTAAGAATAGCCAAATGGAATTTGTGGTCCGTATATTTCATAATTTAATTGAGGATACCATCAACACCACAGGCCTTTTTGGGTTGGAGGGTTTGTATTTTGTCCTGTAGCTCATTCAAGGTAATTGGAGAATCCAGTGGGTTCTGGTAGTCTTTAATAGTTCATTCTAAGAGTTGTATTTGATCATGTATATGTTTTTGCTGTTTGTTCTTTGTTATAGAGCCAATCAGATTGGAGAAGTGGTTTACCCATACATCTCCATTTTGGATAGACAACTCTTTATGGTGTTGTTCATTTAGTGTTTTCCAATTTTCCCAGAAGTTGTTAGAGTCTATGGATTATTCAATGACATTGAGCGGATTTCTGACGTGCTGTTCCTTCTTTTTCCGTAGTGTATTTCTGTATTGTTTCAGTGATTCACCATAGCAAAGGCGTAGGTTTTCTGGGTCTCTATGTTTTTGGTTGGACAGGTTTCTACATTTTTGTCTTAGATTTTTGCATTCTTCATCAAACCATTTGTCATTGTTGTTAAGGTGGCGCAATACACTGCTAAGATCTGACACCTTTTCTCTCTCTCTCTCTCTCTGTCTCTCTCTCTGTCTCTCTCTCTCGCTCTCTCTCTCTCTACCTCTCTCTCTCTCTACCTCTCTCTCTCTCTATCTATCTCTCTCTCTACCTCTGTCTCTCTCTCTACCTCTCTCTCTCCCTACCTCTGTCTCTCTCTCTACCTCTGTCTCTCTCTCTCTCTCTCTACCTTTCTCTCTCTACCTCTCTCTCTCTACCTCTCTCTCTCTCTCTCTCTCTACCTCTCTCTCTCTCTCTCTCTCTCTCTCTCTACCTCTCTCTCTCTCTCTCTCTCTCTCTCTCTCTCTCTCTCTCTCTCTCTCTCTCTCTCTACCTCTCTCTCTCTCTCTCTCTACCTCTCTCTCTCTCTCTCTCTCTTTACCTCTCTAGGCTGCAGAGCTGGCAGAGTACACTGCTAAGATCTGACACCTTTTCTCTCTCTCTCTCTAGGCTGCAGAGCTGGCAGAGTACACTGCTAAGATCGCCCTGCTGGAGGAGGCCAAGAGGTTCCAGGAGGAAGAGGCTGAAACATGGCAGAGCAGGGTGAGTCTCCTTCCCTTGGGCACCATCAGCATGTCCTCATACACTTCAACTCTGAGGGATCAACTGAACGTGAAAGCTAAACCATAGCGATCCTAGCCAGCCACTGTTAATGCAAAAAAAGGGCTTTATGAGTCAATTTGATTGAATTATTGATAGATTTGAACATTTACCACCTTCACAAGTGCAGTCTTAGTGCTATGATGGGGTCTAAAACCAGACTGAAGCATTTCGTATACATTGTTTGTCTTCAGGAAGGCAGTGAGTTGCTGCGCAACAGCCTTTTCCAACATTTTTGAGAGGAATGAAAGATTCGATATAGGCCGATTAGTTTTTTATATTTTCTGGGTCAAGATTAGGCTTTTTCAAGAGAGGCTTTATTACTGCCACTTTTAGTGAGTTTGGTACACATCTGGTGGATAGAGAGCCGATTTATTATGTCCAACATAGGAGGGCCAAGCACAGGAAGCAGCTCTTTCAGTAGTTTAGTTGGAATAGGGTCCAGTATGCAGCTTGAAGGTTTAGAGGCCATGATTATTTTCATCATTGTGTCAAGAGATATAGTACTAAACCCTTTTCCATCTCTCTCTCTCTCTCTCTCTCTGTCTCTGTCTCTGTCTCTGTCTCTGTCTCTGTCTCTCTCTCTCTCTCTCTCTCTCTCTCTCTCTCTCTCTCTCTCTCTCTCTCTGTCTCTCTGTCTCTCTGTCTCTCTGTCTCTCTGTCTCTGTCTCTGTCTCTGTCTCTGTCTCTGTCTGTCTCTCTCTCTCTCTCTCTCTCTCTTCCCCCCCCAGGCTAGGGAGGTACAGGAGGATCTTCTGAAGACTAAGGAGGAGCTTCACCTGGTAATGGCCGCCCCCGCTGCCATCCCAGCCCCTCCCTCACCTGACAGCAGCGACAGCAGCCACAGTGACCAGGAGGAAAGCGAGGAGAACAGCACGTACAGCGCTGAGCTGCAGCAGCAGGACATCAACGACCACCGGGAGGAGGAGGAGCGTGTTACCGAGGCCGAGAAGAACAAACGCATTCAGGCACAACTAATGGTGAGTCTCAGTCCATCTGGGGCCCTGTGGTCTCTGGGGCGCTGTGGTCTCTGGTGGGCTGTGGTCTCTGGTGGGCTGTGGTCTCTGGGGCCCTGTGGGCTGTGGTCTCTTGTGGGCTGTGGCCTCTGGGGCCCTGTGGGCTGTGGTCTCTGGTAGGCTGTGGTCTCTGGTAGGCTGTGGTCTCTGGGGCCCTGTGGTCTCTAGGGCCCTGTGGTCTCTGGTGGGCTGTGGTCTCTGGGGGGCTGTGGTCTCTGGGGCCCTGTGGGCTGTGGTCTCTGGTAGGCTGTGGTCTCTGGGGCCCTGTGGTCTCTAGGGCCCTGTGGTCTCTAGGGCCCTGTGGTCTCTGGTGGGCTGTGGTCTCTGGTAGGCTGTGGTCTCTGGGGCCCTGTGGTCTCTAGGGCCCTGTGGTCTCTGGTGGGCTGTGGTCTCTGGTAGGCTGTGGTCTCTGGGGCCCTGTGGTCTCTGGGGCCCTGTGGGTTGTGGTCTCTAGGGCCCTATGGGAAATAGCCTTCTACTTAGGATGCATCCAATGCTTTTAAAGTAACTGCTCAGTGTTTCCAGAGTTCTGTGAAATATGACCTAATTACTTACGAGTAAAAGCAGCTTTTTACATGTTGGAATGGTGTGGGCATATACCGGTCATTAAAAATATTCATGCAGGTAGACCGCTGATTGGCCAGCTCATCCTCCTCAGGGAGATGACATCATGTTCTATGAGGAAATGTCAAGCATTATTAAAATTATCTGTTTGAGGTGGGGGGGGGGGGGGGGGGGGGGTTAATGTGTTTTTCTCCAATTTATGCTTTGTACAAAACATACAAATATAGAACAAGTCAACAACATTATTTGTGTACGAGTTAAGAGACTATGAACTTTTAAAAGTGAGATTTTTTTACTGGGCGTTTACCCTTTCTGTCTGCAGTCCCTGAGTGCTGACCTGGCCGAGACCAGAGACGACACCATGAAGACCCAGAACGACCTGCTCCACACGGAGAACGTCCGCGCTGGCCGAGACAAGTACAAGACCCTGCGGCAAATCCGTATGGGTAACACCAAACAGAGAGTTGACGAGTTTGAATCCTTGTAGACCACAGAGAGAGAGAGAGAGGGGGAGAGAGAGAGAGAGAGAGAGAGAGAGGGGGAGAGAGAGAGAGAGAGAGGGAGAGAGAGACAGACAGAGAGGGGGGGGGGGGGGGGGAGAGAGAGAGAGAGAGAGAGAGGGAGAGAGAGGGAGAGAGAGGGAGAGAGAGGGAGAGAGAGGGAGAGAGAGGGAGAGAGAGAGCGAGAGAGAGAGGGAGAGAGAGTGAGAGAGGGGGGGGAGAGAGAGAGGGAGGGATGGAGTAAGTGAGAGACAGAGATGGAAAGAGAGAGGGAGAGAGATACTGAGATGGAGAGAGAGAAGGAGAGAGAGAGAGACTGAGATGGAGAGAGAGAGGGAGAGAGATACTGAGATGGAGAGAGAGAAGGAGAGAGAGAGAGAGACTGAGATGGAGAGAGAATGGTCCTGGAGAAAACTTTAAACAAGAAACCGTACCTTGTTAGTCCATAGGAAGCTTTGGTAGAAGTAATACCGCTCTCAGAGATAGCGTTGCCCTTTTTAAAAAAATAAAAAATAACTGATCATGAAACAAAGTAGTAACTATTTTTTTTTTTTTTTTTTTTTTTTTTTTTATCCAAACAAATTCTTAAAGAGAAAATGAATGATTCCTCATTTTAATGACGTGTCGTTTTGTCTCTTCAATAGATATAGCTAGGAGGGGAAAGAGAGCAAGTTGTTTTCGATGATCATTATTTCCAAATGATTCACTGATACACCATATACTGTCAACATGCATTGGTGTGTGTGTATGTGGTTAAAATGAACCATACATTGCTATATTTAAAAAAAAAAAACTATGGTAGCTTCTTCAGTAATCAGTGTCTTCACAAGACCCTGACTCTATCTATACATACCAAAATAAGAATGATTGAATGCACGTTATAAATATATTGATTACCAATCGTATGTGATTACACAATGACTTAAGTAAAGAAATGACTCAGTAGGTTGTATTGATCAGAAGAGGGTGCTGAGTGTCACTCCTTCCTTTGATATAGGATGTATCCCAGATCCCTGTCCCCTTTATAGTGCCCTACATTCACTAGGGGCCCACCCTATCCCCTTTATAGTGCCCTACATTCACCAGGGGCCCACCCTATCCCCTTTATAGTGCCCTACATTCACCAGGGGCCCACCCTATCCCCTTTATAGTGCCCTACATTCACCAGGGGCCCACCCTATCCCCTTTATAGTGCACTACATTCACCAGGGGCCCACCCTATCCCCTTTGTAGTGCCCTACATTCACCAGGGCCCACCCTGTCCCCTTTATAGTGCCCTACATTCACCAGGGCCCACCCTATCCCCTTTATAGTGCCCTACATTCACCAGGGCCCACCCTATCCCCTTTATAGTGCCCTACATTCACCAGGGCCCACCCTATCCCCTTTATAGTGCACTCCTTTCACCAGCGCCCACCCTATTCCCTTTATAGTGCACTCCATTCACCAGGGCCCACCCTATCCCCTTTATAGTGCCCTACATTCACCAGGGCCCACCCTATCCCCTTTATAGTGGCCTACATTCACCGGAACCCGATCACTAATAAGGGGATATGGGACGGTAGATTGATTTATTTAATTTTGGCCATTAAACAACAACAGCATTTTGCCTGGGTTGCAGCTGTATATTGAAGAGAACCAATTGACTATAAAGATTGTACTGATGATTATTTGAGATATCGTATGCCTGTCATGTGCTCGGGAGACGACCATTATCTTGGCCTCACACTGTTCAATTAAAAAACATCAATCAAGTTTGTTTGATTTCTTCATGTTTTGTTATTGAGGTAGAGCCTATTAATGAACTGGACAACCTGTTTGTTATTGAGGTAGAGCCTATTAATGAACTAAACAACCTGTTTGTTATTGAGGTAGAGCCTATTAATGAACTGGACAACCTGTTTGTTATTGAGGTAGAGCCTATTAATGAACTGGACAACCTGTTTGTTATTGAGGTAGAGCCTATTAATGAACTAAACAACCTGTTTGTTATTGAGGTAGAGCCTATTAATGAACTGGACAATATGTTTGTTATTGAGAGTTGCAAAGAAAAAGCCATATCTCAGACTGGCCAATAAAAAGAAAAGATTAAGATGGCAAAAGAACACAGACACTGGACAGAGGAGCTCTGCCTAGAAGGCCAGCATCCCGGAGTCGCCTCTTCACTGTTGACGTTGAGACTGGTGTTTTGCGGGGTACTAATTAATGAAGCTGCCATTTCTGATCAATTTGATGCTATTTTAAATGGACCAAAAAATGTGCTTTTCTTTAAAAAACAAGGACATTTTTCTAAGTGACCCCAAACTTTTCATAATGCTTGCAATTGTGCATCCCACAAACATGTATAACAACGGTAGGATACTGACCATGTTGTAGCCTATTTGCTGTGTGTGTTATTAACTACCATGTCATATTAAATCGGCTAGGGAGACATTGTAAAGTGTGACTACAAAAAACAATGGCCCAGATTATAGAGAAAATGTTCCTGGTTCAATTAGAAAACAGATTAGAGAGAATATTTCTGGTCCCGTTCAGATGAAAGACAGAGCGCTGTTGAGTTCATCTTATAGCTGCTGTCCACATTGAGGCATACATCCACATCCGCTCTGGACCAGAGCTAGATCCATATGCTCCTAGTAACACCCTGAACCAGAGCTACAACCATATGCTCCTAGTAACACCCTGAACCAGAGCTACAACCATATGCTCCTAGTAACACCCTGGACCAGAGCTAGACCCACATGCTCCTAGTAACACCCTGGACCAGAGCTAGATCCATATGCTCCTAGTAACACCCTGAACCAGAGCTACATAGATATGCTCCTAGTAACACCCTGGAACAGAGCTAGATCCATATGCTCCTAGTAACACCCTGGACCAGAGCTAGATCCATATGCTCCTAGTAACACCCTGAACCAGAGCTACATAGATATGCTCTTAGTAACACCCTGGACCAGAGCTAGACCCACATGCTCCTAGTAACACCCTGAACCAGAGCTACGTCCATATGCTCCTAGTAACACCCTGGACCAGAGCTAGATCCATATGCTCCTAGTAACACCCTGAACCAGAGCTACATAGATATGCTCCTAGTAACACCCTGGAACAGAGCTAGATCCATATGCTCCTAGTAACACCCTGGACCAGAGCTACATCCATATGCTCCTAGTAACACCCTGGACCAGAGCTACATAGAGATGCTCCTAGTAACACCCTGGACCAGAGCTAGACCCACATGATCCTAGTAACACCCTGGACCAGAGCTACATAGATATGAGCTTAGTAACACCCTGGACCAGAGCTACGTCCATATGCTCCTAGTAACACCCTGGACCAGAGCTAGATCCATATGCTCCTAGTAACACCCTGAACCAGAGCTACATAGATATGCTCCTAGTAACACCCTGGAACAGAGCTAGATCCATATGCTCCTGACAAGATGACCAAATAGGGAAAGACATCCCACCGAGCCGTGGGGATGCTGCTGAAAGAACAGACGTCCCACTCCGCCGTGGGAGTGGTGCCCTGAAAAGGATCGTGAAGGTTTTCTATAACCACAGAGTCCGTTAAGGAGGAAGTTAAAAACCTGGTAGATGTTTAACAAGACGAGAGCAAGTCTGTCTCCAAGGGAACTAACTCTCCAATCGTGATGAAGAAACAGAACGTGCGTACCCTCGTTCTCATCATGAGCATCTTTACCTACCTGCTGGTCGGGGCAGCCGTCTTCGACACTCTGGAGTCGAAACAAGAGAGAAGCCAAAAGAGAAAGCTGGACGAGAGGAAGTGGGAGTTAATACAGAAATACAACTTGACCAAAGTGAACTTTGACGAGCTCGAAGTCGTGATGCTGCAACTGAAACCGCACAAAGCCGGGGTGCAGTGGAAATTCGCCGGATCTTTTTACTTCGCTATCACTGTGATAACTACAATAGGTAAGCTATGCTAACGTCTCCTCAGAGGGTTTCTATCACTGTGATAACTACAATAGGTAAGCTATGCTAACGTCTCCTCAGGTGTTTCTATCACTGTGATAACTACAATATGTTAGCGTAGCTAACGTCTCCTCAGAGGGTTTCTATCACTGTGATAACTACAATAGGTAAGCTATGCTAACGTCTCCTCAGGGGGTTCTATCACTGTGATAACTACAATAGGTAAGCTATGCTAACGTCTCCTCAGAGGGTTCTATCACTGTGATAACTACAATAGGTAAGCTATGCTAACGTCTCCTCAGAGGGTTCTATCACTGTGATAACTACAATAGGTAAGCTAAGCTAACGTCTCCTCAGAGGGTTCTATCACTGTGATAACTACAATAGGTAAGCTAAGCTAACGTCTCCTCAGGGGGTTCTATCACTGATAACTACAATAGGTAAGCTATGCTAACGTCTCCTCAGAGGGTTCTATCACTGTGATAACTACAATAGGTAAGCTATGCTAACGTCTCCTCAGAGGGTTTCTATCACTGTGATAACTACAATATGTAAGCTATGCTAACGTCTCCTCAGGGGGTTCTATCACTGTGATAACTACAATAGGTAAGCTATGCTAACGTCTCCTCAGAGGGTTCTATCACTGTGATAACTACAATAGGTAAGCTATGCTAACGTCTCCTCAGAGGGTTCTATCACTGTGATAACTACAATAGGTAAGCTAAGCTAACGTCTCCTCAGAGGGTTCTATCACTGTGATAACTACAATAGGTAAGCTAAGCTAACGTGTCCTCAGGAGTTTCTATCACTGTGATAACTACAATATGTAAGCTACGCTAACGTCTCCTCAGAGGGTTCTATCACTGTGATAACTACAATAGGTAAGCTACGCTAACGTCTCCTCAGGGGGTTCTATCACTGATAACTACAATAGGTAAGCTATGCTAACGTCTCCTCAGAGGGTTTCTATCACTGTGATAACTACAATATGTAAGCTACGCTAACGTCTCCTCAGGGGGTTCTATCACTGTGATAACTACAATAGGTAAGCTATGCTAACGTCTCCTCAGAGGGTTTCTATCACTGTGATAACTACAATATGTACGCTATGCTAACGTCTCCTCAGAGGGTTCTATCACTGTGATAACTACAATAGGTAAGCTATGCTAACGTCTCCTCAGAGGGTTCTATCACTGTGATAACTACAATAGGTAAGCTAAGCTAACGTCTCCTCAGAGGGTTCTATCACTGTGATAACTACAATAGGTAAGCTAAGCTAACGTGTCCTCAGGAGTTTCTATCACTGTGATAACTACAATATGTAAGCTACGCTAACGTCTCCTCAGAGGGTTCTATCACTGTGATAACTACAATAGGTAAGCTACGCTAACGTCTCCTCAGGGGGTTCTATCACTGATAACTACAATAGGTAAGCTATGCTAACGTCTCCTCAGAGGGTTTCTATCACTGTGATAACTACAATATGTACGCTACGCTAACGTCTCCTCAGAGGGTTTCTATCACTGTGATAACTACAATATGTACGCTATGCTAAGGTAGAGCCGCTTATTTCTACCACACACATTTGGAGATTAGTGTGTGTGCAGAATTCTTCATGCGGGCAGCAGTACCCTCATTCTGATTATAAATAGTGGTGGAACACAACAAGGCACAGTGGTAGTGGCTTACAGTTGGTCAGCGTCATAAATGGCACCCTATTCCCTATATAGTACACTACTACCAGAGCCGGGTCAACAGTAGTGTACTATATAGGGAATAGGGCCCTGGTCAACAGTAGTGTACTATATAGGGAATAGGACCCTGGTCAACAGTAGTGTACTATATATGGAATATGGCCCCGGTCAACAGTAGTGCACTATTTATAATCAGAATGAGGACATTGATCTCTCCTCTACCTCTTCCTCTCCTCTCCTCTCCTCTCCTCTCCTCTCCTCTCCTCTCCTCTCCTCTCCTCTCCTCTCTTCTCCTCTCCTCTCCTCTCCTCTCCTCTCCTCTCCTCTCTCCTCTTCTTCTCCTCCCCTCCCCTCCCCTCCTCTCTCCTTCTCTCCTCTCCTCTCCTCTCCTCTCCTTCTCCTCTCCCAGGGTACGGCCATGCTGCACCCAGCACGGACTCAGGGAAGGTGTTCTGCATGTTCTACGCCCTCCTGGGGATCCCCCTGACCCTTGTCATGTTCCAGAGCATGGGAGAACGCATCAACACACTGGTCCGCTTCCTTTTCCATCGGGTCAAGCAGTGTCTGGGCCTGCACCACACCGAGGTGTCCATGGCCAACATGGTGACCGTCGGCTTCTTCTCCTGCATGTCAACGCTGTGTGTCGGGGCGGCAGCCTTCTCCCACTACGAGGGCTGGAGCTTCTTCCACGCCTACTACTACTGCTTCATCACCCTGACCACCATCGGCTTCGGGGACTACGTGGCGCTGCAGAAGGACCACGCCTTGCAGAACGACCCGCGCTACGTGGCCTTCTGCTTCGTATACATCTTGACGGGACTCACCGTGATCGGCGCCTTCCTCAACCTGGTTGTGTTGAGGTTCCTGATGATGAACACAGAGGACGAACGGCGCGACGCCGAGCAGAAAGCCCTCCTCTCCACGAGGGGTGAGAAGAACGCCGACGGCGGTCTGTCTGCTGTTTCTGTCTCGGCCTCCACTTCCTCCTCCACTCCCCTAGCCACTACTACCGGCGGCACCAAGCGAGGCCCGAAGGATGTGTACAACGAGGTGCTGGGCTTCCAGACAGTGTGTTCGTGTCTGTGGTACCGCAGCAGGGAGAATCTGCAGGGCCAGGGATCCATCCCAATGATTATAAACCGGGACCTGGGCTTCTCTGACCAATACGTAGAGAACTGTACCATGCTCTCCCCTCAATGGGACATGATGTCCTCTCACTACTGTGAGCCAGGTGATACAGGGTGTGTATGCAGCCCTAACCAGTGCATCAGTTCCATAGCCTCTGGCTTAAACTTCCTCACCCCATTCAGGGCCTTCGCCAAGAGACGCAGCTCGGTCTAGATCAGACCAATTTCAAATCTGGGACATCAAAACCAGTTCCACTGCCGATTTGAATTCTTCCCCTCTAATCAGGGAATCATTTAGACCTGGGACACCAGGTGGGTGATTCCCCTCTAATCAGGGAATCATTTAGACCTGGGACACCAGGTGGGTGATTCCCCTCTAATCAGGGAATCATTTAGACCTGGGACACCAGGTGGTCGATTCCCCTCTAATCAGGGAATCATTTAGACCTGGGACACCAGGTGGGTGATTCCCCTCTAATCAGGGAATCATTTAGACCTGGGACACCAGGTGGGTGATTCCCCTCTAATCAGGGAATCATTTAGACCTGGGACACCAGGTGGGTGATTCCCCTCTAATCAGGGAATCATTTAGACCTTGGACACCAGGTGGGTGATTCCCCTCTAATCAGGGAATAATTTAGACCTGGGACACCAGGTGGGTGATTCCCCTCTAATCAGGGAATCATTTAGACCTGGGACACCAGGTGGGTGATTCCCCTCTAATCAGGGAATCATTTAGACCTGGGACACCAGGTGGGTGATTCCCCTCTAATCAGGGAATCATTTAGACCTGGGACACCAGGTGGGTGATTCCCCTCTAATCAGGGAATCATTTAGACCTGGGACACCAGGTGGGTGATTCCCCTCTAATCAGGGAATCATTTAGACCTGGGACACCAGGTGGGTGAAAATAATGATCAGGTAGAACAGAAAACAAGCGGTACTCTGGACCACCAGGCTGGGATTTGAAGATCACTGGTCAAGACTCAGTGATCAGGTCAGATTCCTTTAAGCAACAAACAGAGGAAATCAGCCTGAAACTGGGATAGACTACCTGAAACTGGGATAGACCACCTGAACTGGGATAGACTACCTGAACTGGGATAGACCACCTGGACTGGGATAGACCACCTGAACTGGGATAGACCACCTGAACTGGGATAGACCACCTGAAACTGGGATAGACCACCTGAAACTGGGATAGACAACCTGCAACTGGGATAGACAACCTGAAACTGGGATAGACCACCTGAAACTGGGATAGACTATCTGAAACTGGGATAGACTACCTGAAACTGGGATAGACTACCTGAAACTGGGATAGACTACCTGAAACTGGGATAGACTACCTGAAACTGGGATAGACTACCTGAAACTGGGATAGACCACCTGAAACTGGGATAGACCACCTGAAACTGGGATAGACTACCTGAAACTGGCATAGACCACCTGAAACTGGGATAGACCACCTGAAACTGGGATAGACCACCTGAAACTGGGATAGACCACCTGAAACTGGGATAGACCACCTGAAACTGGGATAGACTACTTGAAACTGGGATAGACTACCTGAAACTGGGATAGACTACCTGAAACTGGGATAGACTACCTGAAACTGGGATAGACTACTTGAAACTGGGATAGACTACCTGAAACTGGGATAGACTACCTGAAACTGGGGTAGACTACCTGAAACTGGGGTAGACTACCTGAAACTGGGATAGACCACCTGAAACTGGGATAGACCACCTGAAACTGGGATAGACTACTTGAAACTGGGATAGACTACCTGAAACTGGGATAGACTACCTGAAACTGGGATAGACCACCTGAAACTGGGATAGACTACCTGAAACTGGGATAGACTACCTGAAACTGGGATAGACTACCTGAAACTGGGATAGACCACCTGAAACTGGGATAGACCACCTGAAACTGGGATAGACCACCTGAAACTGAGACAATAAGAAATGTTTGTTTTCCTATGCAAACCGTATTGCTACAGTGTGCCCTAATGAATGTCCCAGTAGTAGGCTACTGTAGTACATCTCCATAGACACTGTGATCAATAGCCTGGTCTTGCACTTATGTTCAGCTTGGCATAAACTGACACTGGCTTTTAATGCTGGACTCATTCATACAAGATCATGGTCCTTGTGTGGCTCTGTTGGCAAGAGCGTGGTAGTAGACACACCGAAGTTGTCGGTTCAGTTCCTGCAGAGATCATATACACGTGGTAAAAAATGTCTGCTCTCACTGTAAAGACTGGAGAAGAGGTTTCTGCTCTCACTGTAAAGACTGGAGAAGAGGGTTCTGCTCTCACTGTAAAGACTGGAGAAGAGGTTTCTGCTCTCACTGTAAAGACTGGAGAAGAGGGTTCTGCTCTCACTGTAAAGACTGGAGAAGAGGTTTCTGCTCTCACTGTAAAGACTGGAGAAGAGGTTTCTGCTCTCACTGTAAAGACTGGAGAAGAGGTTTCTGCTCTCAGTGTAAAGACTGGAGAAGAGGTGTCTGCTCTCAGTGTAAAGACTGGAGAAGAGGTTTCTGCTCTCACTGTAAAGACTGGAGAAGAAGTGTCTGCTCTCACTGTAAAGACTGGAGAAGAGGTGTCTGCTCTCACTGTAAAGACTGGAGAAGAGGTTTCTGCTCTCACTGTAAAGACTGGAGAATAGGTTTCTGCTCTCACTGTAAAGACTGGAGAAGAGGTTTCTGCTCTCACTGTAAAGACTGGAGAAGAGGTTTCTGCTCTCAGTGTAAAGACTGGAGAAGAGGTGTCTGCTCTCAGTGTAAAGACTGGAGAAGAGGTTTCTGCTCTCACTGTAAAGACTGGAGAAGAAGTGTCTGCTCTCACTGTAAAGACTGGAGAAGAGGTGTCTGCTCTCACTGTAAAGACTGGAGAAGAGGTTTCTGCTCTCACTGTAAAGACTGGAGAATAGGTTTCTGCTCTCACTGTAAAGACTGGAGAAGAGGTTTCTGCTCTCACTGTAAAGACTGGAGAAGTGGTTTCTGCTCTCACTGTAAAGACTGGAGAAGAGGTGTCTGCTCTCACTGTAAAGACTGGAGAAGAGGTTTCTGCTCTCACTGTAAAGACTGGAGAAGTGGTTTCTGCTCTCATTGTAAAGACTGGAGAAGAGGTTTCTGCTCTCAGTGTAAAGACTGGAGAAGAGGTTTCTGCTCTCAGTGTAAAGACTGGAGAAGAGGTGTCTGCTCTCACTGTAAAGACTGGAGAAGAGTGTCTGCTCTCACTGTAAAGACTGGAGAAGAGTGTCTACTCTCACTGTAAAGACTGGAGAAGAGGTGTCTGCTCTCACTGTAAAGACTGGAGAAGAAGTGTCTGCTCTCACTGTAAAGACTGGAGAAGAGGTGTCTGCTCTCAGTGTAAAGACTGGAGAAGAAGTGTCTGCTCTCACTGTAAAGACTGGAGAAGAGGTGTCTGCTCTCACTGTAAAGACTGGAGAAGAGGTTTCTGCTCTCACTGTAAAGACTGGAGAAGAGGGTTCTGCTCTCACTGTAAAGACTGGGGAAGAGGTGTCTGCTCTCAGTGTAAAGATTGGACAAGAAGTGTCTGCTCTCACTGTAAAGACTGGAGAAGAGGTTTCTGCTCTCACTGTAAAGACTGGATAAGAGGGTTCTGCTCTCACTGTAAAGACTGGAGAAGAGGTTTCTGCTCTCACTGTAAAGACTGGAGAAGAGGTGTCTGCTCTCAGTGTAAAGACTGGAGAAGAGGTTTCTGCTCTCACTGTAAAGACTGGAGAAGAGGGTTCAGCTCTCACTGTAAAGACTGGAGAAGAGGGTTCAGCTCTCACTGTAAAGACTGGAGAAGAGGTTTCTGCTCTCACTGTAAAGACTGGAGAAGAGGTGTCTGCTCTCAGTGTAAAGACTGGAGAAGAAGTGTCTGCTCTCACTGTAAAGACTGGAGAAGAGGTGCCTGCTCTCACTGTAAAGACTGGAGGAGAGGGTTCTGCTCTCACTGTAAAGACTGGAGGAGAGGGTTCTGCTCTCACTGTAAAGACTCGAGGAGAGGTTTCTGCTCTCACTGTAAAGACTGGATAAGAGGTTTCTGCTCTCACTGTAAAGACTGGAGAAGAGGTTTCTGCTCTCACTGTAAAAACTGGAGAAGTGGTTTCTGCTCTCACTGTAAAGACTGGAGAAGAGGTTTCTGCTCTCACTGTAAAGACTGGAGAAGAGGTTTCTGCTCTAACTGTAAAGACTGGAGAAGAAGTGTCTGCTCTCACTGTAAAGACTGGAGAAGAGGTGTCTGCGCTCACTGTAAAGACTGGAGAAGAGGTTTCTGCTCTCACTGTAAAGACTGGAGAAGAAGTGTCTGCTCTCACTGTAAAGACTGGAGAAGAGGTGTCTGCTCTCAGTGTAAAGACTGGAGAAGAAGTGTCTGCTCTCACTGTAAAGACTGGAGAAGAGGTGTCTGCTCTCACTGTAAAGACTGGAGAAGAGGTTTCTGCTCTCACTGTAAAGACTGGAGAAGAGGGTTCTGCTCTCACTGTAAAGACTGGAGAAGAGGTTCCTGCTCTCACTGTAAAGACTGGAGAAGAGGTGTCTGCTCTCAGTGTAAAGACTGGAGAAGAGGTTTCTGCTCTCACTGTAAAGACTGGAGAAGAGGGTTCTGCTCTCACTGTAAAGACTGGAGAAGAGGTTTCTGCTCTCACTGTAAAGACTGGAGAAGAGGTGTCTGCTCTCAGTGTAAAGACTGGAGAAGAAGTGTCTGCTCTCACTGTAAAGACTGGAGAAGAGGTTTCTGCTCTCACTGTAAAGACTGGAGAAGAGGGTTCTGCTCTCACTGTAAAGACTGGAGAAGAGGTGTCTGCTCTCACTGTAAAGACTGGAGAAGTGGTTTCTGCTCTCATTGTAAAGACTGGAGAAGAGGTTTCTGCTCTCAGTGTAAAGACTTGAGAAGAGGTTTCTGCTCTCAGTGTAAAGACTGGAGAAGAGGTGTCTGCTCTCACTGTAAAGACTGGAGAAGAGTGTCTGCTCTCACTGTAAAGACTGGAGAAGAGTGTCTACTCTCACTGTAAAGACTGGAGAAGAGGTGTCTGCTCTCACTGTAAAGACTGGAGAAGAAGTGTCTGCTCTCACTGTAAAGACTGGAGAAGAGGTGTCTGCTCTCAGTGTAAAGACTGGAGAAGAAGTGTCTGCTCTCACTGTAAAGACTGGAGAAGAGGTGTCTGCTCTCACTGTAAAGACTGGAGAAGAGGTTTCTGCTCTCACTGTAAAGACTGGAGAAGAGGGTTCTGCTCTCACTGTAAAGACTGGGGAAGAGGTGTCTGCTCTCAGTGTAAAGATTGGACAAGAATTGTCTGCTCTCACTGTAAAGACTGGAGAAGAGGTTTCTGCTCTCACTGTAAAGACTGGAGAAGAGGGTTCTGCTCTCACTGTAAAGACTGGAGAAGAGGTTTCTGCTCTCACTGTAAAGACTGGAGAAGAGGTGTCTGCTCTCAGTGTAAAGACTGGAGAAGAGGTTTCTGCTCTCACTGTAAAGACTGGAGAAGTGGTTTCTGCTCTCACTGTAAAGACTGGAGAAGAGGTGTCTGCTCTCACTGTAAAGACTGGAGAAGAGGTTTCTGCTCTCACTGTAAAGACTGGAGAAGAGGTGTCTGCTCTCACTGTAAAGACTGGAGAAGAGGTTTCTGCTCTCACTGTAAAGACTGGAGAAGTGGTTTCTGCTCTCATTGCAAAGACTGGAGAAGAGGTTTCTGCTCTCAGTGTAAAGACTGGAGAAGAGGTTTCTGCTCTCAGTGTAAAGACTGGAGAAGAGGTGTCTGCTCTCACTGTAAAGACTGGAGAAGAGTGTCTGCTCTCACTGTAAAGACTGGAGAAGAGTGTCTACTCTCACTGTAAAGACTGGAGAAGAGGTGTCTGCTCTCACTGTAAAGACTGGAGAAGAAGTGTCTGCTCTCACTGTAAAGACTGGAGAAGAGGTGTCTGCTCTCAGTGTAAAGACTGGAGAAGAAGTGTCTGCTCTCACTGTAAAGACTGGAGAAGAGGTGTCTGCTCTCACTGTAAAGACTGGAGAAGAGGTTTCTGCTCTCACTGTAAAGACTGGAGAAGAGGGTTCTGCTCTCACTGTAAAGACTGGGGAAGAGGTGTCTGCTCTCAGTGTAAAGATTGGACAAGAAGTGTCTGCTCTCACTGTAAAGACTGGAGAAGAGGTTTCTGCTCTCACTGTAAAGACTGGAGAAGAGGGTTCTGCTCTCACTGTAAAGACTGGAGAAGAGGGTTCTGCTCTCACTGTAAAGACTGGAGAAGAGGTGTCTGCTCTCAGTGTAAAGACTGGAGAAGAGGTTTCTGCTCTCACTGTAAAGACTGGAGAAGAGGGTTCAGCTCTCACTGTAAAGACTGGAGAAGAGGTTTCTGCTCTCACTGTAAAGACTGGAGAAGAGGTGTCTGCTCTCAGTGTAAAGACTGGAGAAGAAGTGTCTGCTCTCACTGTAAAGACTGGAGAAGAGGTGCCTGCTCTCACTGTAAAGACTGGAGAAGAAGTGTCTGCTCTCACTGTAAAGACTGGAGGAGAGGGTTCTGCTCTCACTGTAAAGACTGGAGGAGAGGGTTCTGCTCTCACTGTAAAGACTGGAGGAGAGGTTTCTGCTCTCACTGTAAAGACTGGATAAGAGGTTTCTGCTCTCACTGTAAAGACTGGAGAAGAGGTTTCTGCTCTCACTGTAAAGACTGGAGAAGTGGTTTCTGCTCTCACTGTAAAGACTGGAGAAGAGGTTTCTGCTCTCACTGTAAAGACTGGAGAAGAGGTTTCTGCTCTCACTGTAAAGACTGGAGAAGAAGTGTCTGCTCTCACTGTAAAGACTGGAGAAGAGGTGTCTGCTCTCACTGTAAAGACTGGAGAAGAGGTTTCTGCTCTCACTGTAAAGACTGGAGAAGAAGTGTCTGCTCTCACTGTAAAGACTGGAGAAGAGGTGTCTGCTCTCAGTGTAAAGACTGGAGAAGAAGTGTCTGCTCTCACTGTAAAGACTGGAGAAGAGGTGTCTGCTCTCACTGTAAAGACTGGAGAAGAGGTTTCTGCTCTCACTGTAAAGACTGGAGAAGAGGGTTCTGCTCTCACTGTAAAGACTGGAGAAGAGGGTTCTGCTCTCACTGTAAAGACTGGAGAAGAGGTGTCTGCTCTCAGTGTAAAGACTGGAGAAGAGGTTTCTGCTCTCACTGTAAAGACTGGAGAAGAGGGTTCTGCTCTCACTGTAAAGACTGGAGAAGAGGTTTCTGCTCTCACTGTAAAGACTGGAGAAGAGGTGTCTGCTCTCAGTGTAAAGACTGGAGAAGAAGTGTCTGCTCTCACTGTAAAGACTGGAGAAGAGGTTTCTGCTCTCACTGTAAAGACTGGAGAAGAGGGTTCTGCTCTCACTGTAAAGACTGGAGAAGAGGTGTCTGCTCTCACTGTAAAGACTGGAGAAGAGATTTCTGCTCTCACTGTAAAGACTGGAGAAGAGGTGTCTGCTCTCACTGTAAAGACTGGAGAAGAGGTGTCTGCTCTCACTGTAAAGACTGGAGAAGAGGTGTATGCTCTCACTGTAAAGACTTGAGAAGAGGTGTCTGCTCTCACTGTAAAGACTGGAGAAGAGGTTTCTGCTCTCACTGTAAAGACTGGAGAAGAGGTGTCTGCTCTCACCGTAAAGACTGGAGAAGAGGTTTCTGCTCTCACTGTAAAGACTGGAGAACAGGGTTCTGCTCTCACTGTAGACTGGAGAAGAGGGTTCTTCTCTCACTGTAAAGACTGGAGAAGAGGGTTCTGCTCTCACTGTAAAGACTGAAGAAGAGGGTTCTGCTCTCACTGTAAAGACTGGAGAAGAGGTGTCTGCTCTCACTGTAAAGACTGGAGAAGAGGGTTCTGCTCTCACTGTAAAGACTGGAGAAGAGGTTTCTGCTCTCATTGTAAAGACTGGAGAAGAGGTTTCTACTCTCACTGTAAAGACTGGAGAAGAGGTGTTATGTTATGATTAAAGACCAGCCATCTTGTAATCTCAGGCTGTTTAGGTAAAATCACTGCAGCCCTCTTCAGTGGTGGAAAAAGTACAGAATTGTTATACTTGAGGAAAAGTAAAGATACCTTAATAGCCAGGGGCCCACTCCGACACTCAGACATCATTACAGATAGCCAGGGGCCCACTCCGACACTCAGACATCATTTACAGATAGCCAGGGGAACACTCCGACACTCAGACATCATTACAGATAGCCAGGGGCCCACTCCGACACTCAGACATAATTTACAGATAGCCAGGGGCCCACTCCGACACTCAGACATCATTACTGATAGCCAGGGGCCCACTCCGACACTCAGACTTCATTTACAGATAGCCAGGGGCCCACTCTGACACTCAGACATCATTTACAGATAGCCAGGGGAACACTCCGACACTCAGACATCATTACAGATAGCCAGGGGCCCACTCCGACACTCAGACATCATTACAGATAGCCAGGGGCCCACTCCGACACTCAGACATCATTACAGATAGCCAGGGGCCCACTCCGACACTCAGACATCATTACAGATAGCCAGGGGAACACTCCAACTCTCAGACATCATTTACAGATAGCCTTGGGCCCACTCCAACACTCAGACATCATTTACAGATAGCCAGGGGAACACTCCAACACTTAGACATAATTTACAGATAGCCAGGGGAACACTCCAACACTCAGACATCATTTACAAATGAAGCATTTGTGTTTAGTGAGTCCGCCAGATCAGAGGCAGTAAAGATGACCAGGGATGTTCTCTTGATAAGTGTGAATTGGACCATTTTCCTGTCCTGCTAGTACTTTTGAGTGTCAGGGGAAAGTTTACATTATTGCCTCCCGGGTGGCGCAGTGGTTAACGGCGCTGTACTGCAGCGCCAGCTGTGCCATCAGAGTCCCTGGGTTCGCGCCCAGGCTCTGTCGAAACTGAAAACCGGCCGTGACCGGGAGGTCCTTGGGGCGACGCACAATTGGCCTAGCGTTGTCCGGGTTAGGTAGGGATCTCCTTGTCTCATCGTGCACCAGTGACTCCTGTGGCGGGCCGGGCGCAGTGCGGCTGGCTTCCGGGTTGGATGCGCGCTGTGTTAAGAAGCAGAAGTTGTGTATCAGAGGACGCATGACATTCAACCTTCCTCTCTCCTGAGCCCGTACGGGAGTTGAGATGGGAATGAGACAAGATAGTAGCTATTGGGGAGAAAAAGGGGTAAAAAATAAATAAATAATAAAAAAAGAAAGTTTACATTATTTTCATAAGCAATGTAGTGAAGTAAAAATCGCCAGAAATATAAATAGTAAAGTTAAAAATACAGATACTACCAAAAAACGACTTAAGTAGTACTTTAAAGTATTTTTCCACCACTGTTCCTCTTGCACAGACAGAAACAGACGGCTGTTGTAACGGAGACAAGAACGTGCCGTAAGCGAAGCTCACTCCACAGCTAGCTTACAAAAACGTCACCAACGCTGCTATCGAATCGGATCCTTGGCTATAGGACTACCGGTTGGTACGTACCTCTGGTCCGAGAAAAGAGACGGTGGACAGGGGAAGAAGCGAAGCTGGTAGCGACCCACTGGTGTCAGTTTCACTGGGGAACAATAAACACTTCTACGTACTGTACGTTTACTCTGTTGTAGCGCAGAAATGTTAATGAATTGAATCTATTGTTAATGACATTGCACTCGTGTAGTAGTGTACATTTTCTGTATAATTCTGCTCCGTCACTATGAATTCAATTTAAAATAAAAAAAAAAACATGTTTATTTTAAACTCTCCAGGTATTACTTTTTTTTGTGCATATTTTTTCTTAAACTTTAAACTTTTTTAGCTCTCAATGGTCATTCATCAAGTACGACCATATTTCACTTATTTGACTAGATTTGTGCCTAATCTTGACAACACAGAACCCAGCAAATATCCAGCAAACTACATAATCTATATGTATATATATATATATATATATATATATATATATATATATATGTATGTATGTATGAATAATCTATATCGAGAAGAGATTAGTACAAAACCAGGTCTGAAATGCACCAGAAACAACAGCATTGTGACGAAACAAGGCATGTGACAAGTCCTACACCAGGACAGGTGGTTTCACCACAGGACCACTGACGCCAGGCCCAGGTCCTACTCTGCTCTTCTAGCTATCCAACAGAACCCTTTTCTGAGGTGTCATCATACCCAACCTGTGCCACTGCATCACAACTAACGCTGAAACTCCCCCCTCCCCCCACCCCAAAAAATGTTCAGGTTTCCCAGAAATCTTAGTTTGGAAGATTTTGGAATCCTAATCTGAAGTAAAACAACATTGGATATACAGTTTATGAGTTGTGGTATTCTGTCTGGTATGTTATGTGCTTTAAACGGTACGAAGAGA
The DNA here is from genome assembly GCF_013265735.2 of Oncorhynchus mykiss. NCBI lineage: Eukaryota > Metazoa > Chordata > Actinopteri > Salmoniformes > Salmonidae > Oncorhynchus > Oncorhynchus mykiss. The sequence goes on from NC_048589.1 coordinate 44,685,692, forward strand.
TTAAATAGAGCTTTTTCTGAACTCGTAATGTAAAGGAAATGTTACGTCTTGTGTGCTAGTTCCAGTACATGGGTACAATCAGAGTTCCAGTACATGGGTACAATCAGAGGTCCAGTACAATCAGAGTTCCAGTACATGGGTACAATCAGAGGTACAGTACATGGGTACAATCAGAGGTCCAGTACAATCAGAGTTCCAGTACATGGGTACAATCAGAGTTCCAGTACATGGGTACAATCAGAGGTACAGTACATGGGTACAATCCGAGTTAGAGTTCCAGTACATGGGTACAATCCGAGTTAGAGTTCCAGCACATGGGTACAATCAGAGGTCCAGTACTTGGGTACAATCAGAGGTAGCCAACAAATGCTTTTTTGCCTTGATCACATTATTTCACCCATTCACTTTTAATTTTCCTTGTCGCTTTTAATCTTACCTGGTACCCAGGTACCCTTTTAATCTTACCTGGTACCCAGGTACCCTTTTAATCTTACCTGGTACCCAGGTACCCTTTTAATCTTACCTGGTACCCAGGTACCCTTTTAATCTTACCTGGTACCCAGGTACCCTTTTAATCTTACCTGGTACCCAGGTACCCTTTTAATCTTACCTGGTACCCAGGTACCCTTTTAATCTTACCTGGTACCCAGGTACCCTTTTAATCTTACCTGGTACCCAGGTTATTGTGGGCAGAGGTGGCTGTGAACCAGATTACTACAGCAGGCATATACAGCACAGTAGTGACCAGTTTAGGCTTCCATAGGGCTCTGGTCAAAAGTAGTGCACTATATAGGGCATAGGGTGCCATTTTGGAAGCACCCTTGACCAAAACAGCATCAGAAGGATGACCCATTCAACAAATCCCTGTTTTGCCTCCCTATGAAGAGAGCATCTGCTGTTTTCTGCTGACAGAAATAGTTTCGCTGGGAAGGTCAGAGATGATATTACATCATCACAGGAAGTCTTCTACTCATCACTGCCTTGACCATATTAGGACAGTCTTTTTTTTGCTGATTGTAAGAGTAGATAGAGCATTCGGAAAGTATTCTGACCCCTTGACTATTTCCACATTTTGTTACGTTACAGCCACATTCTAAAATGGATTAAATTGTTTTTTTCCCCCTCGTCAATCTACACACAATACCCCATAATGACATCACAATACCCCATAATGACATCACAATACCCCATAATGACATCACAATACCCCATAATAACTTCACAATACCCCATAATGACATCACAATACCCCATAATGACATCACAATACCCCATAATAACATCACAATACCCCATAATGACATCACAATACCCCATAATGACAAAGAAAAAAAGTTTTGGGGACTTTTTAGCAAATTTATATTTAAAAAACCCCCCTGGAAATATCACATTTACATAAGTATTCAGACCCTTTACTCAGTACTTTGTTGAAGCACCTTTGGCAGTGATTACAGCCTCAAGTCTTCTTGGGTATGACGCTACAAGCTTGGCACACCTGTATTTGGGGAGTTTCTCCCATTCTTCTCTGCAGATCCTCTCAAGCTCTATCAGATTGGATGGGGAGCGTTGCTGCACAACTATTTTCAGGTCTCTCCAGAGATGTTAGATCGGGTTCAAGTCCACGCTCTGGTTGGTCCACTCAAGGACATTCAGAGACTTGTCACGAAGCCACTCCTGCGTTGTCTTGGCTGTGTGCTTAGAGTCGTTGTCTTGTTTGAAGGTGAACCTCTGCCCCAGTCTAAGGTCCTGAGTGCTCTGGAGCAAGTTTCCATCAAGGATCTCTCTGTACTTTGATCCGTTCATCTTTCGCTTGATCCTGACTAGTCTCCCAGAAACTGCCGCTGAAAAACATCCCCACAGCATTATGTTGCCACCACCATGCTTCACCGTAGGGATTGTGCCAGGTTTCCTCCAGACGTGACACTTTGCATTCAGGCCAAAAAGTTAAATCTTGGTTTCATCAGACCAGAGAATCTTGTTTCTGATGATCTGAGAGTCCTTTGGGTGCCTTTTTGGCAAACTCCAAGTGTGCTGTCATGTGCCTTTTACTGAGAAGTGGCTTCCGTCTGGCCACTGGACCCATGATATCGGCATCGGTATGCATGGCGACGTCAAAGTGTGTTTCAAAAATCGTCAGAGTAATGATTTCGTTTATAGTACAATATTATGGGGAATGGGAATGAGAGGGCTACTTACACAGCGTTGGGAAGAGATCACAGCAGTGACTGAATGAGGGTATGAGGCATGAGTTGAGGTGTTCAGAGCCTTGACTTCAGTGCAGGACAGGATTTGGAAGATAAAAAAAAACAATAACACAACGCACTACACAGTTAGACAACAGAGCTAAGAATGAGCTAGTCCAACCAAGGAGTAAAATCACTGATGTGTAATAACGTGATTGTGTTTGAGTATGTGATTGACTCTACATACAGTAAATGGATAGGTGTACTCACAGTGCTTGGAGAGGAAACATTCAATGGACGAGCGGGCACACGAGACATATGGCTTCAGTTCATGTCAGGGGAGAGTTGACGACGGTAGTGGAGTGGTCATCTTAAAATCAGGGAACAGGAGGGGACTTAGTTGTAAATACAAATAGCAGACAGATTCCATTACAGCTGCACCATCGTACGTTTAGACAACGTGCTTTTGCATCATGTCAAACACAGACTGCGTATTACGCCCACTTGACAGACCAAAGTAGCCCAAGAAACGTTCCTGAATAAAGCCCTGATCATCCACATAACTGATGATAACTGACAACAGAGCAGACTGGTGGCACCATAGGTCCCAGAGTGGTCAGACTGGTGGCACTATAGGTCCCAGAGGGGTCAGACTGGTGGCACTATAGGTCCCAAAGTGGTCAGACTGGTGGCACCAAAGGTCCCAGAGTGGTCAGACTGGTGGCACCATAGGTCCCAGAGTGGTCAGACTGGTGGCACTATGGATTCCAGAGTGGTCAGACTGGTGGCACTATGGGTCCCAGGGTGGTCAGACTGGTGGCACCATAGGTCCCAGAGTGGTCAGACTGGTGGCACTATGGGTCCCAGAGTGGTCAGACAGGTGGCACCATAGGTCCCAGAGTGGTCAGACTGGTGGCACTATGGGTCCCAGAGTGGTCAGACTGGTGGCACTATAGGTCCCAGAGTGGTCAGACTGGTGGCAACATAGGTCCCAGAGTGGTCAGCCTGGTGGCAGGTCCCAGAGTGGTCAGACTGGTGGCACTATGGGTCCCAGAGTGGTCAGACTGGTGGCACCATAGGTCCCAGAGTGGTCAGCCTGGTGGCAGGTCCCAGAGTGGTCAGACTGGTGGCAGGTCCCAGAGTGGTCAGACTGGTGGCACCATAGGTCCCAGAGTGGTCAGACTGGTGGCACTATAGACCCCAGAGTGGTCAGACTGGTGGCAGGTCCCAGAGTGGTCAGACTGGTGGCACTATAGGTCCCAGGGTGGTCAGACAGGTGGCACCTTAGGTCCCAGAGTGGTCAGACTGGTGGCACCATAGGTCCCAGAGTGGTCAGACTGGTGGCAGGTCCCAGAGTGGTCAGACTGGTGGCACTATAGGTCCCAGAGCGGTCTGACTGGTGGCACTATAGGTCCCAGAGTGGTCAGACTGGTGGCACTATAGGTCCCAGAGTGGTCAGACTGGTAGCACCATAGGTCCCAGAGTGGTCAGACTGGTGGCACTATGGGTCCCAGAGTGGTCAGACAGGTGGCACCATAGGTCCCAGAGTGGTCAGACTGGTGGCACTATGGGTCCCAGAGTGGTCAGACTGGTGGCACTATGGGTCCCAGAGTGGTCAGACTGGTGGCACCATAGGTCCCAGAGTGGTCAGCCTGGTGGCAGGTCCCAGAGTGGTCAGACTGGTGGCAGGTCCCAGAGTGGTCAGACTGGTGGCACCATAGGTCCCAGAGTGGTCAGACTGGTGGCACCATAGGTCCCAGAGTGGTCAGACTGGTGGCACTATAGGTCCCAGGGTGGTCAGACTGGTGGCACCATAGGTCCCAGAGTGGTCAGACTGGTGGCAGGTCCCAGAGTGGTCAGACTGGTGGCACTATAGGTCCCAGGGTGGTCAGACAGGTGGCACCTTAGGTCCCAGAGTGGTCAGACTGGTGGCACCATAGGTCTCAGAGTGGTCAGACTGGTGGCAGGTCCCAGAGTGGTCAGACTGGTGGCACTATAGTTCCCAGAGCGGTCTGACTGGTGGCACTATAGGTCCCAGAGTGGTCAGACTGGTGGCACTATAGGTCCCAGAGTGGTCAGACTGGTGGCACCATAGGTCCCAGTGGTCAGACTGGTGGCAGGTCCCAGAGTGGTCAGACTGGTGGCACTATAGGTCCCAGAGCGGTCTGACTGGTGGCACTATAGGTCCCAGAGTGGTCAGACTGGTGGCACTATAGGTCCCAGAGTGGTCAGACTGGTGGCACCATAGGTCCCAGAGTGGTGGGGCGATGTTTACCCCCTGGGGCCCCATAGTTTTCCCATATCTGTTAACCTAACCAGGAAAACTCTGGACCCTGTTAGGTATGACAGTGATCAATCAGTTGTAAAAACGTCTTAAAGAGCCATGATGGGACCAGTTTTTTCCTAATCAGGTCACATGGTTTTTTTAAAAACTGGGGGTTAAAAACTCCTAGCCCTGGAGGGGTGAAAACCCTGTCAAACTGCAGCTACAGTACCTTGTATTTGTTCATATAAATGATATTTATACCAGATTTATTCTACCCAGAGACAACAACGGCTTGTGTTTTGTCCGGTAGTGAGTATATGTTACCATCACTTCTGAATAAAAAGTGGAAATCTCTCTTCAATCTAACTTTAATGGATGATGCGATGGAAACAACTATCGAGTTGATCTTGACAGAAAAAGACAGTAGAAGGTAGATGTCTACCCCCCCCCCCCCCCCCCCCCCCCCCCCCAGTGGTGTTGATAGACCGCTTGAGACTATCCCTGTTTCTTCTTACTTTTTCCTTGCGTTGCGCAGTTTGAATAAGCAGATCTTAATCATGGTCGATGCGGCTCTTAAATACAGTTTTAAAACCAAGAAAACATAATGTCATGTATTTTGTACTAGTTCCAGTACATGGGTACAATCAGAGGTACAGTACATGGGTACAATCAGAGGTACAGTACATGGGTACAATCAGAGGTACAGTACATGGGTACAATCCTGGGTACAATCAGAGGTACAGTACATGGGTACAATCAGAGTTAGAGTTCCAGTACATGGATACAATCAGAGTTCCAGTACATGGATACAATCAGAGTTACAGTACATGGATACAATCAGAGTTACAGTACATGGATACAATCAGAGTTCCAGTACATGGATACAATCAGAGTTACAGTACATGGAGACAATCAGAGTTACAGTACATGGATACAATCAGAGGTACAGTACATGGGTACAATCAGAGGTACAGTACATGTACAATCCTGGGTACAATCAGAGGCAGCCAACAAATGATTTTTTGCCTCTTTCACTTTTTATTTTCAACAAACAATTATTTTGGCATTCCTTGTTGCTTGTAGTCTTACCTGGTACCCATGCTACTGTGATTACTTATAGCAGGCGTACAGTACAGCAGTGACCAGTTTAGGTTTTGCCTGGTAATCAGGTTTGCTTGCCATTTCAACATCAAGCCAAATAGAGAGAGCTGGCTGTGTGCCTTACACTCTGCCTTCAGCCATTAAACCAATCGTGCAGTCGCAAATGGCACCCCATTCCCTATGTAGTGCACTTATTTAGGCTTCCATAGGGCTTCAATAGGGCTCTGGTCAAAAAGTAGTGTACTATATGGGGCATAGGGTGCTAATTCTCTAGTCAAAAAGTAGTGTACTATGTAGGGCATAGGGTGCACATTCTCTGGTCAAAAAGTAGCGTACTATATAGGGCATAAGGTGCCCATTCTCTGGTCAAAAGTAGCTTGGGAAGCACTCCCGCACAAAACAGCAACAGAAGGAGGATCCATTTAACAAATCCCTGTATTGCCTCCCTATGAAGAGAGCATCTGCTGTTTTCTGCTTGGCCACAGACTTTGGTAGTCATGTCAAAGACAGAAATAGTTTCCCTGGGAAGGTCAGAGATGACATTACATCATCACAGGAAGTCTTCTAATCATCACTGCCTTGACCATATTAGGACAGAAAAAGTACCCAACTGTCATACTGCAGTAAAAGTAAAGATACCTTAATAGAAAATGACTCGAGTAAAAGTGAAAGTCGCCCAGTAACATACTACTTGAGTAAAAGTCAAAAAGTATTTGGTTTTAAATATACTTAAGTATCAAAAGTAAATGTAATTGCTAAAATATACTTAAGTATCAAAAGTGAAAGTACACATCATTTCAAATGTTTTTATTTACGTAAAGCACACTCCAACACTCAGACACAATTTACAAACAAAGCATGTGTGTTTAGTGAGTCCTCCAGATCAGAGGAAGTAGGGACGACCAGGGATGTTCTCTGTTTAGTGAGTCCTCCAGATCAGAGGCAGTAGGGAGGACCAGGGATGTTCTCTGTTTAGTGAGTCCTCCAGATCAGAGGCAGTAGGGATGGCCAGGGATGTTCTCTGTTTAGTGAGTCCTCCAGATCAGAGGCAGTAGGGAGTACCAGGGATGTTCTCTGCTTAGTGAGTCTGCCAGATCAGAGGCAGTAGGGATGGCCAGGGATGTTCTCTGTTTAGTGAGTCCTCCAGATCAGAGGCAGTAGGGAGGACCAGGGATGTTCTCTATTTAGTGAGTCCTCCAGATCAGAGGCAGTAAAGCTGACCAGGGATGTTCTCTGTTTAGTGAGTCCTCCAGATCAGAGACAGTAGGAATGACCAGAGATGTTCTCTGTTTAGTGAGTCCTCCAGATCAGAGGCAGTAAAGATGACCAGGGATGTTCTCTGTTTAGTGAGTCCTCCAGATCAGAGGCAGAAGGGATGACCAGGGATGTTCTCTGTTTAGTGAGTCCTCCAGATCAGAGGCAGTAAAGATGACCAGGGATGTTCTCTGTTTAGTGAGTCCTCCAGATCAGAGGCAGTAAAGATGACCAGGGATGTTCTCTGTTTAGTGAGTCCTCCAGATCAGAGCCAGTAGGGATGACCAGGGATGTTCTCTGTTTAGTGGGACCATATCACCTCCACCCTACCTGACACCCTAGACCCACTCCAATTTGCATACCGCCCCAATAGGTCCACAGACGACGCAATCGCAACCACACTGCACACTGCCCTAACCCATCTGGACAAGAGGAATACCTATGTGAGAATGCTGTTCATCAACTACAGCTCAGCATTTAACACCATAGTACCCTCCAAACTCGTCATCAAGCTTGAGACCCTGGGTCTGAACCTCACCCTATGCAACTGGATCCTGGACTTCCTGACGGGCCGCCCCCAGGTGGTGAGGGTAGGTAACAACATCTCCACCCCGCTGATCCTCAACACTGGGTTCCCACAAGGGTGCGTTCTGAGCCCTCTCCTGTACTCCCTGTTCACCCACGACTGCGTGGCCATGCACGCCTCCAACTCAATCATCAAGTTTGCGGACGACACTACAGTGGTAGGCTTGATTACCAACAACGACGAGACAGCCTACAGGGAGGAGGTGAGGGCCCTCGGAGTGTGGTGTCAGGAAAATAACCTCACACTCAACGTCAACAAAACTAAGGAGATGATTGTGGACTTCAGGAAACAGCAGAGGGAGCACCCCCCTATCCACATCGACAGGACAGTAGTGGAGAGGGTAGTAAGTTTCAAGTTCCTTGGCATACACATCACGGACAAACTGAATTGGTCCACCCACACAGACAGCGTCGTGAAGAAGGCGCAGCATCGCCTCTTCAACCTCATGAGGCTAAAGAAATTTGGCTTGTCACCAAAAGCACTCACAAACTTCTACAGATGCACAATCGAGAGCATCCTGTCGGGCTGTATCACCGCCTGGTACGGCAACTGCTCAGCCCACAACCGTAAGGCTCTCCAGAGGGTAGTGAGGTCTGCACAACGCATCACCGGGGGCAAACTACCTGCCCTCCAGGACACCTACACCACCTGATGTCCCAGGAAGGCCATAAAGATCATCAAGGACAACAGCCACCCGAGCCACTGCCTGTTCACCCCCACCCCGCTATCATCCAGAAGGCGAGGTCAGTACAGGTGCATCAAAGCTGGGACCGAGAGACTGAAAAACAGCTTCTATCTCAAGGCCATCAGACTGTTATACAGCCACCACTAACATTGAGTGGCTGCTGCCAACATACTGACTCAATGTAACAGTATAACTTTAGACCGTCCCCTCGCCCATACCCGGGCGCGAACCAGGAACTCTCTGCACACATCAACAGTCACCCTCAAAGCATCGTTACCCATCGCTCCACAAAAGCCATGGCCCTTGCAGAGCAAGGAGAACCACTACTTCAAGGTCTCAGAGCAAGTGACGTCACCAATTGAAACGCTATTTAGCGCGCACCACCGCTAACTAAGCTAGCCGTTTCACATCCGTTACATATATAACTACTGCCACTACAACTCCAGCCACTTTAATAATGGAAACTGATGGAAATTGATGTAAAAAATGTATCACTAGACATTTTAAACAATGCCACTTAATATAATGTTTACATACCCTACATTACTCATCTCATATGTAATACTGTACTCTATACTCCATCTTGCCTATGCCGTTCTGTACCATCACTCATTCATATATATTTATGTACATATTCTTTATCCCTTTACACTTGTGTGTATAAGGTAGTAGTTTTGGAATTGTTTAGGTTAGATTACTTGTTGGTTATTACTGCATTGTCGGATCTAGAAACACAAGCATTTCGCTACACTCGCATTAACATCTGCTAACCATGTGTATGTGACCATTAACATCTGCATGCGACAAATAAAAAATGATTTGATTTGACTTTAAATTATTTTTTACTTAAGTACTTTACACCACTGTGTATATGTAGAATTAACCCTAACCCTAACCCTTTACACCACTGTGTATATGTAGAATTATTGTGTACAAATTGGTCTGCAGATAATGTTATAATGACAAGCTGATGGTCTTCCAACTTCAGCACCTTCAATAATCCATTCATAAATTCAGGACCCAGGAACTAGTCCTTCGTACAATTCAGAGCCCAGGAACTAGTCCTGTTTATCTGACGTCATCATAGAACAGCCCCTTCACTAACAAGTTCAACACGAAACAGTCTCTGGTTCAATGTCCATCTGAGCCGTTTGAAAAGTAAAGATGTACTTTAAAGAAGTGTTAATTAATGCGTTCACAGAGAATAGGAAAGCCCTGCTGTTAGCTGGAGGTGCTGGTCTTACTGTTGTCGGACTGGGACTTGGGTATAAGTATTTCCTCAAGCCGGAGAAAGTTGTCCGTGTGGGAGTTGTGTCACAGCTGCTCATTCACCCACTGAAATCTGGGAAAGCCGTGTCCGTGGCCCTCGCAGAATGTCAACAGATTGGTTTGAAGTGCGGTGAACTACAAGATCGGTCAGTAGCATTTATTTTCATAACTATAAATGAATGTTATTGAGTTTAGGCTAATGTTGGCCGACACTGCTTGAATTGGTGACACATGTTGATTCGTGTTAGTGATTATCAATGATTTATAGGCGTCAGTACTACTTTTACCCACCGTTATGACCACAGATCAGAAATGAGAGAATGACCATTGCAGTTCTCTATTTGACGGTATATTGACTCCAAACTCACAGGCCAGTCTGACCGTAGCCTACGCCAGATAACTGATAAAACAATCACAGCTACTTACTCACTGTCAGGACATGAAAAGAGAGCGAACAATGCCAGCATGGCAATGTAGCAGATATCCAGTGTCCAGCGCCCTGCCATTAAATACATGTAATTTTGTCCTTAAAACATTTAATTGATACTGCACAATTCTATTAATTCCTATGGCGGAGTGCCAATATGGCCCGACCAGAGGCTTCAAAGCCTCTCAAAGTCCAATACATGTAGCATCAGCAATCCAGGGTTGATTATCATTGGTGATTATCATGTTGAACAACTTGCATGTTCACCACAACAACAAATTGCACGTTTGTCCGTTTTTGAATCAGGAGGTCCCCAAGTGTCATCATCCAAACTTGTCAGGAAGGTTGTGGTTGGCTGTAACCACCCCGCGTTGCCAGGTCAAGCAAACATTTCTAAAACCAATGACCAATGAAATGCTGCCCACAAGGCATAAAAACGAGCCCAATTATTTTATTTTCACAGCAAGAGGAGTTGCCATATTTTATACAATAAACCCCCTTTTTCCACAACGTTATCGAGCCATTTAAGAATGAATATCATAGTAACTTGTAACAACTTTAGCAGCAAATATTGTGTTTCCTCAAAATAATGATTATTACAAGCTATGAAATGTACATAATAAAGGAATTTCAATATGTGGCAAGAGAAAATATAATTTGCCCTTATTAAACTCGCCAGATAATTCTCCATCAATGGATGTCCGTTTAACTCGTTTGACTGCTATGATTAAGCTATACGTCACAAGGGGGGTGTGGTATATGGCCAATATTCCACGGCTAAGAGCTGTTTTTTTTAAGCATGACGCTACACGCGGGGTGCCTGGATACAGCGGTTAAGCGGTGGTATAATGGCCGTATATCACTAACCCCCGGGGTGCCTTATTGCTATTATAAACTGGTTACCAACGCAATTAGTAGTCAAACTAAATGTTTTGTCATACCTGTGGTATATGATCTAATATACCACGGCTTTCAGCCAATCAGCATTCAGGGCTCTAACTAGGTTTATAATTGTAAATAAATCGCCTTTGCGCATGTGGATAGCTATAGATAAATCCGACAGGAGAGACTGAGTGAAGAAAGTTGGACAGAGGACCTCAATCTCTGAGCAAGAAACACTTGGATGAACGTAAAAAAAAAACGAATGTTGGGCTTTTTTTTCTGGCAATTGTGCCGTTATTATGTGCCAGATGTTAAGACTACAAACCGTTATAAAATGGCCCATTTGCGAGATTGACTTGTCATTTCAATAGACATAGGCTACAGACTAAAATCTGGGTTTATGATTGTAATTCAGTTTTGCCGTGGTTTTGAGTTGATAAAGGCAGGTAGCCTATAGCCCCTGATAGGTCTACATCTAATGTCAGATAACCTACAGTAACCTAGACAAGATGTAGACAAGAACGATTTAGATTTAGCAGCTTGCCTAGTTCAAATTGACAGACTCATTTATTCAACATGAATAGTGAGGCGATTTTGATGTTTGTGCTTTGTTTCCCCAATAGCCTGCAGGAATACAGAGGATGGATGGGGGGGAGGGGGGTCATCATTTAAATCCCTGAATGAAATATTAATAATATGTATATGAACTGAATATACTTGTCTAACTGATTGGCAATTGCGATTAAGCTTTGATCATTTACAATTTAATGAACTAAACATGCCCATGAATAATAGCACAGTAACACAAGGCTACAACAATAATACACTGAAGTTTTATAGGCTATTTATTCAATTGGTTTTCCAGGTAGGCTACACAAGTGTCAAAAATTAATTTGCAATAACTTCCGTGATATCGTCATTTCAACATATTTATTGTGGTAGCCTACAATTCCATTTAAATGAATAGGCTATTTGATGGCCAACAGAGACAAATATATAATTCTCCACATTTGGCCTAATGTCAGTTTCATTGAGGACTTTTCCCCATTAAAAAATAACCACGCGAGGGAGTTCCATAACTTCCATTTTAAATTTCCACTCGGGGCAGCCCCTCGAGACCCAGGAACTGAGCATGTTTTCTTTAAGCAGGCAACATTAGAACGCAGTTCAAACCACCTCCAGGCGAATAAATGTAATGCCCTCTGGTGCGCCCAATGTTGTTCTCCAGTGCTTTGTCCCCATTAACTCGCTTAAATAGCATACCTACAAACGGGTAAAAAAAAAAAAAAAAAAAAGTTGTCACGACGACGTGCACACGCGACGCTCTCACATGACTCAGCCAATAGCTGTAGCGCGGCAGACACACCCCTCCGGCCTCTCTCCCAACTCAGTCACTCCGCAACAGCCTGCCTCACTGCTTGACCGTCAGCTGCAGGTCATAATAGTAAAACACATCCAGTACTGGTCAACAGTTTGGACACACTGACTCATTCAAGGGTTTTTCTTTATTTGTACTATTTTCTACATTGTAGAATAATAGTGAAGACATCAACACGAATAAATAACAGTAATAATGGACTGTCGTTTCTCTTTGCTTATTTGAGCTGTTCTTGCCATAATATGGACTTGGTCTTTTACCAAATAGGGATATCTTCTGTATACCAACCCTACCTTGTGACATCACAACTGATTGGCACAAACGCATTAAGAAGGAAAGAAATTCCACAAATTAACTTTTAACAAGTTACACCTGCTAATTGAAATGCATTCCAGGTGACTACCTCATGAAGCTGGTTGAGAGAATGCCAAGCCTGTGCAAAGCTTTGATCAAAGCAAAGGGTGGCTACTTTGAAGAATCTCAAATATAAAATATATTTAGATTTGGTTAAGACTTATTTGTTTACTACATGATTCCATGTGTGTTATTTCATAGTTTTGATGTCTTCACTATTATTCTATAATGTAGATAATAGTAAAAAATAAATAAAAACCCTTGAATGAGCAGGTGTGTCCAAACTTTAGACTGTATGTAGATAGTTTAGTGCCTAAAATAAGGGGATACATGCATGTCAACAGAACAAACTTCCTTTTGGGATTGTCTGTTATTCAATGTGTTTCTATGGGCTAGTAGCAGTAAGGACTATCTGTTATTCAATGTGTTTCTATTGGCTAATAGCAGTAAGGACTATCTGTTATTCAATGTGTTTCTATGGGCTAATAGCAGTAAGGACTATCTGTTATTCAATGTGTTTCTATGGGCTAATAGCAGTAAGGACTATCTGTTATTCAATGTGTTTCTATTGGCTAATAGCAGTAAGGACTATCTGTTATTCAATGTGTTTCTATGGGCTAATAGCAGTAAGGACTATCTGTTATTCAATGTGTTTCTATTGGCTAATAGCAGTAAGGACTATCTGTTATTCAATGTGTTTCTATTGGCTAATAGCAGTAAGGACTGTCTGTTATTCAATGTGTTTCTATTGGCTAATAGCAGTAAGGACATGTGTTTCTATGGGCTAATAGCAGTAAGGACTGTCTGTTATTCAATGTGTTTCTATTGGCTAATAGCAGTAAGGACTATCTGTTATTCAATGTGTTTCTATGGGCTAATAGCAGTAAGGACTATCTGTTATTCAATGTGTTTCTATGGGCTAATAGCAGTAAGGACTATCTGTTATTCAATGTGTTTCTATGGGCTAATAGCAGTAAGGACTATCTGTTATTCAATGTGTTTCTATGGGCTAATAGCAGTAAGGACTATCTGTTATTCAATGTGTTTCTATGGGCTAATAGCAGTAAGGACAATGTGTTTCTATTGGCTAATAGCAGTAAGGACAATGTGTTTCTATGGGCTAATAGCAGTAAGGACTATCTGTTATTCAATGTGTTTCTATTGGCTAATAGCAGTAAGGACTGTCTGTTATTCAATGTGTTTCTATTGGCTAATAGCAGTAAGGACTGTCTGTTATTCAATGTGTTTCTATTGGCTAATAGCAGTAAGGACTGTCTGTTATTCAATGTGTTTCTATTGGCTAATAGCAGTAAGGACAATGTGTTATTCAATGTGTTTCTATTGGCTAATAGCAGTAAGGACTGTCTGTTATTCAATGTGTTTCTATTGGCTAATAGCAGTAAGGACTGTCTGTTATTCAATGTGTTTCTATGGGCTAATAGCAGTAAGGTCTATGTGTTTCTATTGGCTAATAGCAGTAAGGACTATCTGTTATTCAATGTGTTTCTATTGGCTAATAGCAGTAAGGACTGTCTGTTATTCAATGTGTTTCTATGGGCTAATAGCAGTAAGGACTATCTGTTATTCAATGTGTTTCTATGGGCTAATAGCAGTAAGGACTATCTGTTATTCAATGTGTTTCTATTGGCTAATAGCAGTAAGGACTATCTGTAATTCAATGTGTTTCTATTGGCTAATAGCAGTAAGGACTGTCTGTTATTCAATGTGTTTCTATGGGCTAATAGCAGTAAGGACATGTTTCTATTGGCTAATAGCAGTAAGGACATGTGTTTCTATTGGCTAATAGCAGTAAGGACTATCTGTTATTCAATGTGTTTCTATTGGCTAATAGCAGTAAGGACATGTGTTTCTATTGGCTAATAGCAGTAAGGACATGTGTTTCTATTGGCTAATAGCAGTAAGGACATGTGTTTCTATGGACTAATAGCAGTAAGGACAATGTGTTTCTATGGACTAATAGCAGTAAGGACAATGTGTTTCTATGGGCTAATAGCAGTAAGGACATGTGTTTCTATGGACTAATAGCAGTAAGGAAAATGTGTTTCTATGGGCTAATAGCAGTAAGGACAATGTGTTTCTATGGACTAATAGCAGTAAGGACTATCTGTTATTCAATGTGTTTCTATTGGCTAATAGCAGTAAGGACTATCTGTTATTCAATGTGTTTCTATGGGCTAATAGCAGTAAGGACTATCTGTAATTCAATGTGTTTCTATGGGCTAATAGCAGTAAGGACTATCTGTTATTCAATGTGTTTCTATCGGCTAATAGCAGTAATGCTAAATTCAATGTTTCATCTAATAAGGTTTTTGTATTCGTTGACACCTTAAGGGGTCTTAACATTCAAAGTCAAATAGTCATACCAAGGATCATTTAGCTAACTTAAAACAGTTCCATATGTTAGCTTAGAACTTCATTTTTGTAATAATAATAATAATAATATTATGTATTTTAATCAAATACATACTTTGAAGAACAAACATTGTGGCAATTCATATCTTGTAGTAAAACTGTACATACCACTTTCATCTCAAGAGAACACATTACATGTTAAAGGATAACTGTTCTCTTACTTCGAAAATAGTCTTAGTTATATAGGTCTAGACAAAATCCCAAACTAACAATACATAGAATTTTATACCATTTCAGTCATTTTAAATTGTAAAGTTGTGTCTTTCTTTATACACAATATCACAACAAATGTTTCCGATCTGGGAGGTGAACTCGATTACGTTTTCAATCATTTCACTGTGTATTTCAGATAAAATCAAGGCATTAGAATGTTCCAGAATAAAGCTTTACACTGTAAACACATTGGAGCTGTATTAAGTAACAGACGGCTGCTTTACACTGTAAACACATTGGAGCTGTATTAAGTAACAGACAACAGCTTTACACTGTAAACACATTGGAGCTGTATTAAGTAACAGACAACAGCTTTACACTGTAAACACATTGGAGCTGTATTAAGTAACAGACAACAGCTTTACACTGTAAACACATTGGAGCTGTATTAAGTAACAGACAACAGCTTTACACTGTAAACACATTGGAGCTGTATTAAGTAACAGACAACAGCTTTACACTGTAAACACATTGGATCTGTATTAAGTAACAGAAGGCTGCTTTACACTGTAAACACATTGGAGCTGTATTAAGTAACAGAAGGCTGCTTTACACTGTAAACACATTGGAGCTGTATTAAGTAACAGACAACAGCTTTACACTGTAAACATATTGGAGCTGTATTAAGTAACAGACAACAGCTTTACACTGTAAACACATTGGATCTGTATTAAGTAACAGACAACAGCTTTACACTGTAAACACATTGGAGCTGTATTAAGTAACAGACAACAGCTTTACACTGTAAACATATTGGAGCTGTATTAAGTAACAGACAACAGCTTTACACTGTAAACACATTGGAGCTGTATTGCTTTACACTGTAAACATATTGGAGCTGTATTAAGTAGCAGACAACAGCTTTACACTGTAAACACATTGGAGCTGTATTAAGTAACAGACAACAGCTTTAAATCAAATCAAATCAAATGTATTTATATAGCCCTTCGTACATCAGCTGATATCTCAAAGTGCTGTACAGAAACCCAGCCTAAAACCCCAAACAGCAAGCAATGCAGGTGTAGAAGCACGGCGGCTAGGAAAAACTCCCTAGAAAGGCCAAAACCTAGGAAGAAACCTAGAGAGGAACCAGGCTATGTGGGGTGGCCAGTCCTCTTCTGGCTGTGCCGGGTGGAGATTATAACAGAACATGGCCAAGATGTTCAAATGTTCATAAATGACCAGCATGGTCGAATAATAATAAGGCAGAACAGTTGAAACTGGAGCAGCAGCACGGCCAGGTGGACAGGGGACAGCAAGGAGTCATCATGTCAGGTAGTCCTGGGGCATGGTCCTAGGGCTCAGGTCCTCCGAGAGAGAGAAAGAAAGAGAGAAGGAGAGAATTAGAGAACGCACACTTAGATTCACACAGGACACCGAATAGGACAGGAGAAGTACTCCAGATATAACAAACTGACCCTAGCCCCCCGACACATAAACTACTGCAGCATAAATACTGGAGGCTGAGACAGGAGGGGTCAGGAGACACTGTGGCCCCATCCGAGGACACCCCCGGACAGGGCCAAACAGGAAGGATATAACCCCACCCACTTTGCCAAAGCACAGCCCCCCACACCACTAGAGGGATATCTTCAACCACCAACTTACCATCCTGAGACAAGGCTGAGTTTACACTGTAAACACATTGGAGCTGTATTAAGTAACAGACGGTAGCTTTACTCTTCAGCGTGGCGTGTCTCTGTGACATCAGTGCCGCGTAGGACGGGGCAATAATCACAAAGTATTCAGACCCCTTGACTTTTTCCACATTTTGTTACATTACGGCCTAATTCGAAAAATTGTATTAAATAGTTTTTTTCCCCCTCATCAATCTACACACAATACCCCATAATGACATCACAATACCCCATAATGACATCACAATACCCCATAATGACATCACAATACCCCATAATGACATCACAATACCCCATAATGACATCACAATACCCCATAATGACATCACAATAGCCCATAATGGGAGGTGAGGGCACTCGGATTGTGGCGTCAGGAAAACAACCTCTCACTCAACGTCAACAAAACAAAGGAGATGATCGTGGACTTCAGGAAACAGCAGAGGGAGCACGCCCCTATCCACATCAACAGGACAGCAGTGGAGAAGGTGGAAAGTTTCAAGTTCCTCGATGTACAGTAGACATCACGGACAAACTGAAATGGTCCACTCATACAGACAGTGTGGTGAAGAAGGCACAACAGCGCCTCTTCATCCCCAGGAGGCTGAAAAATGTGGCTTGTCATCGGAAACACTCACAAATTTCTACAGATGCCACAATTGAGAGCATCCTTTTACTGAGGAGTGGCTTCCGTCTGGCCACTCTACCATAAAGGCCTGATTGGTGGAGTGCTGCAGAGATGGTTGTTCTTCTGGAAGGTCCTGCCATCTCCACAGAGGAACTCTGGAGCTCTGTCAGAGTGACCATTGGGTTCTTGGTCACCTCCCTGACCAAGGCCCTTCTCCTCTGATTGCTCAGTTTGGCGGCCAGCTCTAGAAAGAGTCTTGGTGGTTCCATACTTCTTCCATTTAAGAATGATGGAGACCACTGGGTTCTTGGGGACCTTCAATGCTGCAGAAATGTTTTGGTACCCTTCCCCAGATCTGTGCCTAGACACAATCCTGTCTCGGAGCTCTACCGACAATTCCGCCGACCTCATGGCTTGGTTTTTGCTCTGACATGCACTGTCAACTGTGGGACCTTCTATAGACAGGGGTGTACCTTTCCAAATCATGTCCAATCAATTGAATTTACCACCGGTAAATCAAGTTGTAGAAACATCTCAAGGATGATCAATGGAAACAGGATGCACCTGAGCTCAATTTAGAGTCTCATAGCAAAGGGTCTGAATACTTATGTAAATAAGGTATTTCTGTTTACCATTTTTAATACATTTGCCAAAATTTCTAAAAAACATTTTTTTTCAGTCTGTCATTATGGGGGTATTGTGTTTTAGATAAAAAACACAAATATATATATATTTTAGAATAAGGCTGTAACGTAACAATGTGTAAAAAGTCAAAGGGTCTGAATACTTTCCGTATGTTGAATTCATTCAAATGTATGTTTTTCACACGATATTCCAAATGCCTGTGTCACAAGAATCAAGATTTTGTTATTTTTAGTTTGTCTGAGCGTTTACGTCCGACTTGCTCTCACGGTGTCTTTTTTGGTCTCCTTTCCTTCACTCCTCTGGACAGTGCACCTTCACATTTACACCCGAGATCTGAATATAATGACAGATGCTCATGTCTCCGCCGAAAGGCGGGAAGGCAAGGCGACAAGCTTCTTGACTTTTTTTCTTTCTCTCTTCTGCACATTTTAAACTGGCCTTTTTTTATTGTCTCCAGCACAAGGTGCACCTGTGTAATGATCATGCTGTTTAATCAGCTTCTTGATATTCCACACCTGTCAGAGTGGATGGATTTTCTTGGCAAAGGAGAAATGCTCACTAACAGGGATGTAAACACATTTGTGCACCAAATTTGAAATAAATACGCTTTTTGTACATATGGAACATTTCTGTGCTCTTTTATTTTAGCTCGTGAAACATGGGACCAACACTTTACATGTTGCGTTTATATTCAGTGGACAGTACCAGTCAACAGTTTGGACACACCAACTCATTCCAGGGTTTTTCTTTATTTTTAATATTTTCTACATTGTAGAATAATAGTGAAGACATCAAAACTATGAAATAACACATATGGAATCATGTAGTAACCAAAAAAGTGTTAAACAAATCAAAATATATTTGAGATTCTTCAAAGTAGCCACCCTTTGCCTCGATGACAGCTTTAACCAATCGGGAGGCCCCGTGGACACTTATTCTAACGTCTTCAAGCTTGCGTGTTTTGTTAAGATTAATTACCATATTCTGAAGGGGATTTCTGTCATTCTGGTCTAAAGTAGTGCCCTATTCCCTATGGGCCCTGGTCTAAAGTAGTGCCCTATTCCCTATGGGCCCTGGTCTAAAGTAGTGCCCTATTCCCTATGGGCCCTGGTCTAAAGTAGTGCCCTATTCCCTATGGGCCCTGGTCTAAAGTAGTGCCCTATTCCCTATGGGCCCTGGTCTAAAGTAGTGCCCTATTCCCTATGGGCCCTGGTCTAAAGTAGTGCCCTATTCCCTATGGGCCCTGGTCTAAAGTAGTGCCCTATTCCCTATGGGCCCTGGTCAAAAGTAGTGCCCTATTCCCTATGGGCCCTGGTCTAAAGTAGTGCCCTATTCCCTATGGGCCCTGGTCTAAAGTAGTGCCCTATTCCCTATGGGCCCTGGTCTAAAGTAGTGCCCTATTCCCTATGGGTCCTGGTCTAAAGTAGTGCCCTATTCCCTATGGGTCCTGGTCTAAAGTAGTGCCCTATTCCCTATGGGCCCTGGTCTAAAGTAGTGCCCTATTCCCTATGGGCCCTGGTCTAAAGTAGTGCCCTATTCCCTATGGGACTGGTCTAAAGTAGTGCCCTATTCCCTATGGGCCCTGGTCTAAAGTAGTGCCCTATTCCCTATGGGCCCTGGTCTAAAGTAGTGCCCTATTCCCTATGGGCCCTGGTCGAAAGTAGTGCCCTATTCCCTATGGGCCCTGGTCTAAAGTAGTGCCCTATTCCCTATGGGCCCTGGTCTAAAGTAGTGCCCTATTCCCTATGGGCCCTGGTCTAAAGTAGTGCCCTATTCCCTATGGGCCCTGGTCTAAAGTAGTGCCCTATTCCCTATGGGCCCTGGTCTAAAGTAGTGCCCTATTCCCTATGGGCCCTGGTCTAAAGTAGTGCCCTAACAGTGGGTTAAACTGCCTGTTCAGGGGCAGAACGACAGATTTGTACCTTGTCAGCTCGGGGGTTTGAATTTGCAACCTTCCGGTTACTAGTCCAACTCTCTAACCACTAAGTCTACCCTGCCGCCCCACTAACTAACTGTCACCCCCTGGATAATGCTGTGTTTTTCTGCAGGCACTGGCTGGTGATCACTGAGGATGGTCATTTCGTGACGGGCAGACAGGAGCCTCGCCTTGTTCTGGTATCTCTGACCAGCGAGGGGGGGCAGGTGTGTCTGAACGGTCCAGACATGGAGGAGCTCAGGTTCCCCCTACTGCAGCCCGACAACCCTGTCATTGACTGCAGGTATGTGTTACTAATGACATGCCACTGGGCTTTGAGTAAAGCCAGTGTGTCTGTGTATGTGGATGACTCAACACTGTACACGTCAGCTACCACAGCGACTGAAATGACTGCAACACTTAACAAAGAGATGCAGTTAGTTTCAGAGTGGGTGGCAAGGAATAAGTTAGTCCTAACTATTAAAATGCGTTGTATTTGGGGCAAATCATTCACTAAACCCTAAACCTCAACTAAATCTTGTAATGAATAATGTAGAAATTGAGCAAGTTGAGGTGACTAAACTGTTTGGAGTAACCCTGGATTGTAACCCTGAACTGTCATGGTCAAAACATATTGATACAACAGTAGCTAAGATGGGGAGAAGTCTGTCCATAATACAGCGCTACTCTGCCTTCTTAACAACACTATCAACAAGGCAGGTCCTACAGGCCCTAGTTTCTACCTTCTTAACAACACTATCAACAAGGCAGGTCCTACAGGCCCTAGTTTCTACCTTCTTAACAACACTATCAACAAGGCAGGTCCTACAGGCCCTAGTTTCTACCTTCTTAACAACACTATCAACAAGGCAGGTCCTACAGGCCCTAGTTTCTACCTTCTTAACAACACTATCAACAAGGCAGGTCCTACAGGCCCTAGTTTCTACCTTCTTAACAGGACTATCAACAAGACAGGTCCTACAGGCCCTAGTTTCTACCTTCTTAACAGCACTAGAAACAAGGCAGATCCTACAGGCCCTAGTTTCTACCTTCTTAACAGCACTATCAACAAGGCAGGTCCTACAGGCCCTAGTTTCTACCTTCTTAACAACACTATCAACAAGGCAGGTCCTACAGGCCCTAGTTTCTACCTTCTTAACAACACTATCAACAAGGCAGGTCCTACAGGCCCTAGTTTCTACCTTCTTAACAACACTATCAACAAGGCAGGTCCTACAGGCCCTAGTTTCTACCTTCTTAACAACACTATCAACAAGGCAGGTCCTACAGGCCCTAGTTTTGTCACACCTTATGGAACAGCAGGGACTGTGAAGCAACACAAACATTGGTACAGACACACGATAACATACACACACACGGATAACATACACACACGTACACATGGATTACAAACATGTACACACATATATACACACACACACATGTACACATGGATTTTGTGTTGTAGAGTAGGGGCCTGTTGGCACACACTTAATGTGTTGTGAAATCTCTTGTGACATATATTGTAATTAGGGTCTGTCCCCAACTAAAATAAATCTTGGTCGAACCAGTTGTCTATTCTTTCCGAAATTTTCAAACTTGTATTTTTCTATATAGTGTCTAACTCTTCTGTCTGTGTCAGCAGGAAGTGTCTTAACCCTTCTGTCTGTGTCAGCAGGAAGTGTCTTAACCCTTCTGTCTGTGTCAGCAGGAAGTGTCTTAACCCTTCTGTCTGTGTCAGCAGGAAGTGTCTTAACCCTTCTGTCTGTGACAGCAGGAAGTGTCTTAACCCTTCTGTCTGTGTCAGCAGGAAGTGTCTTAACTCTTCTGTCTGTGTCAAGAGGAAGTGTCTTAACCCTTCTGTCTGTGTCAGCAGGAAGTGTCTTAACTCTTCTGTCTGTGTCAGCAGGAAGTGTCTTAACTCTTCTGTCTGTGTCAAGAGGAAGTGTCTTAACCCTTCTGTCTGTGTCAGCAGGAAGTGTCTTAACCCTTCTGTCTGTGTCAAGAGGAAGTGTCTTAACCCTTCTGTCTGTGTCAGCAGGAAGTGTCTTAACCCTTCTGTCTGTGTCAGCAGGAAGTGTCTTAACCCTTCTGTCTGTGTCAGCAGGAAGTGTCTTAACCCTTTTGTCTGTGTCATCAGGAAGTGTCTTAACCCTTCTGTCTGTGTCAGCAGGAAGTGTCTTAACCCTTTTGTGTGTGTCAGCAGGAAGTGTCTTAACCCTTCAGTCTGTGTCAGCAGGAAGTGTCTTAACCTCTGTCTGTGTCAGCAGGAAGTGTCTTAACCCTTCTGTCTGTGTCAGCAGGAAGTGTCTTAACCCTTCTGTCTGTGTCAGCAGGAAGTGTCTTAACCCTTCTGTCTGTGTCAGCAGGAAGTGTCTTAACCCTTCTGTCTGTGTCAGCAGGAAGTGTCTTAACCCTTCTGTCTGTGTCAGCAGGAAGTGTCTTAACCCTTCTGTCTGTGTCAGCAGGAAGTGTCTTAACCCTTCTGTCTGTGTCAGCAGGAAGTGTCTTAACCCTTCTGTCTGTGTCAGCAGGAAGTGTCTTAACCCTTTTGTGTGTGTCAGCAGGAAGCGTCTTAACCCTTCAGTCTGTGTCAGCAGGAAGTGTCTTAACCTCTGTCTGTGTCAGCAGGAAGTGTCTTAACTTCTGTCTGTGTCAGCAGGAAGTGTCTTAACCCTTCTGTCTGTGTCAGCAGGAAGTGTCTTAACTCTTCTTCTCTGTGTCCCAGAGTGTTTAGTACAGACATCCAGGGCAGGGACTGTGGGGACGAGGCGTCTAGCTGGCTGACCCGCTACCTGGGGGCAGGTAAAACCTATCGCCTGGTGCACTTTGAACCCCACATGACACACAGGAGATCAGCGGATAGCGAGCCTCTCTTTCCTCGCAATGAAAAGGTAACAGCTCAGTTGGTGGATAGATTTTAATATATTTGATCATTCAAAGTAGTAGGCAGCTCCAGCCAGAGAGAAAATTGCAAACATTAAAGGGATCAAGGACAAAGGTTTTTGTTTGTCTTAATACCTTTAGTTATCACTTTATGACTTAGTTGACGGGTTTGATTAACATAGTAAAGTTATGCTTATTCCACACTTGCATTTCCTCCCTTTTTTTAAAAGAGGACTTCTGACCTCAGTGGGACTTCAATACAGGACTAAGATCAATACTACATTCAATACAGGACTAAGATCAATACTACATTCAATACAGGACTAAGATCAATACTACATTCAATACAGGACTAAGATCAATACTACATTCAATACAGGACTAAGATCAATACTACATTCAATACAGGACTAAGATCAATACTACATTCAATACAGGACTAAGATCAATACTACATTCAATACAGGACTAAGATCAATACTACATTCAATACAGGACTAAGATCAATACTACATCGGGTCTGACGCTCGTCGGATGTGACAGGGCTTTGAACCCTATCGCGGATTGGAAACCCAGCCGCGAGCTGCCAAGTCACGCGAGCTGCCAAGTCACGCGAGCTGCCAAGTCACGCGAGCTGCCAAGTCACGCGAGCTGCCAAGTCACGCGAGCTGCCAAGTCACGCGAGCTGCCAAGTCACGCGAGCTTATCAGACGAGCTAAATTCCTTCTATACTCGCTTCGAAGCAAGAAACACTGGAGCCATGCATCAGAGCACCAGCTGTTCCCGACGACTGTGTGATCTTGCTCTCTGTAGCCGATGTGAGTAAAACCTTTAAAGAGATGAACATTCACAAGGCCGCGGGGCCAGACGGATTACCAGGTTGCAAACTCAGAACATACGCTGCTGATCAGATGTCAAGTGTCTTCACTGACATTTTCAACCTCTCCCTGACCCAGTCTGTAATACCTACATGTATCAACCTGACCCAGTCTGTAATACCTACATGTCTCAACCTGACCCAGTCTGTAATACCTACATGTCTCAACCTCTCCCTGACCCAGTCTGTAATACCTACATGTCTCAACCTCTCCCTGACCCAGTCTGTAATACCTACATGTCTCAACCTGACCCAGTCTGTAATACCTACATGTCTCAACCTGACCCAGTCTGTAATACCTACATGTCTCAACCTGATCCAGTCTGTAATACCTACATGTCTCAACCTGACCCAGTCTGTAATACCTACATGTCTCAACCTGACCCAGTCTGTACTACCTACATGTCTCAACCTGACCCAGTCTGTAATACCTACATGTCTCAACCTGACCCAGTCTGTAATACCTACATGTCTCAACCTGACCCAGTCTGTAATACCTACATGTATCAACCTGACCCAGTCTGTACTACCTACATGTCTCAACCTGACCCAGTCTGTAATACCTACATGTCTCAACCTGACCCAGTCTGTAATACCTACATGTCTCAACCTGACCCAGTCTGTAATACCCACATGTCTCAACCTGACCCAGTCTGTAATACCTACATGTCTCAACCTGACCCAGTCTGTAATACCTACATGTCTCAACCTGACCCAGTCTGTAATACCTACATGTTTCAACCTGACCCAGTCTGTAATACCTACATGTCTCAACCTGACCCAGTCTGTAATACCTACATGTCTCAACCTGACCCAGTCTGTAATACCTACATGTCTCAACCTGACCCAGTCTGTAATACCTACATGTCTCAACCTGACCCAGTCTGTAATACCTACATGTCTCAACCTCTCCCTGACCCAGTCTGTAATACCTACATGTCTCAACCTCTCCCTGACCCAGTCTGTAATACCTACATGTCTCAACCTCTCCCTGACCCAGTCTGTAATACCTACATGTCTCAACCTGACCCAGTCTGTAATACCTACATGTCTCAACCTGACCCAGTCTGTAATACCTACATGTATCAACCTGACCCAGTCTGTAATACCTACATGTCTCAACCTGACCCAGTCTGTAATACCTACATGTATCAACCTGACCCAGTCTGTAATACCTACATGTCTCAACCTGACCCAGTCTGTAATACCTACATGTCTCAACCTGACCCAGTCTGTAATACCTACATGTCTCAACCTCTCCCTGACCCAGTCTGTAATACCTACATGTCTCAACCTCTCCCTGACCCAGTCTGTAATACCTACATGTCTCTCCCTGACCCAGTCTGTAATACCTACATGTCTCAACCTGACCCAGTCTGTAATACCTACATGTCTCAACCTGATCCAGTCTGTAATACCTACATGTCTCAACCTGACCCAGTCTGTAATACCTACATGTCTCAACCTGACCCAGTCTGTACTACCTACATGTCTCAACCTGACCCAGTCTGTAATACCTACATGTCTCAACCTGACCCAGTCTGTAATACCTACATGTCTCAACCTCTCCCTGACCCAGTCTGTAATACCTACATGTCTCAACCTGACCCAGTCTGTAATACCTACATGTCTCAACCTGACCCAGTCTGTAATACCTACATGTCTCAACCTGACCCAGTCTGTAATACCTACATGTCTCAACCTGACCCAGTCTGTAATACCTACATGTCTCAACCTGACCCAGTCTGTAATACCTACATGTCTCAACCTGACCCAGTCTGTAATACCTACATGTTTCAAGCAGACCACCATAGTCCCTGTGTCCAAGAACACCAAGGTAACCTGTCTAAATGACTATGGCCCCGTAGCACTCACCTCTGTAGCCATGAAGTGCTTTGAAAGGCTGGTCATGGGTCACATCAACACCATTATCCCAGAAACCCTAGACCCACTCCAATTCACAGATCCACAGATGACGCAATCTCTATTGCACTCCACACCTGGACAAGAGGAATACCTATGTGAGAATGCTGTTCAATGACGACAGCTCAGCTTTCAACACCATAGTGCCCACAAAGCTCATCACTAATCTCAGGACCTGAACACCTCCCTCTGAAACTGGATCCTGGATTTCCTGACGGGCCGCCCCCCCCAGGTGGTGAGGGTAGGCAACAACACATCCGCCACGCTGACCCTCAACACGGAAACCTTGTGGGTGTCAGGCTCAGTCCCCTCCTCTACTCCCTGTTCACCCACGACTGAGTGTCCACGCAGACCAATACAGTCGTGAAGAAGACACAAAAACACCTTTCCCCCTCAGTGTGACGGACGTTACTACTTTACAGGAGAGGCATTTGAACGTAAAAAAGTAAACATTTGATCAGAATGTGCCTTAATAACAAACCTGTATGTAATTTGTACATATGTGAAATCACTAAGCTGTTTAGACACAGAGAAAATACAGAATCTCGCCTAGCCATGATTGGTTGAGATAATAAGGGGGCTGGGACATTCAGGAGAAAGAGTGTCCATTCTGTCACTCAAAGATTCTCTGTCAGATGGTACTTCCTGGTCTCTGTTACCATGGATATTTGAAAGATCCATCGGATTTACTGAGCAAAAGTTTCTGAAGTCAAAGCATCTTATGATATAGGCCTAGATTTTTTTTAATGTTATTTGACCTTTATTTAATTAGGCAAGTCTTATTTTCAATGATGGCCTAGGAACAGTGGGTTAACTGCCTTGTTCAAGGGCAGAATTACTAATTTGTACCTTTTCAGCTCATTGATTTGATCTATGCAACCTTTCGGTTACTAGTACAACTCTCTAACCACTAGGCTACCTGCCTCCCCTACACTCTAACCACTAGGCTACCTGCCTCCCCTACACTCTAACCACTAGGCTACCTGCCTCCCCTACACTCTAACCACTAGGCTACCTGCCTCCCCTACACTCTAACCACTAGGCTACGCTGCCTCCCCTACACTCTAACCACTAGGCTACCTGCCTCCCCTACACTCTAACCACTAGGCTACGCTGCCTCCCCTACACTCTAACCACTAGGCTACCTGCCTCCCCTACACTCTAACCACTAGGCTACCTGCCTCCCCTACACTCTAACCACTAGGCTACGCTGCCTCCCCTACACTCTAACCACTAGGCTACCTGCCTCCCCTACACTCTAACCACTAGGCTACCTGCCTCCCCTACACTCTAACCACTAGGCTACGCTGCCTCCCCTACACTCTAACCACTAGGCTACCTGCCTCCCCTACACTCTAACCACTAGGCTACCTGCCTCCCCTACACTCTAACCACTAGGCTACGCTGCCTCCCCTACATTCTAACCACTAGGCTACCTGCCTCCTCTACACTCTAACCACTAGTCTACCTGCCTCCCCTACACTCTAACCACTAGGCTACGCTGCCTCCCCTACACTCTAACCACTAGGCTACCTGCCTCCCCTACACTCTAACCACTAGGCTACCTGCCTCCCCTACACTCTAACCACTAGGCTACCTGCCTCCCCTACACTCTAACCACTAGGCTACGCTGCCTCCTCTACACTCTAACCACTAGGCTACCTGCCTCCCCTACACTCTAACCACTAGGCTACGCTGCCGCCCCGAACCAAGATCTCGATAGGGTTTTTACCTAAGCCTTTGTGTTTGTTGACTTTTTTAAAATATAATTGTAGGCTATAATGGGCGTAAACAAAGAACAGCACTGGCTGTTCAATGTGAAAGGATATCTTTATTATCACAACAAGAGACCATGTTAATGCCGTAAATGGCTTCCCTAATGGGGCAACTTGGTTGAGATAATGTTCAGAAAATCAATTTTTTTTGCAATTTAGTGAAAGTATTTATTTTCTAAGTATATTTCCCAAGGATTAGTGTAGAGCAAGTGTGAAAATCACAGCAAAATGTTTGAATGCCTTTTTTTTTTTGTCCTGAATTAGATTCTAAGTGTATCAACTTTTGAAGTTGCATCACTTCCTCATGTTTCTATCAAGGCACAAGGCAAGACACAGGAGGCAGATGGTTGGAGTCTTACGATGTTTATTAATCCAAAAGCGTAGACAAGAGAACGGTCGTTGGACAGACTAAAAGGTCAAAACCAGTTCAGAGTCCAGGAGGTACAGAGTGGCAGACAGACTCGTGGTCAAGGCAGGCAGAATGGTCAGGCAGGCGGATACAAAGTCCAGAAACAGGCAAGGCTCAAAACCGGGAGGACTAGAAAAAGGAGAATAAAAAAAACAGGAGAACGGGGGAAAAAGCTGGTTGACTTGGAAACAGGACAAACTGGTACAGAGACACAGAAAACATGTCATGTTGTTGTGTACCCTGACATTTGGTCCTGCCATGTTGTTGTCTAGATAGTGTACAATGACCTTGGCCCTATCATGCTGCTGTCTGAGGCCTCTGTGAAGGACCTGAGCAGCAGGCTGGAGAAGGAGGTCACCGTGGCACGGTTCCGACCCAGCATCGTGGTCAGTGATTGTGATGCTTTTGACGAGGTACAGTGTTACTGCTTTCAGCTTTATCAACACGCACACACCACACAGCATCACACACCACACAGCATCACACACCACACAGCATCACACACCACACAGCATCACACACCACACAGCATCACACACCACACAGCATCACACACCACACAGCATCACACACCACACATCACACAGCATCTACACATCATCACACATCACACACCACACAGCATCAACACACATCACACATCACACATCACACAGCATCTACACATCATCACACATCACACACCACACAGCATCACACACCACACAGCATCACACACCACACAGCATCACACACCACACAGCATCACACACCACACAGCATCTACACAGCATCACACATCACACAGCATCACACACCACACAGCATCACACACCACACAGCATCTACACAGCATCACACATCACACAGCATCACACACCACACAGCATCACACACCACACAGCATCACACACCACACAGCATCACACATCACACAGCATCTACACAGCATCACACATCACACATCAACACACCACACACATCAACACACATCACACATCAACACACACCACACAACATTACACATCAACACACCACACAACATTACACATCAACACACCACACATCACAACACACCACATCACATCACACCACACCACATCACACCACACCACATCACATCACAACACATCACACCACACCACATCACATCACACACCACATCACACCACATCACATCACACCACACCAGATCACACACCACACCACATCACACCACACCACATCACACCACATCACACCACACATCACACACCACACCACCCATCACACACCACATCACACACCACATCACACACCACACATCACACCACACCACACATCCCACATCACACCACATCACACATCACACCACATCACACCACATCACACACCACACCACACCACATCACACCACATCACACCACACCACACCACATCACACCACATCACACCACACCACACCACATCACACAACATCACACACCACACCACATCATATCACACACCACACCACACATCACATCACACCACATCACATCACACCACACCACATCACATCACAACACATCACACCACACCACACCACATCACACATCACATCACACCACATCACACCACACCAGATCACACACCACATCACATCACACCACATCATACACCACACATCACACACCACACCACACCACACCACATCACACCACATCACACCACACCACATCACACCACACCACATCACACCACACCACACCACATCACACAACATCACACACCACACCACACCACATCATATCACACACCACACCACACATCACATCACACCACATCACACCACATCACATCACTTCACACCACATCACATCACACACCACATCACACCACATCACACCACATCACACACCACATCACATCACACACCACATCACACCACACCACACCACACCACACACCACACATCACACCACACCACATCACACACCACACATCACACCACACCACATCACACACCACATCACATACCACACCACACACCACATCACACCACGTCACATCACACCACACCACATCACACATCACACCACATCACACACCACATCACACACCACATCACACACCACATCACACCACATCACACCACATCACATTACACAACATCACACATCAAACAGCATCAAACAGCATCAACACACCACACCACATCAACAAACATCACACACACATCAAACATCAACCAACATCAACCAACATCATACATCAACCACCAACATCATACATCAACCACCAACATCATACATCAACCAACATCAACCAACATCATACATCAACCAACATCAACCAACATCATACATCAACCAACATCATCAACCAACATCAACCAACATCATCCAACAATATCAAATTTTTGTAAACCTTGTTAATTCTATAATTGAGGAGGTTTAATTGATATATCCAGAGTTTCTATGTTATTCTAGATGTCATTCTATGGGGAATATCCTGGTCTTTTGAGGCTAAAAGTGGCCTCTTGTAATTCCACTTAGTCATTACTTTGTTTTATTGTGTTGGGGTTTTAGGATACTAATTATATTCCCAAAACGTTAATTTAAATCTTCCTCTCGGTTAGGATTCTTGGGAAGATCTTCAGATTGGCAATGTGAGGCTGCACCGTGTGATGGCGTGTGGGAGGTAATGTGGTCTTAACTACTGATCATCATTTATCATCACAAACTTCCTCCCGTTGCTACGGGCACAAGCAAGGTTTGCTATTGTCGTGTTTATATAGATGGATATAATATAGTGACCCTGTGTTTATATCATATGGTGACCCTGTGTTTATATAATATATTGACCCTGTGTTTATATAATATAGGGACCCTATTATATAAACTATATAAACACAGGGTCACTATATTATATAAACACAGGGTCACTATATTATATAAACACAGGGTCACTATATTATATAAACACAGGGTCCCTATATTATATAAACACAGGATCACTATATTATATAAACACAGGGTCACTGTATTATATAAACACAGGGTCACTATATTATATAAACACAGGGTCCCTATATTATATAAACACAGGGTCACTCACTATATTATATAAACACAGGGTCCCTATATTATATAAACACAGGGTCACTCACTATATTATATAAACACAGGGTCCCTATATTATATAAACACAGGGTCACTCACTATATTATATAAACACAGGGTCACTATATTATATAAACTATGTAAACACAGGGTCACTATATTATATAAACACAGGGTCCCTATATTATTGTTAGGTTCTCTTCCTCAGAGTAAAAACTCAACAGACACTATGAAAGCTTAACCAAGTTTATTCATCCCCAGAGGATCAATACAGCTCCATTAGACAAAGCATTTTCACACAAGCCCTGATATTTAACCTTTCCTCCTAGGCTGAGTCTCCTCCTACACATCGGTACAAACATTGTATCTTTACTGCTAGGCAGGACACTAAGTGATACGGGCCATAAACTTTTATTTCTCCCTTAACGTGACCTGACTTGACCTCAACCCCCCCCCCCCTTCACCACTAATCTATGGCTCTCTCCGCTTATCAATGCCTGCCACATGTACTCGCTTCCCTGCACTACCTTCCTCCTACAACCATTAACTTCTGGTGTCGACCCTCTAAACCTCAGCACTCCCCCAGTAACATGAATAAGTACAGTGGGGAGAACAAGTATTAGATACACGGACGATTTAGCAGGTTTTCCTACTTACAAAGCATGTAGAGGTCTGTAATTTTTTTTAAATCATAGGTACACTTCAACTGTGAGAGACGGAATCAAAAAGAAAAATCCAGAAAATCACATTGTATGATTTTTAAGTAATTAATTAGCATTTTATTCTTCTCCCCACTGTATATTTTCATTTTCTCAGGACCTCAGAACCCAACATTATATAAAATTACTATTAAGGTGTTAATAAGTAAAGGATGTCATCCTCATTTGTCATCCTTGCCAGATGCATCTCCACCACGGTTGACCCTGAAACAGGAGTCATCAGCAGGAAACAACCACTGGACACACTCAAAAGGTAACAAGAGTAGCTGGCACTATATTTACACTGAACCAAAATATAAAACGCAACATGTAAAGTGTTGGTCTCGTGTTTCATGAGCTGAAAGAAAAAGATCCCAGAAATGTTCCATACGCACCAAAAGCTTATTAATCTCAACTTTTGTGCACAAATTTGTTTACATCCCCTTTAGTGAACATTTCTCCTTCGCCAAGATAATCCATCCACCTGACAGGTGTGGCATATCAAAAAGCTGATTAAACAGCATGATCGTTACACAGGAGCACCTTGTGCTGGGTACAATAAAAGGCCATTATAAAATGTGCAGTTTTGTCACACAACATAATGCCACAGATGTCAAATTATGAGGGAGTGTGCAATTGGCATGCTGGCTGCAGGAATTTCCACCAGAGCTGTTGCCAGATTGTTGAATGTTCATTTCTCAACCATAAGCCGCCTCCAACTTTGTTTTTTTTTAAGAATTTGGTCATCCAACCGTTCAGCATCGTAATTGACTTCAGTGGTCAAATGCTCACCTTCGATGGCCACTGGCACACTGGAGAAGTGAGCTCTTCACGGATGAATCCCGGTTTCAACTGTACCGAGCAGATGGCATCTCATCCTGTCTACATGGCAGACAGCGTGTATGGCGTTGTGTGGGCGAGAAATTTGCTGATGTCAACGTTGTGAACAGAGTGCCCCATGGTGGCGGTGGGGTTATGGTATGCGCAGACATAAGCTATGGACAACAAACATAATTGCATTTTATCGATGGCAGTTTGAATGCACACAGATACCGTGACGAGATCCTGAGGCCCATTGTCGTGCCATTCATCCACCGCCATCACCTCATGTTTCAGCATGATAATGCACGGCCCCATGTCGCGAGGATCTATCTGTACACAATTCCTGGACACTGAAAATGTCCCATGGCCTGCATACTCACCAGACATGTCACCCATTGAGCATGTTTGGGATGCTCTGGATCGACAGCGTGTTCCAGTTCCCGCCAATATCCAAGATCTAAACACAGTCATTGAAGAGGAGTGGGACGACATTCCACAGGCCATAATCAACAGCCTGATCAACAAAACGAAAGGAGGACCAAGGCACTCTTCATATAATTAATAACAATTCCTTTATTTGTATGGCATGTTCAATAGAAGCAAGGTTTTAAAAAATCTGACGCATTTCGGCTGCTGATCAACTCTATGTGAAGGAGATGTGTCGCGCTGCATGAGGCAACTGGTGGTCACACCAGATACTGACTGGTTTTCTGATCCACACCCCAAGCTCTGAGACCAACAGATGCATATCTGTATTCCCAGTCATGTGAAATTCATAGATTAGGGACCTAATTTATTTATTTCAATTAACTGATTTCTTTTATATGAACTGTAACTCAGTAAAATCTTAGTGTTTTATATTTTTGTTCAGTGTGGGATTTGTCTGTCTTTGGGTTTGTTCGATATTGCAGCTCGATAGTGCAAGTAACTGCCGACGGACTGATCTACAAATCACCTCGCATCATAAATGACTACTCATTATTATTTGAAGATCAGTCAGTCACAATTTACCCACAATGCATTACAAATGTGATTCTCTCGAAAAACTGCCATCTGTGATCAAGCACAATGTGACTTCTGTTCTAGAACAACTAGAACAAGTAATTGCCTATAGAAGGTATTAACTCCTACGGTTTGATTTGCTTCCCAGCTATCGAATGTGTGACCCATCCCAGAAGAACATCTATAAGGCAGCACCCCTGTTTGGACAGATGTATATCGTCAGCAAGACAGGGGTACTCCAGGTTGGAGATGTGGTGTACAAGACCAGCCACTGAGATGGATGGAAGACTAGCTACTATAATATATGCTTTACATGTGTGATGTAGTGTGATGGCATAGATTATTAGAAAGTCGCAAAATAACAATTAGAACAGAATGCGCTTTTCATATTTTGCAGTTAAATCATTCTTTCTAAGTAGGCTGAAGATTATGAGATTATATGGAGGGGAAAAATAGGAATTTGTTTAAAAAAAAAAAAATCTCCTTTTTTATGATTGAGAACATTTTGTAGTTGGTTTTAATGTGTGTTCTGTATGAGCTTGAAAATATAAATGTTTATCATGGAAAGGAAAACAACCAATCAAACAGTGCTAGTGCTGAGAGGGCAAGTCTACCGGGGTGCGTTCAGTTCAATAAACGTTTTTGCTACATTCAGTGATGTTTTTTTTTTTTGCGCACCATTTTTTCAACAGCCTTGAGGTATGTTTTCTCCAATTTGGTGTGTGTGGAGGGGTGTGGCCTGATCAAAACACACACACACACGCTCTGGGGCCACTGTGGCTGCGTTTACACAGGCAGCCCAATTCTCATCTTTTTTTCCCCACTAATTGTTCTTTTGATTAATCACAACATATTTTTTTCACATCAGCTCTTTTCAGAGCTGATCTGATATGGCCAAAAGACCAATTAGTGAAAAAAAAGATCAGAATTGGGCTGCCTGTGTAAACGCTGCCCACGATCACAACATTCTTCAACTGGTTGTTCAGAACAGCACAGTTTCCATTAAAAGTTGCACGCCATTGAGTCCTGTTGGAACGAGACCTTGGCCCTTTAGCCTAAGGGGCAACTCCTCCCCTCTAACTCTCTCCTACAGTCCCACGTAACATCAATCTCCCCTTATGCTGCATTCGTAACCCAGTGAGAGGTTGAGAATTTACCAGTTGTGAAGCCGTAAACTTAAAATTTAGTGTTAAAAAAAAAACAATAATTAATAGATCGTTTTTTAAATAAATGTTTTGTTGCGTTTTAACTGCTGAAAATCCTGTTGAGGTCATTTGCTTTAGTAGGGGACGTCAGAGGTCAGAGGTCAGCATGTGGGAGAAGTGGGAGCTACGGATGACGGACTAGTTTCCCACTGGGAATGCTGCATTCAAAACAACTGGGAAAACGGCTCCGACTGGGATTATTCATATTTTTTTAATAGTCATCCAACAACAAAACATTCATTTATTTAAAAAATATTTATAGAATACTATGGTTTTTGAACACTTATCATTTATTTGCGAGCATAATAGCTGTACTTTTAGTTCATGGTTGACGCAGCTTGTTTGCCATTAGCCAATCGGCGTTTCTCAACGAGTTCAAAGCACTTGAATGCATCTAACTCGTATTTACGACTTCACAACGGGTAATTACCACCTTCCCATTTGTTTATGAACACAGCATGAGGGCTGGGAGAGGAGCCTCCTTGGTCACAGCAGAGTCTGGGAGAGGAGCCTCCTTGGTCACAGCAGAGTCTGGGAGAAGAGCCTCCTTGGCAACAGCAGAGTCTGGGAGAGGAGCCTCCTTGGTCACGGCAGGCAGAGTCTGGGAGAGGAGCCTCCTTGGTCACGGCAGGCAGAGTCTGGGAGAGGAGCCTCCTTGGTCACGGCAGGCAGAGTCTGGGAGAGGAGCCTCCTTGGTCACGGCAGGCAGAGTCTGGGAGAGGAGCCTCCTTGGTCACGGCAGGCAGAGTCTGGGAGAAGAGCCTCCTTGGTCACGGCAGGCAGAGTCTGGGAGAGGAGCCTCCTTGGTCACGGCAGGCAGAGTCTGGGAGAGGAGCCTCCTTGGTCACGGCAGGCAGAGTCTGGGAGAGGAGCCTCCTTGGTCACGGCAGGCAGAGTCTGGGAGAGGAGCCTCCTTGGTCACGGCAGGCAGAGTCTGGGAGAGGAGCCTCCTTGGTCACGGCAGGCAGAGTCTGGGAGAGGAGCCTCCTTGGTCACGGCAGGCAGAGTCTGGGAGAGGAGCCTCCTTGGTCACGGCAGGCAGAGTCTGGGAGAGGAGCCTCCTTGGTCACGGCAGGCAGAGTCTGGTCAGATGGGGTTGAAGTTCTGTGACCTCCAGGACCAGTGAGTTAATGGGCCACACAGACCTAAATCAGTGTTTCCCAATCTTGGTCCCTGGCAACCCAAATGGGGCACATTTTTTGCACTAACACTTGATTCAACTAATCACCTCATCTTCAGTAAACATCCCATTTTTAAATATTGTTAATCTTTACCACTTCTCTTCTACCACCGTTTCAGATAGAAACGCCAGGTCCTCCCGAGTGGCGCAGCGGTCTAAGATCAAATCAAATTTATTTATAAAGCCCTTCGTACATCAGCTGATATCTCAAAGTGTTGTACAGAAACCCCAGCCTAAAACCCCCAAACAGCAAGCAATGCAGGTGTAGAAGCACAGTGGCTAGGAAAAACTCCCTAGAAAGGCCAAAACCTAGGAAGAAACCTAGAGAGGAGCCAGGCTATGAGGGGTGGCCAGTCCTCTTCTGGAGGGTGGCCAGTCCTGTGCCTGGTGAAGATTATAACAGAACATGGCCAAGATGTTCAAACGTTCATAGATGAGCATCAGGGTCAAATAATAATAATCACAGTAGTTGTCGAGGGTGCAACAGGTCAGCACCTCAGGAGTAAATGTCAGTTGGCTTTTATAGCCGAGCAGTCAGAGGTTGAGACAGCAGGTGTGAGAGAGAGAGAGTGAGAGAGAGAGAGAAAGAAAGAAAGAGCGGTAGAGTTGAATACAGCAGGTCGGGACAGGTAGCACGTCCGGTGAACAGGTCAGGGTTCCATAGCCGCAGGCAGAAGAGTTGAAACTGGAGCAGCAGCAGAACCAGGTGGACTGGGGACAGCAATGAGTCCTCAGGCCAGGTAGTCCTGAGGCATGGTCGTAGGAATTGCACTAGCAGACTTGTAGAGCATCGATACTGGAGGCTGAGACCAAGGGGGTCTCAGCCTCCAGTAACTTTTTCACTTAATTTAAGGGGGAAATTCGCCCTTGGGATAACTAAAACTAAGAGAAACTATAACACATTGAATTGATGTTTAATTTAATTTCATCAGAGCAACCAAAATGGCACAAAACAGGCTTCTTATGAAGTCAGCTAGCTAGCAACAGTTTACCCCAATACCATTGCAACAGTTTACCCCAATACCATGGCAACAGTTTACCCCAATACCATGGCAACAGTTTACCCCAATACCATGGCAACAGTTTACCCCAATACCATGGCAACAGTTTACCCCAATACCATGGCAACAGTTTACCCCAATACCATGGCAACAGTTTACTCCAATACCATGGCAACAGTTTACTCCAATACCATGGCACTGGTTACCACGGCGCTGGTTAACCAGATCCAGATGTTGAGATGTGTTTACATGTGGCCACGGTTAACCCCCCACAGTCTGAAACTGTAACATGCGACCACGGTTAACCCCCCCACAGTCTCAAACTGTAACATGCGACCACGGTTAACCCCCCCACAGTCTCAAACCGTAACATGGACACGGTTAACCCCTCACAGTCTCAAACCGTAACATGTGGACACGGTTAACCCCCCACAGTCTCAAACCGTAACATGGACACGGTTAACCCCCCACAGTCTCAAACCGTAACATGTGGACAGTTTACTTGCAACCAGGCTGTGCCTCCTAGAGTTTGTTTAGCAGACTGACAGAAGCCAGACACTCCAACTCAAACTTTAAACATGGGTGGACATCCTCCAACATCTACATCATTTGATGTAAAGACCTATCAGCTTGAAAACTTGATGAAGCTTGTTATTAAATAATAGTCAGATTCATCTGACCAAGCCAACCCCATATGTATGTTAATTTGGCTGCTGATCCAGCCTCTCCAACTTGTGTGTGTGTGTGTGTGTGTGTGTATTTCTGTCATGTCTGGATAATATAGTATTATAATTATATATTTTTTATTCTTCTACGCAACAGTTGCGGATATAAAGGACACATTCTGGATCATAGGATTCATCTACAGCAGGCAGGTCAAGGAGGTGGAGGTCTGTCAGGATCAGGGTCAGAGGCAGGTCAAGGAGGTGGAGGTCTGTCAGGGTCAGAGGCAGGTCAAGAAGGTGGAGTTCTGTCAGGGTCAGAGGCAGGTCAAGAAGGTGGAGTTCTGTCAGGGGCAGGTCAAGGAGGTGGAGGTCTGTCAGGGTCAGAGGCAGGTCAAGAAGGTGGAGGTCTGTCAGGGTCAGGGGCAGGTCAAGGAGGGGGAGGTCTGTCAGGGTCAGGGGCAGGTCAAGGAGGGGGAGGTCTATCAGGGTCAGAGGCAGGTCAAGGAAGTGGAGGTCTGTCAGGGGCAGGTCAAGAAGGTGGAGGTCTGTCAGGGTCAGGGTCAGAGGCAGGTCAAGAAGGTGGAGGTCTGTCAGGGTCAGGGGCAGGTCAAGGAGGGGGAGGTCTATCAGGGTCAGAGGCAGGTCAAGGAGGTGGAGGTCTGTCAGGGGCAGAGGCAGGTCAAGGAGGTGGAGGTCTGTCAGGGTCAGGGGCAGGTCAAGAAGGTGGAGTTCTGTCAGGGGCAGGTCAAGGAGGGGGAGGTCTGTCAGGGGCAGAGGCAGGTCAAGGAGGTGGAGGTCTGTCAGGGTCAGGGGCAGAGGCAGGTCTAGAAGGTGGTCTGTCAGGGGCAGGTCAAGAAGGTGTAGGTCTGTCAGGGGCAGGTCAATGAGGTGGAGGTCTGTCAGGGGCAGGGGCAGGTCAAGGAGGTGGAGGCCTGTCAGGGTCAAGGGCAGAGGCAGGTCAAGGAGGTGGAGGTCTGTCAGGGTCAGGGGCAGAGGTAGGTCAAGAAGGTGGTCTGTCAGGGGCAGGTCAAGAAGGTGGAGGTCTG
Organism: Oncorhynchus mykiss; assembly: GCF_013265735.2. Lineage (NCBI taxonomy): Eukaryota > Metazoa > Chordata > Actinopteri > Salmoniformes > Salmonidae > Oncorhynchus > Oncorhynchus mykiss. The sequence goes on from NC_048589.1 coordinate 44,724,096, forward strand.
TCATGGTCAGGGGCAGGCCAAGGAGGTGGAGGTCTGTCAGGAGCAGGGGCAGGTCAAGGAGGTGGAGGTCTGGCAGGGTCAGAGGCAGGTCAAGGAGGTGGAGGTCTGGCAGGGTCAGAGGCAGGTCAAGGAGGTGGAGGTCTGTCAGGGTCAGGGGCAGGTCAAGGAGGTGGAGGTCTGGCAGGGGCAGGGGCAGGTCAAGGAGGTGGAGGTCTGTCAGGGTCAGGGTCAGAGGCAGGTCTAGAAGGTGGAGGTCTGTCAGAGGCAGGTCAAGAAGGTGGAGGTCTGTCAGGGCCAGAGGCAGGTCAAGGAGGTGGAGGTCTGTCAGGATCAGAGGCAGGTCAAGAAGGTTGAGGTCTGTCAGGGTCAGGGACAGGTCAAGAAGGTGGAGGTCTGTCAGGGGCAGAGGCAGGTCAAGAAGGTGGAGTTCTGTCAGGGGCAGAGGCAGGTCAAGGAGGTGGAGTTCTGTCAGTGTCAGGGGCAGGTCAAGGAGGTGGAGGTCTGTCAGGGTCAGGGGCAGAGGCAGGTCAAGGAGGTGGAGGTCTGTCAGGGCCAATGGCAGGTCAAGGAGGTGGAGGTCTGTCAGGAGCAGGGGCAGGTCAAGGAGGTGGAGGTCTGTCAGGGCCAATGGTAGGTCAAGGAGGTGGAGGTCTGTCAGGAGCAGGGGCAGGTCTAGAAGGTGGAGGTCTGTCAGGGGCAGGTCAAGAAGGTGGAGGTCTGTCAGGGCCAGAGGCAGGTCAAGGAGGTGGAGGTCTGTCAGGGTCAGGGTCAGAGGCAGGTCAAGGAGGTGGAGTTCTGCCAGGGTCAGAGGCAGGTCAAGAAGGTGGAGTTCTGTCAGGGTCAGAGGCAGAGGCAAGTCAAGGAGGTGGAGGTCTGTGAGGGTCAGGGGCAGGTCAAGAAGGTGGAGTTCTGTCAGGGGCAGGGCCAGAGGCAGGTCAAGAAGGTGGAGGTCTGTCAGTGGTCAGGTCAAGGAGGAGAAGGTCTGTCAGGGTCAGGTCAAGGAGGAGGAGGTCTGTCAGGGCCAGGTCAAGGAGGTGGAGGTCTGTCAGGGGCAGGTCAAGAAGGTGGAGTTCTGTCAGGGGCAGGGCCAGAGGCAGGGCAAGAAGGTGGAGGTCTGTCAGTGGTCAGGTCAAGGAGGAGAAGGTCTGTCAGGGTCAGGTCAAGGAGGAGGAGGTCTGTCAGGGCCAGGTCAAGGAGGTGGAGGTCTGTCAGGGGCAGGTCAAGAAGGTGGAGGTCTGTCAGGGTCAGGTCAAGAAGGTGGAGGTCTGTCAGGGCCAGAGGCAGGTCAAGGAGGTGGAGGTCTGTCAGGGCCAGAGGCAGGTCAAGGAGGTGGAGGTCTGTCAGGGCCAGAGGCAGGTCAAGGAGGTGGAGGTCTGTCAGTGCTAGAGGCAGGTCAAGGAGGTGGAGGTCTGTCAGGGCTAGAGGCAGTTCAAGAAGGTGGAGGTGTGTCAGGGGCAGAGGCAGGTCAAGGAGGTGGAGGTCTGTCAGTGCTAGAGGCAGGTCAAGGAGGTGGAGGTCTGTCAGGGGCAGAGGCAGGTCAAGAAGGTGGAGGTGTGTCAGGGGCAGAGGCAGGTCAAGGAGGTGGAGGTCTGTCAGGGCCAGAGGCAGGTCAAGGAGGTGGAGGTCTGTCAGGGTCAGGGTCAGAGGCAGGTCAAGGAGGTGGAGGTCTGTCAGGGTCAGAGGCAGGTCAAGAAGGTGGAGGTGTGTCAGGGTCAGAGGCAGGTCAAGGAGGTGGTCTGTCAGGGTCAGAGGCAGGTCAAGGAGGTGGAGGTCAGTCAGGGGCAGAGGCAGGTCAAGGAGGTGGAGGTCTGTCAGGGCCAGAGGCAGGTCAAGGAGGTGGAGGTCTGTCAGGGCCAGAGGCAGGTCAAGGAGGTGGAGGTCTGTCAGTGCTAGAGGCAGGTCAAGGAGGTGGAGGTCTGTCAGGGCTAGAGGCAGTTCAATAAGGTGGAGGTGTGTCAGGGGCAGAGGCAGGTCAAGGAGGTGGAGGTCTGTCAGTGCTAGAGGCAGGTCAAGGAGGTGGAGGTCTGTCAGGGCCAATGGCAGGTCAAGAAGGTGGAGGTGTGTCAGGGGCAGAGGCAGGTCAAGGAGGTGGAGGTCTGTCAGGGCTAGAGGCAGTTCAATAAGGTGGAGGTGTGTCAGTGCTAGAGGCAGGTCAAGGAGGTGGAGGTCTGTCAGGGGCAGAGGCAGGTCAAGAAGGTGGAGGTGTGTCAGGGGCAGAGGCAGGTCAAGGAGGTGGAGGTCTGTCAGGGCCAGAGGCAGGTCAAGGAGGTGGAGGTCTGTCAGGGTCAGGGTCAGAGGCAGGTCAAGGAGGTGGAGGTCTGTCAGGGTCAGAGGCAGGTCAAGAAGGTGGAGGTGTGTCAGGGTCAGAGGCAGGTCAAGGAGGTGGAGGTCTGTCAGGGTCAGAGGCAGGTCAAGAAGGTGGAGGTCTGTCAGGGTCAGAGGCAGGTCAAGGAGGTGGAGGTCAGTCAGGGGCAGAGGCAGGTCAAGGAGGTGGAGGTCTGTCAGGGTCAGGGCCAGAGGCTGATGTAGTTTACACCTGTGGATGGGTACACTTCACCCGGCTGGATTTCTTGTGTCTCTCAATCCAATCCCCAAAGTCCCAACGCAGTAGTCAACAAATAATCAAACAGCTGAACAGTCAGTCATTCCTTATCCTCTGCTACCACCTTGTGGTGTTTTCATGTATTTACTAAGTGAAGTGAAAACAGAAAGGCCCATAGTCGTGTTTCTTAATCCTGGTACTGGGGACATCAACAGAAAGGCCCAGAGTCGTGTTTCTTAATCCTGGTACTGGGGACACCAGCAGAAATGCCCAGAGCAGTGTTTGTTAATCCTGGTCCTAGGGCCACACAAAGGGGGCACATTGTTGTGTTTGCCTTATCACTACACTCCTGAATCCACTAATCAGCTCCTCATCAAGCCATCCCCAGGACCTAAGGGTTAATAAACACGGCCAAATCTGGACCGCCGAGCCAGTTCCACTGCTTTTTTTAATCAGTCCACTCTAATCAGGGCCTGATTTAGACCTGGGACACCAGGTGGGGTTGATATTAATGATCAGGGCCTGATTTAGACCTGGGACACCAGGTGGGGTTGATATTAATGATCAGGGCCTGATTTAGACCTGGGACACCAGGTGGGGTTGATATTAATGATCAGGGCCTGATTTAGACCTGGGACACCAGGTGGGGTTGATATTAAGGATCAGGGGCTGATTTAGACCTGGGACACCAGGTGGGGTGATATTAATGATCAGGGCCTGATTTAGACCTGGGACACCAGGTGGGGTGATGTTAAGGATCAGGGCCTGATTTAGACCTGGGACACCAGGTGGGGTGATGTTAAAGATCAGGGCCTGATTTAGACCTGGGACACCAGATGGGGTGATATTAATGATCAGGGCCTGATTTAAACCTGGGACACCAGGTGGGGTGATATTAATGATCAGGGGCTGATTTAGACCTGGGACATCAGGTGGGGTTGATATTAAGGATTGGGGACTGAATTAGACCTGGGACACCAGGTGGGGTGATATTAAGGATCAGGGGCTGATTTAAACCTGGGACACCAGGTGGGGTTGATATTAAGGATCAGGGGCTGATTTAGACCTGGGACATCAGGTGGGGTTGATATTAAGGATCAGATAGAACAGAATCAACAGTAGTCCGAACCTCGTAGAGTAAGAGCTGAATACCCCCTGCTCTATCCATCCCCTCTAAGTGGTGATTAGACAGGTTCATAGCGTGGATTACAATTACTTTACAATTAGAACAATATATTTTTACAAATCTAAAAGTTGTCTCTAACTATATGGCTGTGACCTTGCCCAGGGTTGTGTTGAGGTCTGTGCTCTTCAGAACGTTGGAGTAACAGTAGTTCTGGTCAGACAGGTTGACCAGGGTGGAGAACCTAGAGCTGTCCTTCTCACTGGGTGTCCTGCAGGGCGGTGCTTTCCGTCAGGAATTTGACCATGGAGTGATATTTGGCAAGGTACTCAGCAGTAGGTGGAGCAGAGACCAGGCAGGTGTCTAACTGTAGTGTATGGGTCCACTGCATTAAACAGATGGGCTGAGTACTTCTATAATGACACACAGAACTGAGAAGAGCCCTTCTACATGAGACACAGGACTAAGGAGAGCACTTCTACATGAGACACAGGACTAAGGAGAGCCCTTCTACATGAGACACAGGACTAAGGAGAGCACTTCTACATGAGACACAGGACTAAGGAGAGCCCTTCTACATGAGACACAGGACTAAGGAGAGCCCTTCTACATGAGACACAGGACTAAGGAGAGCCCTTCTACATGAGACACAGGACTAAGGAGAGCCCTTCTACATGAGACACAGGACTAAGGAGAGCCCTTCTACATGAGACACAGGACTAAGGAGAGCCCTTCTACATGAGACACAGGACTAAGGAGAGCCCTTCTACATGAGACACAGGACTAAGGAGAGCCCTTCTACATGAGACACATGACTAAGGAGAGCCCTTCTACATGAGACACAGGACTAAGGAGAGCCCTTCTACATGAGACACAGGACTAAGGAGAGCCCTTCTACATGAGACACAGGACTAAGGAGAGCCCTTCTACATGAGACACAGGACTAAGAAGAGCACTTCTACATGAGACACACAGGTAGGGTTGCAAAATTCTGGTAATTTCCCCAATAAGGTTTTTTCCAAAATCCTGGTTCGAGGATTCCGGATTACCATGTTTCACCCCCTCCTGATTCCGGGAATCTTCCTACCAGGATTTTGTGAAAACCTGGGCGTTTTGTTAAAGTTACTGTAATTTTTCAACCCTACTGACACAGCACATGGAACTGTTGGGTGAATACGGCTGCTGAGGGGAGGACGGCTCATAATAACGTCTGGACCGGAGCAAATGGAATGGAATCGAAACCATGGAAACCATGTGTTTGATGTATTTGATATCATTTCGCTCAGGCCATTACCACGAGCACGTTCTCCCCAATTAAGGACCCACCAACCTCCTGTGAGTGAACATGATAAATATTGTGTTAATTTTACTGTTGTAAAATACATAGTTTAAAATGTATGAGGCCATTGAGCTAAGAGCTAGGCATTTTGAATTAAAATAATAAAACGTTAAAATCTACTGTGATCTACTGATAAATATACCCATTCCCTTGGCCAATGAGTCGACAGTGAATTACACTGAGTATCCCCAACAATACGAACACCTGCTCTTTCCATGACGTACCGTGTAGACTGACCAGGTGAATCCAGGTTATAATCCCTTATTGATGTCACCTGTTAAATCCACTTCAATCAGTGTAGATGAAGGGGAGGAGACAGGTGGTCAAAGAAAGATTTCTAAGCCTTGCGACAATTGAGACATGGGTTGGGTTCGTGTGTCATTCAGAGGGTGAATGGACAAGACAAAATATGTAGGTGCCTTTGAACAGGGTACGGTGGTAGGTGCTTTTGAACAGGGTACGGTGGTAGGTGCTTTTGAACAGGGTACGGTGGTAGGTGCTTTTGAACAGGGTACGGTGGTAGGTGCTTTTGAACAGGGTACGGTGGTAGGTGCTTTTGAACAGGGTACGGTGGTAGTTGCCTTTGAACAGGGTACGGTGGTAGGTGCCTTTGAACAGGGTACGGTGGTAGGTGCTTTTGAACAGGGTACGGTGGTAGGTGCTTTTGAACAGGGTACGGTGGTAGGTGCTTTTGAACAGGGTACGGTGGTAGGTGCTTTTGAACAGGGTACGGTGGTAGGTGCTTTTGAACAGGGTACGGTGGTAGGTGCTTTTGAACAGGGTACGGTGGTAGGTGCCTTTGAACAGGGTACGGTGGTAGGTGCTTTTGAACAGGGTACGGTGGTAGGTGCCTTTGAACAGGGTACGGTGGTAGGTGCTTTTGAACAGGGTACGGTGGTAGGTGCTTTTGAACAGGGTACGGTGGTAGGTGCTTTTGAACAGGGTACGGTGGTAGGTGCTTTTGAACAGGGTACGGTGGTAGGTGCTTTTGAACAGGGTACGGTGGTAGGTGCCTTTGAACAGGGTACGGTGGTAGGTGCCTTTGAACAGGGTACGGTGGTAGGTGCTTTTGAACAGGGTACGGTGGTAGGTGCCTTTGAACAGGGTACGGTGGTAGGTGCCTTTGAACAGGGTACGGTGGTAGGTGCCTTTGAACAGGGTACGGTGGTAGGTGCCTTTGAACAGGGTACGGTGGTAGGTGCTTTTGAACAGGGTACGGTGGTAGGTGCTTTTGAACAGGGTACGGTGGTAGGTGCTTTTGAACAGGATACGGTGGTAGGTGCCTTTGAACAGGGTACGGTGGTAGGTGCTTTTGAACAGGGTACGGTGGTAGGTGCTTTTGAACAGGGTACGGTGGTAGGTGCCTTTGAACAGGGTACGGTGGTAGGTGCTTTTGAACAGGGTACGGTGGTAGGTGCCTTTGAACAGGGTACGGTGGTAGGTGCTTTTGAACAGGATACGGTGGTAGGTGCCTTTGAACAGGGTACGGTGGTAGGTGCTTTTGAACAGGGTAAGGTGGTAGGTGCCTTTGAACAGGGTACGGTGGTAGGTGCTTTTGAACAGGATACGGTGGTAGGTGCTTTTGAACAGGGTACGGTGGTAGGTGCCTTTGAACAGGATACGGTGGTAGGTGCTTTTGAACAGGGTACGGTGGTAGGTGCCTTTGAACAGGATACGGTGGTAGGTGCCTTTGAACAGGGTACGGTGGTAGGTGCCTTTGAACAGGGTACGGTGGTAGGTGCCTTTGAACAGGGTACGGTGGTAGGTGCCTTTGAACAGGGTACGGTGGTAGGTGCTTTTGAACAGGGTACGGTGGTAGGTGCTTTTGAACAGGATACGGTGGTAGGTGCTTTTGAACAGGATACGGTGGTAGGTGCCTTTGAACAGGATACGGTGGTAGGTGCCTTTGAACAGGGTACGGTGGTAGGTGCCTTTGAACAGGGTACGGTGGTAGGTGCTTTTGAACAGGATACGGTGGTAGGTGCTTTTGAACAGGATACGGTGGTAGGTGCCAGGCACACCGGTTTGAGCTGACAACGCTGCTGCGTTTTTTTTTTACGCTCAACTCAATATTATGAGGGGTGGGGGGGTTCTCTGCTAAAATAAAGGTGGAAAGGAATGTGAGTCTTATTTAGTACATTTAGTTATTGCCAGCAGGGGAGGCAACTAAGATAGTTAGACAGAGTAGCTACTCTAACTTGACTCTGGCCTGAAATGGCTTCTGGGTAGCTAGTTATGAGGATGGGAGGTTGGGAACCTATCTGGGGTAGCTAAAGACTTCTTCATCAAAGTTCTGGGTAGCTAATAGTATGACAGAGAAACAACGGAGTAAATTGAGTGCACCTCTTTTGGTACCGTAACACACAGGGTACGCCAATTACCAAACCAACCACAACATACAGTGAATTCGGAAACTATTCAGACCCCTTGACTTTTCCACACATTTCGTTATGTTACAGACTTATTGAAAAATGGATTGAATAAAAAAAATGTCCTCATCAATCTACACACAATATCCCATAACGACATCACAATATCCCATAATGACATCACAATACCCCATAATGACATCACAATATCACATAATGACATCACAATATCCCATAATGACATCACAATATCCCATAATGACAAAGCGAAAACAGGTTTTTAGATCTTTTTGCAAAAAAGAAAGAAAGAAAAAAATTCCTTATTTACATAAGTATTCAGACTCTTTGCTATGAGACATGAAATTGAGCTCAGGTGCATCCTGTTGCCATTGATCATCCTTGAGATGTTTCTACAACTTGATTAGAGTCCCCCTGAGGTAAATTCAATTGATGGGACATGATTTGGAAAGGCACACACCTGTCTATATAAGGTCCCACAAGTTGACAGTGGATTTTCATGAGGTCGAAGGTAATGTCGTAGAGGTCTGAGACCGGATTGTGTCGAGGCACAGATCTGGGGAAGGATACCAAAACATTTCTGCAGCATTGAAGATCCCCAAAAACAAAGTGGCCTCCATCATTCTTAAATGGAAGATATTTAGAACCACCAAAACTCTTCCTAGAACTGAGCAATCGGGGAATAAGGGTCTTGGTCAGGGAGGTGACCAAAAACCTGATGGTCACTCTGACAGAGCTCCAGAGTTCCTCTGTGGAGATGGGGGAACCTTCCAGAAGGACAACCATCTCTGCAGCACTCCACCAAACAGGCCTTTATGGTAGAGAGGCCCGACGGGAGCCACTTCTCAGTAAAAGGCACATGACAGCCTGCTTGGAGTTTGCCAAAAAGCAACTAAAGGACTCTCCAAGACCATGAGAAACAAGATCCTCTGGTATGAGGAAACCAAGATTTAACTCTTTGGCCTGCATGTCAAGCGTCACGTCTGGAGGAAACCTGGCACCATCCCTACTGTGAAGCATGGTGGTGGCAGCATTTGTAAGCATTTCACTGTAAGGTCTATCTGTTGTATTCGGCTCACATGACAAACTTTGATTTGATCATGATGTGTGGATGTTTTTCAGTGGCAGGGACTGGGAGACTAGTCAGGATTGAGGGAAAGATGGATGAAGCAAAGTACAGAGAAGAGAGATCCTTGATGAAAACCTGCTCCAGAGTGATTTTACTGGAGAGCTACCCTCCTGTAGGTTTGAACTCCAAACCTGTCCCTGGAGAGAGATACCCTCCTGTAGGTTTTAACTCCAACCCTGTCCCTGGAGAGAGATACCCTCCTGTAGGTTTTAACTCCAACCCTGTCCCTGGAGAGAGAAACCCTCCTGTAGGTTTGAACTCCAACCCTGTCCCTGGGGAGAGCTACCCTCCTGTAGGTTTGAACTCCAACCCTGTCCCTGGAGAAATACCCTCCTGTAGGTTTTATCTCCAACCCTGTTCCTGGAGACACCCAGAGGGTGCTGATACAGGATGTAATACCCACAGGGTGTCTCTAGGTGGTGCTGGTACAAGATGTAATACCCACAGGGTGTCTTTAGGTGGTGCTGGTACAAGATGTAATACCCAGAGGGTGTCTCTAGGTGGTGCTGGTACAAGATGTAATACCCACAGGGTGTCTAGGTGGTGCTAGTACAAGATGTAATACCCAGAGGGTGTCTAGGTGGTGCTGGTACATGATGTAATACCCACAGGGTGTCTCTAGGTGGTGCTGTTACAGGATGTAATACCCAGAGGGTGTATCTAGGTGGTGCTGGTACAAGATGTAATACCCAGAGGGTCTAGGTGGTGCTGGTACCAGATGTAATACCCAGAGGGTGTCTAGGTGGTGCTGGTACAAGATGTAATACCCAGAGGGTGTCTAGGTGGTGCTGGTACAAGATGTAATACCCAGAGGGTCTAGGTGGTGCTAGTACAAGATGTAATACCCAGAGGGTGTCTAGGTGGTGCTGGTACAGGATGTAATACCCAGAGGGTCTAGGTGGTGCTAGTACAAGATGTAATACCCAGAGGGTGTCTAGGTGGTGCTGGTACAGGATGTAATACCCAGAGGGTCTAGGTGGTGCTGGTACAAGATGTAATACCCAGAGGGTGTCTCTAGGTGGTGCTGGTACAAGATGTAATACCCAGAGGGTGTCTAGGTGGTGCTGGTACAAGATGTAATACCCAGAGGGTGTCTAGGTGGTGCTGGTACAGGATGTAATAACCAGAGGGTGTCTCTAGGTGGTGCTGGTACAAGATGTAATACCCAGAGGGTGTCTCTAGGTGGTGCTGGTACAATATGTAATACCCAGAGGGTGTCTAGGTGGTGCTGGTACAAGATGTAATACCCACAGGGTGTCTCTAGGTGGTGCTGGCACAGAATGTAATACCCAGAGGGTGTCTCTAGGTGGTGCTGGTACAGGATGTAATACCCAGAGGGTGTTTCTAGGTGGTGCTGGTACAGGATGTAATACCCAGAGGGTCTCTAGGTGGTGCTGGTACAGGATGTAATACCCAGAGGGTGTCTCTAGGTGGTGCTGGAAGACAAAGCTCTTTCAGTTTTGATTCTTCTGCTAACGTATTATAAATCAAATAATTTCCCACTATATCAGCATTTGAGTTCAATCACAATCACAAAACAATCTGTTTTGTATACGTTGTTCTTCTCTGGAGTTCTAAGTCCCCTTGCCCTGCCTTTTTACCTTGTTTTAAAAAAATCCTGTTTGTCTTTCACGTGTGTGTGTGTGTGTGTGTGTGTGTGTGTGTGTGTGCGTATACATATACTAACCTTAACCTCAAACTGACAGCAGGTCCTACGCGGCAAAAGAGGAAACAACACACGTTTTCATCACAGTTCTCCTGGTTCTGAACAAGTACATTATTGACCCGACTCTTTCTACCCAAATTGTCCTTTAATGAAATAGTCAAAACACACAATGATATACAACGTATCAGGCCAGCTGATACTGCCGTGGCCTCCCCTCGTCATCATAAAAGGTCTTCTTCTATATTGTTCATAGTTAGTGTAAAAACAGCTGTACTAAAGACCAGTGGCGAGGATAAACTAAACTGAATATTCACACGCCTGGTCCCAGATCTATTTGTGCCGTCCTGTTGTCATTAACCACGTTTCCATTCACAGTGTCTATTTCAGTAAAGTCATACCGTATAAAAACAAAAAATGGACAAATGGAAACTGTGATGGAAACAGGTCGTTTCAGTACAATTTTATAAATGTCGACAGACAAACATCTTTTTTTTTTTGTCGGGAAAATTTAAATTATGCGAGAAATGGCGTATTTTATGCGCAAATATTGATATAATTGCTATCGAACCGTATCAAAGTAAAGTTGGGAGTCACGAGATGATATTGGCGTGTGGTCCTCTCACTACGGGGAAACCATGTAGTTTATTAGGCTACAGATGAACTGACTTATGATGAACATCACAGGGTGGTGAATGGATGCTGTGAGCTGGACGTTCCTTAGTCTGGTGACATGATGATCGATGCTTGACTGCCGGGTCGACAACAACTAAAATATCTTCTCTCTGATCCATAATAATATGATCATGTAGATAGATGGCTTTACCCGAGCTGTTGGCTAGAGTACGCACGTGTGTGCTATTCAGCGCAACAAACTATCGATACGAGTTGAAAATGCGATGGAAAAAACATTTTAATTCGGTAACGTGAAAACCTTTTAAGTGAAGAAGTACTATTTGTGCGCACTACGTCATCACGGACTGATGTTTTATCCGCAACAAATCCAGTTTGGTGGGAAAATATGCAGATTTTTTTTATGCAGATTTTTTTTATGCAGATTTTTTTTAAATATATTCGCATGAAAATCTGTCGCCAATTGGATGGAAACCTAGCTACTGTTGACCACTTTCCCAACAAGCCAAACAACTAGTTATGAAGGTATGAAATATTCCTACCAATGTAAAGATACAGCCTCATCAACTACATTATCTCTCTACCTTTTTAACAAACAACTGACATGTTGACCAGTGTCCCAACAAGCTAGTTAGAGCACATTAAATCTCCCTGTACTACTCTGCTATTCAAATCTGAAATCACAACATTCACTGGGAATACAGACTTGTGTTGAAGCCGCTGTGTCTTGTTTCAGATCGACTACATTGCAGTCGGATTTACAAATCACCTTCCTAAAAATTACTTCTCATTGACGTTTTGTATTTCAGTCTGTCTGTCGTCGCTGACTACAATGTAGTCCATCTCAAACACCCCGGTCGTTTCAAAGCCTCAAGGTGAGTCCCAAATGGCACCCTATTCTCTATATAGTGCACTACTTTAGACCAGAGCCCTATGGCACCCTATTCCCTTTATAGTGCACTTCTTTTGACCAGAGCCATGTGGGGAATAGGGTGTCATTAGAGACACAGTCTGTCCCCTGTCTCTCAGGCCAGGGGTGTGAGAGGGCGTGGTGCCCTAGCGAACCGTGTTCCCCTGGCCTTGCGGCTGTGCTCCCTCCGCTGGTTGATGGCCTTGGTGGAGGCTCTTAGTTTCCGGAGCCTCAGTGCTCTCAGCTTCAGTTGTAGATCCTGGGGTAACTTCCCCCCTTTAGCTAGGATCTCGTTCATCCTCTGCCGTGGAGTCTTGATCAAGATGAAGTCACAGATGGTGGGGCGTGCTTCGGTCCCGACGTTGCACCGCCTCATGGAGGGAAAGTATCCCTCCGCCCACACCGTCACTTTGTATTCCCCGGGGTTCAACAGACGCCAGTAGTCCCCATCAGCCGCTAAAGGAGATACACAGGAGAGTCTCAAGATCATTCATTCAGAAAATGTATCAAAAATATTTTGTCGATAATACCACAATTAAAGGGGGATGGGGACCTAGCTGATACAAACTGATGTTTACAGTAGAATAAAATACATGGCTTGAAACTAAAGAGATACATGTAATGGTGTAACAAAGACAGTAAAGTATCCGTTTTTTTAAAGATACTGTTGCATCTTGGGAGTAGAATAAAATAAATGGAAGCCAGGGGTAAATTAAATGAAGATACGAGAGAGAGCACGGACTGTGTTTTGGCGGTGTATTGTATATGTACCGTATTTGCTGTAATAACAGATCCGGAGAAGATGGCTGCCGTTTTTACTGGGGCTCCTAACCAATTGTGTTATTGTGTGTGTTTTTTCACGTTGTTGGTAACTTATTTTGTACATACGTTATGACCGAAAAGAGCTTCTGGATGTCAGAACAGCGATTCCTCACCTCGTACTGGAAGAAGATTTTTTCGTTAACTAGTAGGACACGAAGGATTTACTTCAGACACCCGACAAGGCTCAAATCCCCGTCATTCACATGAAGAAGAGTCGGATATATAGGGGTCGTAGGTCAGGGTGCCTTGTAAGAATCCGACGGCTAGTGGATAATTCTCCTCTACCATCAGTCCTATTAGCCAACGAGCAATCATTGGATAACACCATAACAGCGCCGATCAAGACTATCAACGGGACATTAAAAACTGTAATATCTTATGTTTCACCTAGTCTTGGCTGAACGACGACATGGATAATATACAGCTGGCTGGGTTTATGCTGCATCGGCAAGATAAAACAGCTCCCTCCGGTAAGACAAAGGGTGGAGGTCTGTGTCTATTGGTCAATAACAGCTGCCTCCGGTAAGACAAAGGGTGGCGGTCTGTGTCTATTGGTCAATAACAGCTGCCTCCGGTAAGACAAAGGGTGGAGGTCTGTGTCTATTTGTCAATAACAGCTCCCTCCGGTAAGACAGAGGGTGGAGGTCTGTGTCTATTGGTCAATAACAGCTGCCTCCGGTAAGACAAAGGGTGGAGGTCTGTGTCTATTGGTCAATAACAGCTGCCTCCGGTAAGACAAAGGGTGGAGGTCTGTGTCTATTGGTCAATAACAGCTGCCTCCGGTAAGACAAAGGGTGGAGGTCTGTGTCTATTTGTCAATAACAGCTCCCTCCGGTAAGACAGAGGGTGGAGGTCTGTGTCTATTGGTCAATAACAGCTGCCTCCGGTAGGACAAAGGGTGGAGGTCTGTGTCTATTGGTCAATAACAGCTGCCTCCGGTAGGACAAAGGGTGGAGGTCTGTGTCTATTGGTCAATAACAGCTGCCTCCGGTAAGACAAAGGGTGGAGGTCTATTGGTCAATCAATAAGAGCATCGAGGACGTCGTCCCCACAGTGACGGTGCGTACAAATTCAACAGGTGTAGTAGACCTTACTAGGAAATGCTTACTTACAAGCCCTTAACATTTAGTTTATTTAGTAAATACTTTAACACTCATTTTTTCTTAACTGCATTGATGGTTAATTAAGGGAGTGTTAGTAAGCACTTCAGTGTTGTATTCGGCGCATGTGACAAATTACATTTGATTTCATTTGATTTGGAAAAGGCCACAGGATGGTTTTTCAATTACCGTCAAATATTTCTTAGATGTTTTTCCAATAAATTTGAATATTTGTAGCTACTTTTTAAGTACCTGCAGTCAACTTGTGCAATACGTCAGGAGGTAAAGAAGATTGCGTTTTTCATGTCTCATTATTTTACATGAAGTTTACCGTAGTTCAGTTGAGCCAGTCACATTATGAAGCTTACTGTAGTTCCCCAGGACAGTTGAGACAGTCACATTATGAAGCTTACCGTAGTTCCCCAGGACAGTTGAGACAGTCACATTATGAAGCTTACCGTAGTTCCCCAGGACAGTTGAGACAGTCACATTATGAAGCTTACCGTAGTTCCCCAGGACAGTTGAGACAGTCACATTATGAAGCTTACCGTAGTTCCCCAGGACAGTTGAGACAGTCACATTATGAAGCTTACCGTAGTTCCCCAGGACAGTTGAGCCAGTCACATTATGAAGCTTACCGTAGTTCCCCAGGACAGTTGAGACAGTCACATTATGAAGCTTACCGTAGTTCCCCAGGACAGTTGAGACAGTCACATTATGAAGCTTACCGTAGTTCCCCAGGACAGTTGAGACAGTCACATTATGAAGCTTACCGTAGTTCCCCAGGACAGTTGAGCCAGTCACATTATGAAGCTTACCGTAGTTCCCCAGGACAGTTGAGACAGTCACATTATGATGCTTACCGTAGTTCCCCAGGACAGTTGAGACAGTCACATTATGAAGCTTACCGTAGTTCCCCAGGACAGTTGAGACAGTCACATTATGAAGCTTACCGTAGTTCCCCAGGACAGTTGAGACAGTCACATTATGAAGCTTACCGTAGTTCCCCAGGACAGTTGAGACAGTCACATTATGAAGCTTACCGTAGTTCCCCAGGACAGTTGAGACAGTCACATTATGAAGCTTACCGTAGTTCCCCAGGACAGTTGAGACAGTCACATTATGAAGCTTACCGTAGTTCCCCAGGACAGTTGAGACAGTCACATTATGAAGCTTACCGTAGTTCCCCAGGACAGTTGAGCCAGTCTCTTTATTTAGCATGAAGTTTACCGTAGTTCCCCAGAACTGTTATATTATGATTATTAAGTTATCAGATATCTTATAATGGCTTTCTGCCAGTAGTTCTGTACAGTTGTCATTTTTTCCCTGTGCTTCCTGTTAGCGTGTTTTCCCTCCATTCTTCTCCCCTCTGCTCCGTGGACACAAGCTGCTCTTCCTTCAGAAAAGCATCACAACTTTGTTCATTTGCACAATTTCTCTCATTTACTTTCCCTTGTAATTGAACACACACCTAAAAAAAATGATATTCTGTAGCTACTAACTATGCTTGTATAACTTTACATTCTGTAGCTACTAACTATGCTTGTATAACTTCATGAGCTGGATTTGCCCGTCTTTGCAATTTGTTTATGTTAGTTTTCGCTAGTTTAGCATCTTAGCGTCTGAGATTTCGCTATTAGATTGTGCACATTTTGTTAGCATTCTGTTAATAGAGGCCAAATGGGCTTTTCTTGTGTTTTCAGCACCCCCTTGTGTGCTATGCCAGTAACACCGTAAATCCATAGCACGGAGCATTGTGTCTGCTACTACAAGCAGTTAGAAATTGGCGCTGGCAGGAATTTGACATACAAGCAGTGCGAGGTAAACAGAAAAAATGGCCGATTTTTTTCCCCCTGTTTCTTCTGTGTAGTGTAGTGTAGTGCATCATGTAAATCGTTGTAGAATCTTATGTCTACCTGATCGTATGTCGTGGTCCAGGTCTTCCACTTTCACAATGGCGTCTGCAATGCCTTTCTTCGTCATCTTGTCTCTCACCACTCCTTTGATGCCTCTGTGAACCTGGTAGAGGCAAGGACAGAACATCAGAAACAGAGATGATCAGGAAACATCAGAAACAGAGATAATCAGGGAACATCAGAAACAGAGATGATCAGGAAACATCAGAAACAGAGATAATCAGGAAACATCAGAAACAGAGATAATCAGGGAACATCAGAAACAGAGATAATCAGGGAACATCAGAAACAGAGATGATCAGGAAACATCAGAAACAGAGATAATCAGGGAACATCAGAAGCAGAGATCGTCAGGGAACATCAGAAGCAGAGATCGTCAGGGAACATCAGAAACAGAGATCGTCAGGGAACATCAGAAACAGAAATAATCAGGGAACATCAGAAACAGAGATGATCAGGGAACATCAGAAACAGAGATGATCAGGGAAATATCTAAAAATTGGAGAGCTGGTAAGAGAGAGCTGGGATATGCAGTAGGACAGTATTCTACAAGTGAAGTCTTTCCAATTGGGGCCATTTCCAGTAGTTTGAATAACTCCGATACAGTATAACTTTGGTAAATAATCCATGTAAAGAACAGTAGACCTGCTCCATGTAGACAAGCAGAGACTCCTTGTTGTTCTCCCACTCTGTAGGAAGCTCGCTGGCATGAGGAAACTTGTCACACGACAGCTCCACCGTCACCTCGAAGCAGTTAGTGTGCATGTAGCTGAAGTCATTCATACCTGGGGGACAAAAATATGGTAACAAAACACATGAAAAACAAATAGTCTTTGATAAGGGCCTGAATTTATATATATATATATATATATATATATATAACTACTGACTCCCAGGGACGGTGCTGGTTATTATATACAGTGCCTTGCGAAAGTATTCGGCCCCCTTGAACTTTGCGACCTTTTGCCACATTTCAGGCTTCAACCATAAAGATATAAAACTGTATTTTTTTGTGAAGAATCAACAACAAGTGGGACACAATCATGAAGTGGAACAACATTTATTGGATATTTCAAACTTTTTTAACAAATCAAAAACTGAAAAATTGGGGCATGCAAAATTATTCAGCCCCTTTACTTTCAGTGCAGAAAACTCTCTCCAGAAGTTCAGTGAGGATCTCCGAATGATCCAATGTTGACCTAAATGACTAATGATGATAAATACAATCCACCTGTGTGTAATCAGGTCTCCGTATAAATGCACCTGCACTGTGATAGTCTCAGAGGTCCGTTAAAAGTTGAACTTTTTGGCAACAATGCAAAACGTTATGTTTGGCGTAAAAGCAACACAGCTGAACACACCATCCCCACTGTCAAACATGGTGGTGGCAGCATCATGGTTTGGGCCTGCTTTTCTTCAGCAGGGACAGGGAAGATGGTTAAAATTGATGGGAAGATGGATGGAGCCAAATACAGGACCATTCTGGAAGAAAACCTGATGGAGTCTGCAAAAGACCTGAGACTGGGACGGAGATTTGTCTTCCAACAAGACAATGATCCAAAACATAAAGCAAAATCTACAATGGAATGGTTCAAAAATAAACATATCCAGGTGTTAGAATGGCCAAGTCAAAGTCCAGACCTGAATCCAATTGAGAATCTGTGGAAAGAACTGAAAACTGCTGTTCACAAATGCTCTCCATCCAACCTCACTGAGCTCGAGCTGTTTTGCAAGGAGGAATGGGAAAAAATGTCAGTCTCTCGATGTGCAAAACTGATAGAGACATACCCCAAGCGACTTACAGCTGTAATCGCAGCAAAAGGTGGCGCTACAAAGTATTAACTTAAGGGGGCTGAATAATTTTGCACGTCCAATTTTTCAGTTTTTGATTTGTTAAAAAAGTTTGAAATATCCAATAAATGTTGTTCCACTTCATGATTGTGTCCCACTTGTTGTTGATTCTTCACAAAAATACAGTTTTATATCTTTATGTTTGAAGCCTGAAATGTGGCAAAAGGTCGCAAAGTTCAAGGGGGCCGAATACTTTCGCAAGGCACTGTATTTGATACACTGCCGATTTTGCAGGTTTTCCTACCTACAAAGCATGTAGAGGTCTGTAATTTTAATCATAGGTACACTTCAATTGTGAGAGACAAAAATCCAGAAAATCACATTGTATGATTTTTATGTAATTCACTTGCATTTTATTGCATGACATAAGTATTTGATCACCTACCAACCAGTAACAATTCCGGCTCTCACAGACCTGTTAGTTTTTCTTTAAGAAGCCCTCCTGTTCTCCACTCATTACCTGTATTAACTGCACCTGTTTGAACACGTTACCTGTATAAAAGACACCTGTCCACACACTCAATCAAACAGACTCCAACCTCTCCACAATGGCCAAGACCAGAGAGCTGTGTGAGGACATCAGGGTTAAATTGTAGACCTGCACAAGGCTGGGATGGGCTACAGGACAATAGGCAAGCAGCTTGGTGAGAAGGCAACAACTGTTGGCGCAATTATTAGAAAATGAAAGACGTTCAAGATGACGGTCAATCACCCTCGGTCTGGGGCTCCATGCAAGATCTCACCTCGTGGGGCATCAATGATCATGAGGAAGGTGAGGGATCAGCCCAGAACACACGGCAGGACCTGGTCAATGACCTGAAGAGAGCTGGGACCACAGTCTCAAAGAAAACCATTAGTAACACACTATGCCGTCATGGATTAAAATCCTGCAGCGCACGCAAGGTCCCCCTGCTCAAGCCAGCGCATGTCCAGGCCCGTCTGAAGTTTGCCAATGACCATCTGGATGATCCAGAGGAGGAATGGGAGAAGGTCATGTGGTCTGATGAGACAAAAATAGAGCTTTTTGGTCTAAACTCCACTCGCCGTGTTTGGAGGAAGAAGAAGGATGAGTACAACCCCAAGAACACCATCCCAACCGTGAAGCATGGAGGTGGAAACATCATTCTTTGGGGATGCTTTGGGGACAGGACGACTGCACCATATTGAGGGGACGATGGATGGGGCCATGTATCGCGAGATCTTGGCCAACAACCTCCTTCCCTCATTAAGAGCATTGAAAATGGGTCGTGGCTGGGTCTTCCAGCATGACAATGACCCGAAACACACAGCCAGGGCAAGTAAGGAGTGAAGCATCTCAAGGTCCTGGAGTGGCCTAGCCAGTCTCCAGACCTGAACCCAATAGAACATCTTTGGAGGGAGCTGAAAGTCCGTATTGCCCAGCGACAGCCCCGAAACCTGAAGGATCTGGAGAAGGTCTGTATGGAGGAGTGGGCCAAAATCCCTGCTGCAGTGTGTGCAAACCTGGTCAAGAACTACAGGAAACGTATGATCTCTGTAATTGAAAACAAAGGTTTCTGTACCAAATATTAAATTCTGCTTTTCTGATGTATCAAATACTTATGTCATGCAATAAAATGCTAATTAATTACTTAAAAATCATACAATGTGATTTTCTGGATTTTTGTTTTAGAGTCCGTCTCTCACAGTTGAAGTGTACCTATGATAAAAATTACAGACCTCTACATGCTTTGTAAGTAGGAAAACCTGCAAAATCGGCAGTGAATAAAATACTTGTTCTCCCCACTGTATATATATATATATATATATATATATATATATATATATATAGGAGAACTACTGACTCCCAGGGACGGTGTGCCAGGCTCCTCCGTTAATGATGTTGTTGTGCTGTTGGAAGTCTTCAGAGTGGCAGATCCTCCTATCAGGGTTGGCCATGACCAGGTTGGTGGAGGCGTAGACCGTGGCCAGCCAGCGGAAGAAACTATCGTCAGCTGTAGGGGTGTTTTCCTGAGGGGCCCAGTCCCGGGTGCAGTCGAAGGGGTAGGTAACCACCAGTTCCCCCCCGTGGAGGTTGGCACTCAGGACAAAGGGGATGTCCTGCATCCAGCTGATGACCGCACGTGTCTCTGGGGTCACCTGGGACAGAATAACATGTTAGTAACACGTGTCTCTGGGGTCACCTGGGACAGAAGAACATGTTAGTAACACGTGTCTCTGGGGTCACCTGGGACAGAAGAACATGTTAGTAACACGTGTCTCTGGGGTCACCTGGGACAGAAGAAAATGTTACTAACACGTGTCTCTGGGGTCACCTGGGACAGAAGAACATGTTAGTAACACGTGTCTCTGGGGTCACCTGGGACAGAAGAACATGTTACTAACACGTGTCTCTGGGGTCACCTGGGACAGAATAACATGTTACTAACACGTGTCTCTGGGGTCACCTGGGACAGACTAACATGTTACTAACACGTGTCTCTGGGGTCACCTGGGACAGAATAACATGTTACTAACACGTGTCTCTGGGGTCACCTGGGACAGAAGAACATGTTACTAACACGTGTCTCTGGGGTCACCTGGGACAGAAGAACATGTTAGTAGCATGTGTCTCTGGGGTCACCTGGGACAGAATAACATGTTACTAACACGTGTCTCTGGGGTCACCTGGGAAAGGGACAGACGCACATGTCAGACAGCCTGGGACAGTACTGACAGCCTGGGACAGTACTGACAGCCTGGGACAGTACTGACAGCCTGGAACAGTACAGACAGCCTGGGACAGTACTGACAGCCTGGAACAGTACAGACAGCCTGGGACAGTACTGACAGCCCACTAGGCTGTAGAGAGACGGAGGCCCACAGCCCACTCGGCTGTAGAGAGACGGAGGCCCACTAGGCTATAGAGAGACGGAGGCCCACAGCCCACTAGGCTGTAGAGAGACGGAGGCCCACAGCCCACTAGGCTGTAGAGAGACGGAGGCCCACAGCCCACTAGGCTGTAGAGAGACGGAGGCCCACAGCCCACTAGGCTGTAGAGAGACGGAGGCCCACAGCCCACTAGGCTGTAGAGAGACGGAGGCCCACAAGGCTGTAGAGAGACGGAGGCCCACTAGGCTGTAGAGAGACGGAGGCCCACAAGGCTGTAGAGAGACGGAGGCCCACTAGGCTGAAGAGAGACGGACGCCCACTAGGCTGTAGAGAGACGGAGGCCCACTAGGCTGTAGAGAGACGGAGGCCCACTAGGCTGAAGAGAGACGGAGGCCCACTAGGCTATCGAGAGACGGAGGCCCACTGAGAGGAAGTACATACCTTCCTACAGATCAGCTGTCCTTCATACTCTGAATGTTCTGTTTTCAATGTGTTCAGCAAGGGGCCAATTCCAAACAGAGTTAAGGGCTTGTAATTAATTCAATTTTTATGAACTTTTCTTCACCTGCTGTTATTCACCTGCTATTCACCTGTTATTCACCTGCTATTCACCTGTTATTCACCTGTTATTCACCTGTTATTCACCTGCTATTCACCTGTTATTCACCTGTTATTCACCTGTTATTCACCTGCTATTCACCTGTTATTCACCTGCTATTCACCTGTTATTCACCTGTTATTCATCTGTTATTCACCTGCTATTCACCTGTTATTCACCCGCTATTCACCTGTTATTCACCTGTTATTCACCTGCTATTCACCTGCTATTCACCTGCTATTCACCTGTTATTCACCTGTTATTCACCTGCTATACACCTGTTATTCACCTGCTATTCACCTGCTATTCACCTGTTATTAATCTGCTATTCACCTGCTATTCACCTGCTATTCACTTGTTATTAATCTGCTATTCACCTGCTATTCACCTGGTATTTGTTTGGGGTGGAGATCAAAGGTGTGGTGAAGGTGTATCTACTGATACACTGTATTAATGGAGGTGTGGAGGAGGTGTGTCTACAGATACAATGTACTAATGGAGGTGTGTCTACAGATTCACTGTATTAATGGAGGTGTGTCTACTGATACACTGTATTAATGGAGGAGTGTCTACAGATAGACTGTATTAATGAAGGTGTGGTGGAGGAGGTGTATCTACTGATACACTGTATTAATGGAGGTGTGTCTACAGATACACTGTATTAATGGAGGTGTGGAGGAGGTGTGTCTACAGATACACTGTATTAATGGAGGTGTGTCTACTGATACACTGTATTAATGGAGGTGTGGAGGAGGTGTGTCTACAGATACACTGTATTAATGGAGGTGTGTCTACAGATACACTGTATTAATGGAGGTGTGTCTACTGATACACTGTATTAATGGAGGTGTGTCTACAGATACACTGTATTAATGGAGGTGTGTCTATAGATACACTGTATTAATGGAGGTGTGTCTATAGATACACTGTATTAATGGAGGTGTGTCTACAGATACACTGTATTAATGGAGGTGTGTCTACTGATACACTGTATTAATGGAGGTGTGTCTATAGATACACTGTATTAATGGAGGTGTGTCTACTGATACACTGTATTAATGGAGGTGTGTCTATAGATACACTGTATTAATGGAGGTGTGTCTATAGATACACTGTATTAATGGAGGTGTGTCTATAGATACACTGTATTAATGGAGGTGTGTCTATAGATACACTGTATTAATGGAGGTGTGTCTACTGATACACTGTATTAATGGAGGTGTGTCTACTGATACACTGTATTAATGGAGGTGTGTCTACAGATACACTGTATTAATGGAGGTGTGTCTACTGATACACTGTATTAATGGAGGTGTGGAGGAGGTGTGTCTACAGATACACTGTATTAATGGAGGTGTGGTGGAGGAGGTGTGTCTACAGATACACTGTATTAATGGAGGTGTGGTGGAGGAGGTGTGTCTACTGATACACTGTATTAATGGAGGTGTGTCTACTGATACACTGTATTAATGGAGGTGTGTCTACTGATACACTGTATTAATGGAGGTGTGTCTACAGATACACTGTATTAATGGAGGAGTGTCTACAGATACACTGTATTAATGGAGGTGTGTCTACAGATACACTGTATTAATGGAGGTGTGTCTACTGATACACTGTATTAATGGAGGTGTGTCTATAGATACACTGTATTAATGGAGGTGTGTCTACTGATACACTGTATTAATGGAGGTGTGTCTATAGATACACTGTATTAATGGAGGTGTGTCTATAGATACACTGTATTAATGGAGGTGTGTCTATAGATACACTGTATTAATGGAGGTGTGTCTATAGATACACTGTATTAATGGAGGTGTGTCTACTGATACACTGTATTAATGGAGGTGTGTCTATAGATACACTGTATTAATGGAGGTGTGTCTATAGATACACTGTATTAATGGAGGTGTGTCTACTGATACACTGTATTAATGGAGGTGTGTCTACTGATACACTGTATTAATGGAGGTGTGTCTATAGATACACTGTATTAATGGAGGTGTGTCTACTGATACACTGTATTAATGGAGGTGTGTCTATAGATACACTGTATTAATGGAGGTGTGTCTACTGATACACTGTATTAATGGAGGTGTGTCTATAGATACACTGTATTAATGGAGGTGTGTCTACAGATACACTGTATTAATGGAGGTGTGTCTACTGATACACTGTATTAATGGAGGTGTGTCTACAGATACACTGTATTAATGGAGGTGTGGAGGAGGTGTGTCTACAGATACACTGTATTACTGGAGGTGTGTCTACAGATACACTGTATTAATGGAGGTGTGGATGAGGTGTGTCTACAGATACACTGTATTACTGGAGGTGTGTCTACAGATACACTGTATTAATGGAGGTGTGGTGGAGGAGGTGTGTCTACTGATACACTGTATTAATGGAGGTGTGTCTACAGATACACTGTATTACTGGAGGTGTGTCTACAGATACACTGTATTACTGGAGGTGTGTCTACAGATACACTGTATTAATGGAGGTGTGTCTACTGATACACTGTATTACTGGAGGTGTGTCTACAGATACACTGTATTAATGGAGGTGTGTCTACTGATACACTGTATTAATGGAGGTGTGTCTACAGATACACTGTATTAATGGAGGTGTATCTACTGATACACTGTATTAATGGAGGTGTGTCTACTGATACACTGTATTAATGGAGGTGTGTCTACTGATACACTGTATTAATGGAGGTGTGTCTACTGATACACTGTATTAATGGAGGTGTATCTACTGATACACTGTATTAATGGAGGTGTGTCTACTGATACACTGTATTAATGGAGGTGTGTCTATCGATACACTGTATTAATGGAGGTGTATCTACTGATACACTGTATTAATGGAGGTGTGTCTACAGATACACTGTATTAATGGAGGTGTGGTGGAGGAGGTGTGTCTACAGATACACTGTATTAATGGAGGTGTGTCTACAGATACACTGTATTAATGGAGGTGTGTCTATAGATACACTGTATTAATGGAGGTGTGTCTACTGATACACTGTATTAATGGAGGTGTGTCTACTGATACACTGTATTAATGGAGGTGTGTCTACTGATACACTGTATTAATGGAGGTGTATCTACTGATACACTGTATTAATGGAGGTGTGTCTATAGATACACTGTATTAATGGAGGTGTATCTACTGATACACTGTATTAATGGAAGTGTGTCTATAGATACACTGTATTAATGGAGGTGTGTCTACTGATACACTGTATTAATGGAGGTGTGTCTATAGATACACTGTATTAATGGAGGTGTATCTACAGATACACTGTATTAATGGAGGTGTGTCTATAGATACACTGTATTAATGGAGGTGTGTCTACTGATACACTGTATTAATGGAGGTGTGTCTATAGATACACTGTATTAATGGAGGTGTGTCTACTGATACACTGTATTAATGGAGGTGTGTCTATAGATACACTGTATTAATGGAGGTGTGTCTATAGATACACTGTATTAATGGAGGTGTGTCTACTGATACACTGTATTAATGGAGGTGTGTCTATAGATACACTGTATTAATGGAGGTGTGTCTACAGATACACTGTAATAATGGAGGTGTGTCTATAGATACAATGTATTAATGGAGGTGTATCTACTGATACACTGTATTAATGGAGGTGTGTCTATAGATACACTGTATTAATGGAGGTGTGTCTACTGATACACTGTATTAATGGAGGTGTGTCTACTGATACACTGTATTAATGGAGGTGTGTCTACAGATACACTGTATTAATGGAGGTGTGTCTACAGATACACTGTATTAATGGAGGTGTGTCTACTGATACACTGTATTAATGGAGGTGTGGAGGAGGTGTGTCTACAGATACACTGTATTAATGGAGGTGTGGTGGAGGAGGTGTGTCTACTGATACACTGTATTAATGGAGGTGTGTCTACAGATACACTGTATTAATGGAGGTGTGGATGAGGTGTGTCTACAGATACACTGTATTACTGGAGGTGTGTCTACAGATACACTGTATTAATGGAGGTGTGGTGGAGGAGGTGTGTCTACTGATACACTGTATTAATGGAGGTGTGTCTACAGATACACTGTATTAATGGAGGTGTGGAGGAGGAGGTGTGTCTACAGATACACTGTATTAATGGAGGTGTGTCTACAGATACACTGTATTACTGGAGGTGTGTCTACAGATACACTGTATTAATGGAGGTGTGGTGGAGGAGGTGTGTCTACAGATACACTGTATTAATGGAGGTGTGTCTACTGATACACTGTATTAATGGAGGTGTGTCTACAGATACACTGTATTAATGGAGGTGTGTCTACTGATACACTGTATTAATGGAGGTGTGTCTATAGATACACTGTATTAATGGAGGTGTGTCTACAGATACACTGTTTTAATGGAGGTGTGTCTACTGATACACTGTATTAATGGAGGTGTGTCTACTGATACACTGTATTAATGGAGGTGTGTCTACTGATACACTGTATTAATGGAGGTGTATCTACTGATACACTGTATTAATGGAGGTGTGTCTACAGATACACTGTATTAATGGAGGTGTGTCTACTGATACACTGTATTAATGGAGGTGTGTCTATAGATACACTGTATTAATGGAGGTGTGTCTACTGATACACTGTATTAATGGAGGTGTGTCTACAGATACACTGTATTAATGGAGGTGTGGTGGAGGAGGTGTGTCTACAGGTACACTGTATTACTGGAGGTGTGTCTACAGATACACTGTATTAATGGAGGTGTGTCTACTGATACACTGTATTAATGGAGGTGTGGAGGAGGTGTGTCTACAGATACACTGTATTACTGGAGGTATGTCTACAGATACACTGTATTAATGGAGGTGTGTCTACTGATACACTGTATTAATGGAGGTGTGTCTACAGATACACTGTATTAATGGAGGTGTGTCTACAGATACACTGTATTAATGGAGGTGTGTCTACAGATACACTGTATTACTGGAGGTGTGTCTACTGATACACTGTATTAATGGAGGTGTGTCTACTGATACACTGTATTAATGGAGGTGTGTCTATAGATACACTGTATTAATGGAGGTGTGTCTACAGATACACTGTATTAATGGAGGTGTGTCTACAGATACACTGTATTAATGGAGGTGTGTCTACAGATACACTGTATTACTGGAGGTGTGTCTACTGATACACTGTATTAATGGAGGTGTGTCTACAGATACACTGTATTAATGGAGGTGTGTCTACAGATACACTGTATTAATGGAGGTGTGTCTATAGATACACTGTATTAATGGAGGTGTGTCTACTGATACACTGTATTAATGGAGGTGTGTCTACTGATACACTGTATTAATGGAGGTGTGTCTACAGATACACTGTATTAATGGAGGTGTGTCTACAGATACACTGTATTAATGGAGGTGTGTCTACTGATACACTGTCTACAACAGTGGAGGCTGCTGAGGGGAAGACGGCTCATAGGAATGGACTTCATTCCAGACATTATTATGAGCCGTCCTCCCCTCAGCAGCCTCCACTGGTCTACAGACACGCCGTACTCTGACCTTGACTTAATTCTCTGATAAGGCCTCCACCTTTATGACCAACAAAACCATGAATAAGGTCTAGAGAACCTTCCGGTTCCACGTGGAAAAAGCATCTACTTCATTTTTCACTGTAGAAATAACACCCTTCTCCATGGACTGTCATTTACCTCTCGATAAGAGCTATTGATAAGAACTATTGATAAGAACTATTGATAAGAACTATTGATAAGAACTAGGTCAATTAGTAATCCGTTTGGAGAAGGGAATTGTAAATATAAATGACAATTATTTTATTTCTAGTTTACCTTATAATCTCTGGAGACAAATGTGAAACCAGTCATTTTGCAGCAAACTGAAGCAGGAAAGTTGATGAAATGCTGTGCTATTATGCAGAATTTAAATTGTCCGTACTTTTTACACTTCTACGGGACCGGTGTCCCTACACCGGGACGGTTGTTGCTCAACATGCGATAATGTGACTAGAATTATGTTGTATACAACAGCCAACTTTCCAGGACATTGACATGTCTTATACGAGCAGAAAGCTTAAATTCGTGTTACTGTAAATGCACTGTCCAATTTACAGTAGCTTTTACAGTGAAATAATACTGTGCTATTGTTTGAGGAACAAAACACTTTTATCACGGCAACTGGTTTGATACATTCACCTCTGAAGGTAAATAATGTACTTACATTCAGTAATCTAGCTCTGATTGTTCATCCTGAGGCTCCCAGAGATAAAATGTATAATAGTTTTGTTTAATAAAATCCAGTTTTATATTCTACAGATTGACCCCACTGTTGTCTCTGGCTCCAAACTCATCCCATCCGGACATCTAGATGTGTGATAGTTTATGTATAAGCTAATGATCCATCATGTACGACATTTCTGGGAGTGTGTAAACTTACATTTTTTTATTACCATAGCATTTATGTATGTTCTCTATAGTTATGTAGTTGAAAATGAATATATTGACCAATTCGGCACATTTGGGCAAACTCCTGGCAGACTTTATCCGAAATATTGAGTAGTAATGTAATTCTTCACTGGATCAGTCTGACACTTTGTACACACACTGCTGCCATCTGGTGGACAACATTTAAATTACACCAAGGATCCTATCTTAATGTATGGCATTTCAAAAGCTGATGGAGAAAAGAAAATGTGAAAACACATTTATTTTTTCTTTGTATTATCTTTTACCAGATCTAATGTGTTATATTCTCCTACATTAATTTCACATTTCAAAGTGTTTCATTTTAAATGGTATCAAGAATATGTATATCCTTGCTTCAGGGTCCTGAGTTACAGGCAGTTAGATTCAGGTATGTCATTTTAGGATGAAATTGGAAAACAAGGGTTCCGATCCTTAAGAGGGGAATTACACCATTTTTTTCCCTTTCAGGTGTGATTTAATCATTGACTCAGCACGTCCAATTTCATTGTTTCTCTAAAAATTGGTATTTTAAGAGTGGAAAAAGAAAACAAATGTAAAACCAGGAAAAATAAAACTGAAAACATAATGTTGAGTCATACTCTGTGGTGGAGTTGATGTGTAGTGTACAGTACTTACGAAGGCATCCTCTTTAGTGTAGTACTCTGGTATGGGGATGTAGTGGTTGGCTGTTTTAACCACGTCTGTGTCATTCTCCTTGGCGTCCCACATGATATTGTTCAGGTCGGGGAAGTTGTGGTTCATATCGACCCATTCGTAGCTGTAGCGCCCCAGAGCCCAACCTGCCAGCTCTGAACCCTGGAGAGAAGTTAAGTTGAGATGCATGTTTAAAGCTATTTTCAATATCACACAATCGATCGATCGGTCAGTCGATCGATCAATCAATATGTCCTACATCCCTTCCTTATTCTAATATGAAGTCATCATGAGGAGGTTCTGAGTCCTCTCTCTAGAGTTCTAATATGAAGTCATCATGAGGAGGTTCTGAGTCCTCTCTCTAGAGTTCTAATATGAAGTCATCATGAGGAGGTTCTGAGTCCTCTCTCTAGAGTTCTAATATGAAGTCATCATGAGGAGGTTCTGAGTCCTCTCTCTAGAGTTCTAATATGAAGTCATCATGAGGAGGTTCTGAGTCCTCTCTCTAGAGTTCTAATATGAAGTCATCATGAGGAGGTTCTGAGTCCTCTCTCTAGAGTTATAATATGAAGTCATCACGAGGAGGTTCTGAGTCCTCTCTCTAGAGTTATAATATGAAGTCATCACAAGGAGGTTCTGAGTCCTCTCTCTAGAGTTCTAATATGAAGTCATCACGAGGAGGTTCTGAGTCCTCTCTCTAGAGTTCTAATATGAAGTCATCATGAGGAGGTTCTGAGTCCTCTCTCTAGAGTTCTAATATGAAGTCATCATGAGGAGGTTCTGAGTCCTCTCTCTAGAGTTCTAATATGAAGTCATCATGAGGAGGTTCTGAGTCCTCTCTCTAGAGTTATAATATGAAGTCATCATGAGGAGGTTCTGAGTCCTCTCTCTAGAGTTCTAATATGAAGTCATCACGAGGAGGTTCTGAGTCCTCTCTCTAGAGTTCTAATATGAAGTCATCATGAGGAGGTTCTGAGTCCTCTCTCTAGAGTTATAATATGAAGTCATCACGAGGAGGTTCTGAGTCCTCTCTCTAGAGTTCTAATATGAAGTCATCATGAGGAGGTTCTGAGTCCTCTCTCTAGAGTTCTAATATGAAGTCATCATGAGGAGGTTCTGAGTCCTCTCTCTAGAGTTCTAATATGAAGTCATCATGAGGAGGTTCTGAGTCCTCTCTCTAGAGTTATAATATGAAGTCATCACAAGGAGGTTCTGAGTCCTCTCTCTAGAGTTCTAATATGAAGTCATCACGAGGAGGTTCTGAGTCCTCTCTCTAGAGTTATAATATGAAGTCATCACGAGGAGGTTCTGAGTGTTCTCTCTAGAGTTCTAATATGAAGTCATCACGAGGAGGTTCTGAGTCCTCTCTCTAGAGTTCTAATATGAAGTCATCATGAGGAGGTTCTGAGTCCTCTCTCTAGAGTTCTAATATAAAGTCATCATGAGGAGGTTCTGAGTCCTCTCTCTAGAGTTCTAATATGAAGTCATCATGAGGAGGTTCTGAGTCCTCTCTCTAGAGTTCTAATATGAAGTCATCACGAGGAGGTTCCGAGTCCTCTCTCTAGAGTTCTCTGACCACAAGGTGGTGCTCTTTCCATGGTCCTTTGAGGCAGATTTCAACCAGTGAGGAAATGCAGTTTTTCGACATCTCCCATTACCACACAGTCAGCCAGTCAATTAACCAGTCAATAATTCAATCAATCAATACATCCCTTATCCCCTGCTCCACCCCTCATCCTACCTTTTCAAAGGCTGTTTCATATCCATCAGGGTTCATAGACGGCAGTAGGTGGATACGTGTGGTGGTCACCAGACGGACGATGCGTGGGTTGCCTCGTCTAAACTCCCGACAGATGTACTGCATGAGGTTCAGCACCAGCTCTCTGCCAACCACCTCGTTGCCATGCATACCTGCCACATAGCGGAACTCTGGCTCACCTGCAGGGGAACAGGGGATGTTTCTACAATGTGAATACGATACAACTTTATTGTCCATGTTACAGTGAACAACGGAAATTGGCCTTCTGCTCCAGGCAGGGTTTTGTTGTCATGATGTCAACATCAGCAATGCATTCTTTCTACTTGATAAAGCTTCCAAGCTTTCATTATTGTGTTGGGCAGTGACTCCAGCTCAACAAGATCTCATAGTTTCCCCTTCAAAATTCAACTCATTATGGATGAATGTCTATTTTTGACGCATTCATTTTGCAAGGTTACAGGGTTAATTCTGCTTGGTTACAGGGTTAATTCTGCATGGTTACAAGGTTAATTCTGCTTGGTTACAGGGTTAATTCTGCTTGGTTACAAGGTTAATTCTGCTTGGTTACAGGGTTAATTCTGCATGGTTACAAGGTTAATTCTGCTTGGTTACAGGGTTAATTCTGCTTGGTTACAGGGTTAATTCTGCTTGGTTACAGGGTTAATTCTGCTTGGTTACCGGGTTAATTCTGCTTGGTTACAGGGTTAATTCTGCATGGTTACAGGGTTAATTCTGCATGGTTACAGGGTTAATTCTGCATGGTTACAGGGTTAATTCTGCTTGGTTACAGGGTTAATTCTGCATGGTTACAGGGTTAATTCTCCATGGTTACAGGGTTAATTCTGCATGGTTACAGGGTTAATTCTGCTTGGTTACAGGGTTAATTCTGCATGGTTACAGGGTTAATTCTCCATGGTTACAGGGTTAATTCTCCATGGTTACAGGGTTAATTCTCCATGGTTACAGGGTTAATTCTGCATGGTTACAGGGTTAATTCTGCATGGTTACAGGGTTAATTCTGCTTGGTTACAGGGTTAATTCTGCATGGTTACAGGGTTAATTCTGCTTGGTTACAGGGTTAATTCTGCATGGTTACAGGGTTAATTCTCCATGGTTACAGGGTTAATTCTGCATGGTTACAGGGTTAATTCTGCTTGGTTACAGGGTTAATTCTGCTTGGTTACAGGGTTAATTCTGCTTGGTTACAGGGTTAATTCTGCTTGGTTACCGGGTTAATTCTGCATGGTTACAGGGTTAATTCTGCTTGGTTACAAGGTTAATTCTGCATGGTTACAGGGTTAATTCTCCATGGTTACAGGGTTAATTCTGCATGGTTACAGGGTTAATTCTGCTTGGTTACAGGGTTAATTCTGCTTGGTTACCGGGTTAATTCTGCTTGGTTACAGGGTTAATTCTGCTTGGTTACCGGGTTAATTCTGCTTGGTTACAGGGTTAATTCTGCTTCGTTACAGGGTTAATTCTCCATGGTTACAGGGTTAATTCTCCATGGTTACAGGGTTAATTCTGCTTGGTTACAGGTTTAAAACAGAAACAACTCAAAGGGTTAAGTTTCGGTATTCATTCTGAGTGGTTAAGATTAGAGCTTGGCGTAGGCTTAAAACAAAATAATAAAAAATGACACGCTAATACCATGAGGTATTCTGTGAACTGCGGCTAGCGCGGTGGTCTGAGCAGCGCTCTCCGCCTGCGAGCATCACGAGTTGGCACCCAGTGCTGCGGAATAGTTTTAATCGTGCTGAGGAAGGCATATATTGACGTTCTGGGGGATCTTTTCAAACGTCCCGAAATCACTGTGTGTTTCCTAGTGATCAGTGTGCTACAGCTATGGCTGCCAAAGTGTACAAAATGGACCACTGTGGCCCGAACAACACACATCCTGTACAGATGGGAGAAGAGAGACCTAAAGAAACGAAACCAAGGGGGCTGGATGTATCAAGTGTCTCAGACTGGAAGGCCATTTAAGGATCAGTTCAGGCTTTCAGAACAATGAATTAATATTACACTGACAGGAAGTGATTTGATCCTAGATCAACACTCCTTTATTAAGTATCATCAGCGCTCGTATTCTACCTTCTATCATAAGGTACTTATTGGTAAAGCTCCCTGTCATTTTCTGTCCTTCCTGGTTCTAATGAAAAACACATGAGGATCTCTTCTCTTCTCTGCCCTGATTCAAAACAACAGGCTCCAGTATAGAGAATCAAATTGCCCTTGAAACTCAAACTGAAAAAAAACAAAAAACAATATCAGCTCTTCCAAAATGGTTCTTCGCAGATGGATAGGGTTCTACCAATAACTCTTTTCATTGGACGAACCCTTTCTGGAAAATGAGGTGTCTTTGTAGCGTAAAGGGTTCCACCTAGAACCTTTTTTATCGTAAGAATTGTTTTTTTAGTTTTTTAAAGAAATGGTTCTTTGATGATTCTTAGGAAAAGGTAACTCAACTCTTCTGAATCCGAATAAACATTTTATAGTATTTTTTTCTCTCTTTCTTTTAAATAAAGAGTTACCATTTTAAAGGGTAAAAAGGCTGGTGGAACTCAAGATGATAAAATGGTTCGTGGTAAAAACCATTTATACAGGGTTCTAGGAAGAGGGTTCTAGGAAGAGGGTTCTAGGAAGAGGGTTTTACCCAGCACCATGTAGGGATCCCCTATGGGGACAAACTGAAGAACCCTGTATGCTTCTGCCTAGAATCCTTTTCTTATCTAAGAGTGTAGATATTTCCCAATCTGTTGACGTGAAACCCTGTTGAAGACAGCTTGCTGTAACGTTGGTGAATAAACGAAAGCATCGGAGCTACTAGAGAGAGCAGCTTTTCCTTTTCTAAAACAATCTGTTTATATAACTCGTCTTTCAAGGATAGCTAAAAAGTAGTTTTTCACTTGTATATTTTTGCAGAAGTAAAAAGAGACTGTGAATACAACTAGAACTGACTAGGGAGGGACATTTCTACCAATACAAACGATGGAGGAATCTGTCTTGTGCTGCTTGGTCTTCACTTGAAATCATTATCCATTTGTTGATATAAGAGAGGCCTCCTCTCTCTGGAAAACAGCAGTGTGTGTGTGTGTGTGTTTTCTCTCTGAAAACGGCTCCAATAACCCACAGAACCCTGCAGAAATACTTGGCAGACTGTCTGAGGATAAACAGCTTTGTCAGGCATGCCAGACACACACAGTAACACACACACACACACACACACGAGTAACACACACACACACACACACACACACACACACACACACACACACACACACACACACACACACACAGCCAGAGGGGTTGACTTCTACCCTTTATGAAGCCCTGTACCCAGAGCTGTTCATGAAGCCCTGTCCCCAGAGCTGTTCATGAAGCCCTGCCCCCAGAGCTGTTTATGAAGCCCTGTCCCCAGAGCTGTTCATGAAGCCCTGTCCCCAGAGCTGTTCATGAAGCCCTGTTCCCAGAGCTGTTCATGAAGCCCTGTTCCCAGAGCTGTTCATGAAGCCCTGTTCCCAGAGCTGTTCACGAAGCCCTGTTCCCAGAGCTGTTCATGAAGCCCTGTTCCCAGAGCTGTTCATGAAGCCCTGTTCCCAGAGCTGTTCATGAAGCCCTGTTCCCAGAGCTGTTCATGAAGCCCTGTACCCAGAGCTGCTCATGAAGCCCTGTTCCCAGAGCTGTTCATGAAGCCCTGTACCCAGAGCTGTTCATGAAGCCCTGTTCCCAGAGCTGTTTATGAAGCCCTGTTCCCAGAGCTGTTTATGAAGCCCTGTTCCCAGAGCTGTTCATGAAGCCCTGTTCCCAGAGCTGTTCATGAAGCCCTGTCCCCAGAGCTGTTCATGAAGCCCTGTTCCCAGAGCTGTTCACGAAGCCCTGTTCTCAGAGCTGTTCATGAAGCCCTGTCCCCAGAGTTGTTCATGAAGCCCTGTTCCCAGAGCTGTTCATGAAGCTCTGTTCCCAGAGCTGTTCATGAAGCCCTGTTCCCAGAGCTGTTCATGAAGCCCTGTCCCCAGAGCTGTTTAGTCCCAGTGTGGTCCCATGAGCCCTGGGAACAAAAAAGAAGAAGTAGTGCACTATATAGGGAATAGGGTGCCATTGGGCTCTGGTCTAAAGTAGTGCACTATATAGGGAATAGGGTTCCATAGGGCTCTGGTCTAAAGTAGTGCACTATATAGGGAATAGGGTTCCATAGGGCTCTGGTCTAAAGTAGTGCACTATATAGGGAATAGGGTGCCATAGGGCTCTGGTCTAAAGTAGTGCACTATATAGGGAATAGGGTGCCATAGGGCTTTGGTCTAAAGTAGTGCACTATATAGGGAATAGGGTGCCATAGGGCTCTGGTCTAAAGTAGTGCACTATATAGGGAATATAGTGCTATAGGGCTCTGGTCTAAAGTAGTGCACTATATAGGGAATATGGTGCTATAGGGCTCTGGTCTAAAGTAGTGCACTATATAGGGAATAGGATGCCATAGGGCTCTGGTCTAAAGTAGTGCACTATATAGGGAATAGGATGCCATAGGGCTCTGGTCTAAAGTAGTGCACTATATAGGGAATAGGATGCCATAGGTCTCTGGTCTAAAGTAGTGCACTATATAGGGAATAGGGTTCCATAGGGCTCTGGTCTAAAGTAGTGCACTATATAGGGAATAGGGTGCCATAGGGCTCTGGTCTAAAGTAGTGCACTATATAGGGAATAGGGTGCCATAGGGCTCTGGTCTAAAGTAGTGCACTATATAGGGAATAGGGTGCTATAGGGCTCTGGTCTAAAGTAGTGCACTATATAGGGAATAGGGTGCCATAGGGCTCTGGTCTAAAGTAGTGCACTATATAGGGAATAGGGTGCCATAGGGCTCTGGTCTAAAGTAGTGCACTATATAGGGAATATGGTGCTATAGGGCTCTGGTCTAAAGTAGTGCACTATATAGGGAATAGGGTGCCATAGGGCTCTGGTCTAAAGTAGTGCACTATATAGGGAATAGGGTGCCATAGGGCTCTGGTCTAAAGTAGTGCACTATATAGGGAATAGGATGCCATAGGGCTCTGGTCTAAAGTAGTGCACTATATAGGGAATAGGATGCCATAGGGCTCTGGTCTAAAGTAGTGCACTATATAGGGAATAGGATGCCATAGGTCTCTGGTCTAAAGTAGTGCACTATATAGGGAATAGGGTTCCATAGGGCTCTGGTCTAAAGTAGTGCACTATATAGGGAATAGGGTGCCATAGGGCTCTGGTCTAAAGTAGTGCACTATATAGGGAATAGGGTGCCATAGGGCTTTGGTCTAAAGTAGTGCACTATATAGGGAATAGGGTGCCATAGGGCTCTGGTCTAAAGTAGTGCACTATATAGGGAATATAGTGCTATAGGGCTCTGGTCTAAAGTAGTGCACTATATAGGGAATATGGTGCTATAGGGCTCTGGTCTAAAGTAGTGCACTATATAGGGAATAGGATGCCATAGGGCTCTGGTCTAAAGTAGTGCACTATATAGGGAATAGGATGCCATAGGGCTCTGGTCTAAAGTAGTGCACTATATAGGGAATAGGATGCCATAGGTCTCTGGTCTAAAGTAGTGCACTATATAGGGAATAGGGTTCCATAGGGCTCTGGTCTAAAGTAGTGCACTATATAGGGAATAGGGTGCCATAGGGCTCTGGTCTAAAGTAGTGCACTATATAGGGAATAGGGTGCCATAGGGCTCTGGTCTAAAGTAGTGCACTATATAGGGAATAGGGTGCTATAGGGCTCTGGTCTAAAGTAGTGCACTATATAGGGAATAGGGTGCCATAGGGCTCTGGTCTAAAGTAGTGCACTATATAGGGAATAGGGTGCCATAGGGCTCTGGTCTAAAGTAGTGCACTATATAGGGAATATGGTGCTATAGGGCTCTGGTCTAAAGTAGTGCACTATATAGGGAATAGGGTGCCATAGGGCTCTGGTCTAAAGTAGTGCACTATATAGGGAATAGGGTGCCATAGGGCTCTGGTCTAAAGTAGTGCACTATATAGGGAATAGGATGCCATAGGGCTCTGGTCTAAAGTAGTGCACTATATAGGGAATAGGATGCCATAGGGCTCTGGTCTAAAGTAGTGCACTATATAGGGAATAGGATGCCATAGGTCTCTGGTCTAAAGTAGTGCACTATATAGGGAATAGGGTTCCATAGGGCTCTGGTCTAAAGTAGTGCACTATATAGGGAATAGGATGCCATAGGTCTCTGGTCTAAAGTAGTGCACTATATAGGGAATAGGGTTCCATAGGGCTCTGGTCTAAAGTAGTGCACTATATAGGGAATAGGGTGCCATAGGGCTCTGGTCTAAAGTAGTGCACTATATAGGGAATAGGGTGCCATAGGGCTCTGGTCTAAAGTAGTGCACTATATAGGGAATAGGGTGCCATAGGGCTCTGGTCTAAAGTAGTGCACTATATAGGGAATAGGGTGCCATAGGGCTCTGGTCTAAAGTAGTGCACTATATAGGGAATAGGGTTCCATAGGGCTCTGGTCTAAAGTAGTGCACTATATAGGGAATAGGGTGCCATTGGAGACATCTTTCTGACCTAGTTCATGTTTTCCTGGGTTATCAGAGATCTCCATGACGTACAGCTTCAGTCCGGTGTAGCTCTTTCCAATGGTGTAGATACGAGTGATACGAGGGCATTCTTCATTCACAGCCTTCATCAGCTGCAGAGAAGACAGACACACAACAGTGGTGGGACCTCATTGGACAGTAAAACAATGTGTTTTTATTGGATAAGCACTAAATAGGTGTTTTTAAATAAAGAGATATTGGATAAGCACTTAACACATACAGAGGACAGTTACAGGTAGGACAGCTGTGTGTGTGTGTGTGTCTGTGTGTGTGTGTGTGTGTGTGTGTGTGTGTGTGAGTGAGTGAGTGAGAGAGAGAGCGTGTGTGTGAGATCTCACCTTCCTCATCTCCTTGTAGTTGTGGTGTCTGAAGTCCAGGTTATCTTTAGAGCCAGACAGTTTTTCAGAGAAGTGTTGCCAAACGTTGTCCGGATCTAAGAGAATAAAGGCCGGGTTGATAAGATCTCTGTGTGTCCTTGACCAGGGTCAAGATGACATGCCAGGGTGTGGGGTACCAGTCAATTCAGGACATACACTGACCTTACAACTTCAATTATTTTCAATGGTTTACAATTCTGAAGTGACTGGATTTGAAATGGAATTGACCCAAACCCTGTAACATGCTACTTTACAAGCCCAGTGTGTAGAGATAAAAGACAACACACTGGTTTAAATAGGCTGTTGATACCATGACAGTAGTTGTTTTATCAAGGGATAAGCCTGCCAGAATGCACTACCTGGTGTAAATAGGCTGTTGATACCATGACAGTAGTTGTTGTACCAGGGGATAAGCCTACCAGGCTGTTGATACCATGACAGTAATTGTTTAACCAGGGGATAATCCTACCAGGCTGTTGATACCATGACAGTAATTGTTTTACCAGGGGATAAGCCTACCAGGCTGTTGATACCATGACAGTAGTTGTTGTACCAGGGGATAAGCCTACCAGGCTGTTGATACCATGACAGTAGTTGTACCAGGGGATAAGCCTACCAGGCTGTTGATACCATGACAGTAGTTGCTTTACAAGGGGATAATCCTACCAGAATGCACTACCTGGATGGGTATACTACAAAGCATGTTTGATGAGTTAGCCAACTAACTTGCCTAAATATTCTGAAATAACTTAATATTTTTTTGAAAGATAATCTTGAAATGGGCATGGTCTAATTGACTCGAACAACTAAAAACACAATGAGCATGGCCTAAAAACACAATGAGCATGGCCTAAAAACACAATGAGCATGGCCTAAAAACACAATGAGCATGGCCTAAAAACACAATGAGCATGACCTAAAAACACAACGAGCATGGCCTAAAAACACAATGAGCATGGCCTAAAAACACAATGAGCATGGCCTAAAAACACAATGAGCATGGCCTAAAAACACAATGAGCATGGCCTAAAAACACAATGAGCATGGCCTAAAAACACATAGAGCATGGCCTAAAAACACAATGAGCATGACCTAAAAACACAATGAGCATGGCCTAAAAACACAATGAGCATGGCCTAAAAACACAATGAGCATGGCCTAAAAACACAACGAGCATGGCCTAAAAACACAATGAGCATGGCCTAAAAACACAATGAGCATGGCCTAAAAACACAACGAGCATGGCCTAAAAACACAATGAGCATGGCCTAAAAACACAATGAGCATGACCTAAAAACACAACGAGCATGGCCTAAAAACACAATGAGCATGGCCTAAAAACACAATGAGCATGGCCTAAAAACACAATGAGCATGGCCTAAAAACACAATGAGCATGGCCTAAAAACACATAGAGCATGGCCTAAAAACACAATGAGCATGACCTAAAAACACAATGAGCATGGCCTAAAAACACAATGAGCATGGCCTAAAAACACAATGAGCATGGCCTAAAAACACAATGAGCATGACCTAAAAACACAATGAGCATGGCCTAAAAACACAATGAGCATGGCCTAAAAACACAATGAGCATGGCCTAAAAACACAATGAGCATGACCTAAAAACACAACGAGCATGGCCTAAAAACACAATGAGCATGGCCTAAAAACACAATGAGCATGGCCTAAAAACACAATGAGCATGGCCTAAAAACACAACGAGCATGGCCTAAAAACACAATGAGCATGGCCTAAAAACACAATGAGCATGGCCTAAAAACACAACGAGCATGACCTAAAAACACAATGAGCATGGCCTAAAAACACAACGAGCATGACCTAAAAACACAATGAGCATGGCCTAAAAACACAACGAGCATGGCCTAAAAACACAATGAGCATGAACTAAAAACACAATGAGCATGAACTAAAAACACAATGAGCATGGCCTAAAAACACAATGAGCATGGCCTAAAAACACAATGAGCATGGCCTAAAAACACAATGAGCATGGCCTAAAAACACAATGAGCATGGCCTAAAAACACAATGAGCATGGCCTAAGGCCTAAAAACACAATGAGCATGGCCTAAAAACACAATGAGCATGGCCTAAAAACACAATGAGCATGGCCTAAAAACACAATGAGCATGACCTAAAAACATAATGAGCATGACCTAAAAACACAATGAGCATGACCTAAAAACACAATGAGCATGACCTAAAAACACAATGAGCATGGCCTAAAAACACAATGAGCATGACCTAAAAACACAATGAGCATGACCTAAAAACACAATGAGCATGACCTAAAAACACAATGAGCATGACCTAAAAACACAATGAGCATGGCCTAAAAACACAACGAGCATGGCCTAAAAACACAACGAGCACGGCCTAAAAACACAATGAGCATGGCCTAAAAACACAATGAGCATGACCTAAAAACACAATGAGCATGGCCTAAAAACACAATGAGCATGACCTAAAAACACAATGAGCATGGCCTAAAAACACAACGAGCATGGCCTAAAAACACAACGAGCATGGCCTAAAAACACAACGAGCATGGCCTAAAACACAACGAGCATGGCCTAAAAACACAATGAGCATGGCCTAAAAACACAACGAGCATGACCTAAAAACACAATGAGCATGGCCTAAAAACACAACGAGCATGACCTAAAAACACAATGAGCATGACCTAAAAACACAATGAGCATGGCCTAAAAACACAATGAGCATGACCTAAAAACACAATGAGCATGACCTAAAAACACAATGAGCATGACCTAAAAACACAATGAGCATGACCTAAAAACACAACGAGCATGGCCTAAAAACACAATGAGCATGACCTAAAAACACAATGAGCATGACCTAAAAACACAATGAGCATGACCTAAAAACACAATGAGCATGACCTAAAAACACAATGAGCATGGCCTAAAAACACAATGAGCATGGCCTAAAAACACAATGAGCATGACCTAAAAACACAATGAGCATGACCTAAAAACACAATGAGCATGACCTAAAAACACAATGAGCATGACCTAAAAACACAATGAGCATGGCCTAAAAACACAATGAACATGGCCTAAAAACACAATGAGCATGGCCTAAAAACACAACGAGCATGGCCTAAAACACAACGAGCATGGCCTAAAAACACAATGAGCATGGCCTAAAAACACAACGAGCATGACCTAAAAACACAATGAGCATGGCCTAAAAACACAACGAGCATGACCTAAAAACACAATGAGCATGACCTAAAAACACAATGAGCATGGCCTAAAAACACAATGAGCATGACCTAAAAACACAATGAGCATGACCTAAAAACACAATGAGCATGACCTAAAAACACAATGAGCATGGCCTAAAAACACAACGAGCATGGCCTAAAAACACAACGAGCATGACCTAAAAACACAATGAGCATGGCCTAAAAACACAACGAGCATGACCTAAAAACACAATGAGCATGGCCTAAAAACACAACGAGCATGGCCTAAAAACACAACGAGCATGGCCTAAAAACACAATGAGCATGACCTAAAAACACAATGAGCATGGCCTAAAAACACAATGAGCATGGCCTAAAAACACAACGAGCATGACCTAAAAACACAATGAGCATGGCCTAAAAACACAACGAGCATGACCTAAAAACACAATGAGCATGGCCTAAAAACACAACGAGCATGACCTAAAAACACAATGAGCATGGCCTAAAAACACAACGAGCATGACCTAAAAACACAACGAGCATGGCCTAAAAACACAATGAGCATGACCTAAAAACACAATGAGCATGGCCTAAAAACACAACGAGCATGACCTAAAAACACAGATCCGCGTTTATCTTTCTTATTAACCAGAAAATCAATAATTATTTCTGGATGTTTATAAAAGTTAGCTGGCTAAATCATCGATCCTGCTTTGTAGTAAACCCGTCTTCCAAGTGTAGTGTCGTTGCTCTAGCGTTACTGCATAGAACATATACAGAACATATACATATACAGAACATATACGGAACATTTACAGAACATATACAGAACATAGAACATATACAGAACATATACAGAACATATACACCTGTATACAGAACATATACAGAACATATACGGAACATATACAGAACATAGAACATACACAGAACATATACAGAACATATACACCTGTATACAGAACATATACAGAACATATACGGAACATATACAGAACATAGAACATATACATATACAGAACATATACGGAACATATACGGAACATAGAACATACACAGAACATATACAGAACATATACACCTGTATACAGAACATATACAGAACATATACGGAACATATACAGAACATAGAACATATACAGAACATATACAGAACATATACAGAACATAGAACATATACATATACAGAACATATACAGAACATATACGGAACATATACGGAACATAGAACATACACAGAACATATACAGAACATATACAGAACATAGAACATATACAGAACATATACGGAACATATACGGAACATATACAGAACATATACGGAACATAGAACATATACAGAACATATACAGAACATATACAGAACATATACAGAACATAGAACATATACATATACGGAACATATACAGAACATATACAGAACATATACAGAACATATACAGAACATATACAGAACATAGAACATTTACATATACAGAACATATACAGAACATATACGGAACATATACGGAACATATACGGAACATAGAACATATACATATACAGAACATATACAGAACATATACGGAACATATACGGAACATATACGGAACATATACGGAACATATACGGAACATATACGGAACATATACGGAACATATACAGAACATAGAACATATACATATACAGAACATATACAGAACATAGAACATATACATATACAGAACATATACGGAACATATACGGAACATAGAACATATACAGAACATATACAGAACATATACAGAACATATACAGAACATAGAACATATACATATACAGAACATATACAGAACATATACAGAACATATACAGAACATAGAACATACACAGAACATATACAGAACATATACACCTGTATACAGAACATATACATATACAGAACATATACAGAACATATACATATACAGAACATATACAGAACACGTACAGAACATAGAACATACACAGAAC
Source organism: Oncorhynchus mykiss (assembly GCF_013265735.2). Taxonomy (NCBI): domain Eukaryota; kingdom Metazoa; phylum Chordata; class Actinopteri; order Salmoniformes; family Salmonidae; genus Oncorhynchus; species Oncorhynchus mykiss. The sequence continues at coordinate 44,766,053 of NC_048589.1, forward strand.
ATATACAGAACATATACATATACAGAACACGTACAGAACATATACAGAACATATACATATACAGAACATATACATATACAGAACATATACATATACAGAACATATACATATACAGAACACGTACAGAACATATACAGAACATATACAGAACATATACAGAACATATACAGAACATATACAGAACATATACAGAACATATACAGAACATATACATATACAGAACACGTACAGAACATATACAGAACATATACATATACAGAACATATACAGAACATAGAACATACACAGAACATATACAGAACATATACAGAACATATACACGTACAGAACATATACAGAACATATACAGGCTCCCATAGCATTGAGGTTTCTGAACATTGAGGTTTCTGAATTTTGACGCATTTACATGACACTGAAGTCAGGCCGAACTAAATATACGCCAGTGTGCCAGATCAATCGTTCCATTACAACACACCTGGGAGGGGGCATCCCAGTACCTCTGCTCTGAGACAGATTGTCCCGTTCCAGTACCAGGTCAGGGGGTTGATGCGGATCCAACGAGCCACCGCGGGCTGAGGGAAGAGGGCCAGATAGGGTGTCTCAGGTTCATTTCGGGATCCAACAAACACCTACAGAAACAACACACGTTTCAGCTTTAATCTACAGAAACAACACACGTTTCAGCTTTAATCTACAGAAACAACACACGTTTCAGCTTTAATCTACAGAAACAACACACACGTTTCAGCTTTAATCTACAGAAACAACCCACGTTTCAGCTTTAATCTACAGAAACAACACACGTTTCAGCTTTAATCTACAGAAACAACACATGTTTCAGCTAATCTACAGAAACAACACACGTTTCAGCTTTAATCTACAGAAACAACACACGTTTCAGCTTTAATCTACAGAAACAACACATGTTTCAGCTAATCTACAGAAACAACACACATTTCAGCTTTAATCTACAGAAACAACACACGTTTCAGCTTTAATCTACAGAAACAACACACACGTTTCAGCTTTAATCTACAGAAACAACACACGTTTCAGCTTTAATCTACAGAAACAACACACGTTTCAGCTTTAATCTACAGAAACAACACACGTTTCAGCTTTAATCTACAGAAACAACACACGTTTCAGCTTTAATCTACAGAAACAACACATGTTTCAGCTTTAATCTACAGAAACAACACACACGTTTCAGCTTTAATCTACAGAAACAACACACGTTTCAGCTTTAATCTACAGAAACAACACACGTTTCAGCTTTAATCTACAGAAACAACACACGTTTCAGCTTTAATCTACAGAAACAACACACGTTTCAGCTTTAATCTACAGAAACAACACACGTTTCAGCTTTAATCTACAGAAACAACACACGCTTCACCTTTGAACTTCCTACCAGTCTACCCTTCAATAGTCAATGAACTCCTGTTCTACTTCTCAAATGGATTGACATCAACTGGGCTTCTGGACCACATGCTGATTTATCTACGCCAAATCAAGTCCGGGACCTCTAAACCAGTTCGTCGTCTGATTTTCATTCTTCCCCTTTAATCAGGGAATGATTTAGACCTGGGACACCATGAGGGCGAACAGAGAGAAAACCAGTGGTATTCTGGCCCTTCAGGCTTGGATTTGAATTCCCCTGATCTACGCCAACACGCCACGCTAGAATCCATATCATTCCACTCATCACTCTTTTAACCTACAATCACTTTTGGAAAGTGAACACATTTTATATTCCTCAAATGGACTAACTAAGCAGCTTCCTTGACCCTCCAGTATCTGTAACGTCAAAACGCCACAACCCTTCAGAACGGCTCACCGCCTCCTCTGTTCCGTTCATGCAGGTCTTCCAGGTCTCGGAGTCGTTACTCAGCTGCACTTTGTAGGTTTCAACCCAGTCCCAGCTACAAAGACATTAACAAGGATTACACAACACATTAATGCTTTGTAAAATCTTATTACTATGTAATACATGTAAAGTAAACATACAGTAAAGGTATACTAAACTATAGTAAAGGTATAGTATACATATAGAAAATGTATAGTAAATGTATAGTATACGTATAGTAAAGGTATAGTAAACATATAGTAATAGTATAGTAAAGGTATAGTAAACATATAGTATACGTATAGTAAAGGTATAGTAAACATATAGTAATAGTATAGTAAAGGTATAGTAAACATATAGTATACGTATAGTAAAGGTATAGTAAACATATAGTATACGTATAGTAAAGGTATAGTAAACATATAGTATACGTATAGTAAAGGTATAGTAAACATATAGTAATAGTATAGTAAAGGTATAGTAAACATATAGTATACGTATAGTAAAGGTATAGTAAACATATAGTAATAGTATAGTAAAGGTATAGTAAACATATAGTATACGTATAGTAAAGGTATAGTAAACATATAGTAATAGTATAGTAAAGGTATAGTAAACATATAGTAATAGTATAGTAAAGGTATAGTAAAGGTTTAGTAAACATATAGTAATAGTATAGTAAAGGTATAGTAAAGGTATAGTAAACATATAGTAAATGTATATTACATGTATAGTAAATGTATAGTATACGTATAGTAAAGGTATAGTAAACATATAGTAATAGTATAGTAAAGGTATAGTAAACATATAGTATACGTATAGTAAAGGTATAGTAAACATATAGTAATAGTATAGTAAAGGTATAGTAAACATATAGTAATAGTATAGTAAAGGTATAGTAAATGTATAGTAAATGTATAGTGAAGGTATAGTAAACGTATTGTAAACAGATAGTAAATGTATAGTAAACAGATAGTAAAGGTATAGTAAACATATAGTATACGTATAGTAAAGGTATAGTAAACATATAGTAATAGTATAGTAAAGGTATAGTAAACATATAGTAATAGTATAGTAAAGGTATAGTAAATGTATAGTAAATGTATTGTAAACAGATAGTAAATGTATAGTAAACAGATAGTAAAGGTATAGTAAACGTATAGTAATAGTATAGTAAAGGTATAGTAAACATATAGTAATAGTATAGTAAAGGTATAGTAAAGGTATAGTAAACGTATTGTAAACAGATAGTAAATGTATAGTAAACAGATAGTAAAGGTATAGTAAACGTATAGTAAATGTATTGTAAAGGCTCTGTTGATGTTTTATTAATGTTTACACATTGTCAAAAAACAACTTAACCGACTTTAATTATTATGAATCTAGATAAAATAGAATATGGGGGAAAATACATAAATACCAGATATACTGTATAGTGGAGTATATAGACATACCAGATATACTGTATAGTGGAGTATATAGACATACCAGATGTACTGTATAGTGGAGTATATAGACATACCAGATGTACTGTATAGTGGAGTATATAGACATACCAGATGTACTGTATAGTGGAGTATATAGACATACCAGATGTACTGTATAGTGGAGTATATAGACATACCAGATGTACTGTATAGTGGAGTATATAGACATACCAGATATACTGTATAGTGGAGTATATAGACATACCAGATATACGGTATAGTGGAGTACATAGACATACCGTATATACGGTATAGTGGAGTATATAGACATACCAGATATACGGTATAGTGGAGTATATAGACATACCAGATGTACTGTATAGTGGAGTATATAGACATACCGTATATACGGTATAGTGGAGTATATAGACATACCAGATATACTGTATAGTGGAGTATATAGACATACCAGATATACAGTATAGTGGAGTATATAGACATACCAGATATACGGTATAGTGGAGTATATAGACATACCAGATATACAGTATAGTGGAGTATATAGACATACCAGATATACGGTATAGTGGAGTATATAGACATACCAGATATACGGTATAGTGGAGTATATAGACATACCAGATATACGGTATAGTGGAGTATATAGACATACCGTATATACGGTATAGTGGAGTATATAGACATACCAGATATACGGTATAGTGGAGTATATAGACATACAAGATATACTGTATAGTGGAGTATTTAGACATACTGTACTCACGGTATGATTTTCAATACCATCATATACATATACAGTATACCGTAATATATATATATATATACAGTATATCTCTGGATAACCCTAATAAATATTCAGACCTTTTTAACTAGGTCGTCTCTAAATTCATAGATCCCAGTCACGACTATGTGTCTCTAGGTGTAGGCTATGCCCCCTTCTACTCCTGGTCCCCCACCCAGCACCCGGACTGTCTGACCTATGTCCAGATGGAGTTACGTCCCTGCAGGTTGACTCCTGTGATGCCCCCTTCTTCTCCTGGTCCCCCTGCCAGCACCCCTTCTTCTCCTGGTCCACCTGCCAGCACCCCTTCTACTCCTGGTCCCCCTGCCAGCACCCCCTGGTCCCCCTGCCAGCACCCCTTCTTCTCTTAGTCCCCCTGCCTGCACCCCTTCTTCTCCTGGTTCCTCTGCCAGCACCCCTTCTTCTCCTGGTTCCTCTGCCAGCACCCCTTCTTCTCCTGGTTCCTCTGCCAGCACCCCTTCTTCTCCTGGTCCCCCTGCCAGCACCCCTTCTTCTCCTGGTTCCTCTGCCAGCACCCCTTCTTCTCCTGGTCCCCCTGCCAGCACCCCTTCTTCTCCTGGTCCCCCTGCCAGCACCCCTTCTTCTCCTGGTCCCCCTGCCAGCACCCCTTCTCCTCAGGTCCCCCTGCCAGCACCCCTTCTCTCCTGGTCCCCCTGCCAGCACCCCTTCTTCTCCTGGTCCCCCTGCCAGCACCCCTTCTTCTCCTGGTCCCCCTCCCAGCACCCGGCCTGTCTGACCTACCTCCAGATGGAGTTGCGTCCCTGCAGGATGACTCCTGTGAACAGCGTGGGGCGCAGAGCATCCACCTGCAGCCACTGGTGCTGGTCCTCATACTTAGCACACCACGCGCCATCATACATGTCTCCGTCCTCGATACCTGACTGGACTCACACACACACACACACAAAATAGCTCAAAGTGTTTTTCAGGAAGCATTCTGCAATAAACTTACCGGTAAACGTATCATTGTATTTAGGAAGCAGATCACAAGGAGAATAACAACTAAGTACTTGGTGGCTATAATATATTAATATCTAGACTATAGACCCACCTGTATATTGAGTCTTGCCCTGTGAGGGCCAAGTCCCATCCGCAGGTAGGATGAAGCCTGGAACTGGCTGTCATCAACCCTCAGTGACTTCAGACCCAGCGGGGGACAGTCTGGAGCGGTTACAACACATGGTGGATCAGGGATAGCCATCATGCTGGCAGGGGGACCAGGAGTGGAAGGGGTGCTGGCAGGGGGACCAGGAGAGAAGGGGTGCTGGCAGGGGGACCAGGAGAAGAAGGGGTGCAGGCAGGGGGACTAAGAGAAGAAGGTGTGCTGGCAGGGGGACCAGAAGAAGAAGGGGTGCTGGCAGGGCAACCAGGAGAAGAAGGGGTGCTGGCAGGGGGACAAGGCGAAGAAGGGGTGCTGGCAGGGGGACCAGGAGTAGAAGGGGTGCTGGCAGGGGGACAGTCTGGAGAGGTTACAACACATGGTGGATCAGGGATAGCCATCATGCTGGCAGGGGGACCAGGAGTGGAAGGGGTGCTGGCAGGGGGACCAGGAGAAGAAGGGGTGCAGGCAGGGGGACTAAGAGAAGAAGGTGTGCTGGCAGGGGGACCAGAAGAAGAAGGGGTGCTGGCAGGGCAACCAGGAGAAAAAGGGGTGCTGGCAGGGGGACGAGGCGAAAAAGGGGTGCTGGCAGGGGGACCTGAGAAGAAGGGGTTGCTGGCAGGGGGACCAGGAGAAGAAGGGGTGCTGGCAGGGGGACCAGGAGTAGAAGGGGTGCTGGCAGGGGGACAGTCTGGAGAGGTTACAACACATGGTGGATCAGGGATAGCCATCATGCTGGCAGGGGGACCAGGAGTGGAAGGGGTGCTGGCAGGGGGGCCAGGAGTGGAAGGGGTGCTGGCAGAGGAACCAGGAGAAGAAGGGGTGCAGGCAGGGGGACTAAGAGAAGAAGGTGTGCTGGCAGGGGGACCAGAAGAAGAAGGGGTGCTGGCAGGGCAACCAGGAGAAGAAGGGGTGCTGGCAGGGGGACAAGGCGAAGAAAGGGTGCTGGCAGGGGGACCTGAGAAGAAGGGGTGCTGGCAGGGGGACCAGGAGAAGAAAGGGTGCTGGCAGGGGGACCAGGAGAAGAAGGGGTGCTGGCAGGGGGACCAGGAGAAGCAGGGGTGCTGGCAGGGGGACAGTCTGGAGAGGTTACAACACATGGTGGATCAGGGATAGCCATCATGCCACTCCTTGCCACATCTTGTCATGTATGGCATTTTAAAAAAAACATATATTTAACCTTTATTTAACTAGGTAATTCAGTTAAGAACAAATTCTTATTTACAATGACAGCCTAGGAACAGTTGGTTAACTGCCTTGTTCAGAACGACAGATTTCTACCTTGTCAGCTCGGGGATTCGATCTAGCAACTGTTCGGTTACCGGTCCAACACTCTAACCAATAGGCTACCCTGCCGCAAACATGGAGTTGAAATGATAGCACAACTAGATCTGGGACCAGGCTAGATCAGGGCTGTGTTCTAGACACACAGACGTCTCTGATCCGTGTAGATGATCAGATCTTAACTGGAGAAGTGTTTAACATCTCAGGAACCACAAACAATCCTATTACCTGCACAGACCTGCACAGAATACCTGGAATGCACCCACTATCTCAAAGCAGGATGTGTGTGCCTCGGTGTGTCTGTGCCTCGGTGTGTGTGTGCCTCGGTGTGCCTGTGCCTCGGTGTGCCTGTGCTTCAGTGTGTCTGTGCCTCGGTGTGTCTGTGCCTCGGTGTGTCTGTGCCTCCATGTGTCTGTGATGCCGTGTGTCTGTGTCTCGGTGTGTCTGTGCCTCGGTGTGTGTGTGCCTCGGTGTGCCTGTGCCTCGGTGTGCCTGTGCTTCGGTGTGTCTGTGCCTCAGTGTGTCTGTGCCTCGGTGTGTCTGTGCCTCCATGTGTCTGTGATGCCGTGTGTCTGTGTCTCGGTGTGTCTGTGCCTCGGTGTGTGTGTGCCTCGGTGTGTGTGTGCCTCGGTGTGCCTGTGCCTCGGTGTGTGTCTGTGCCTCAGTGTGTCTGTGCCTCAGTGTGTCTGTGCCTCGGTGTGTGTGTGTGCCTCGGTGTGCCTGTGCCTCGGTGTGCCTGTGCCTCGGTGTGTCTGTGTCTCCGTGTGTCTGTGACTCTGTGTGTCTGTGTCTCAGTGTGTCTGTGCCTCGGTGTGTGTGTTCCTCGGTGTGTCTGTGCCTCGGTGTGTCTGTGCCTCGGTGTGCCTGTGCCTCGGTGTGTCTTTGCCTCAGTGTGTGTGTGTGTGTGCCTCGGTGTGTCTGTACCTCAGTGTGTCTGTGCCTCGGTGTGTGTGTGTGTGCCTCGGTGTGTCTGTGCCTCGGTGTGTGTCTTTGCCTCGGTGTGTGTCTTTGCCCCGGTGTGTCTGCAGGGTTCGGGAGAAGGCAGTTATGTTCAATGGCAGCAGGAGAGAAAGTCATGTATGTTTTGAGAGACAAACCCCCCGGCTGTCAGAGATAATGTAGAAATGTGAAGTTGCAGAAGAAGTTGAGTTCCTGAGTGCCTTACGTTCCCCCCAGGATCTGAAATATGTCTAATTCTCCTCTTAGTCAGTTCTGTGGAAGTGTACAGGAACTCACAGCCCCCTTCCCCTTGTAGTGTGTGTGTGTGTGTGTGTGTGTGTGTGTGTGTGTGTGTGACAAAAAAACTTCCCTGGAAGTTGAGGAGAACCCGTTCCTCCCTCCCTCCCTCCCTCCCTCCCTCACATACACACCCCACTCCTCGTATGGGGGAGTCAGTGTAGTGGGAGTGCAGAGCATTGGGCTGGATATCAGTGAACCAGGAAGGAACAGAGCATAATGCAGAGCTGTTACATAATACTTGACTCAGTTAGACAGGGTTATAGTCAGGGCAGAGCTGGGATGTAATAGGAGACTCAAACAGGGTTATAGTCAGGGCAGAGCTGGGATGTAATAGGAGACTCAAACAGGGTTCTAGTCAGGGCAGAGCTGGGATGTAATAGGAGACTCAGACAGGGTTATAGTCAGGGCAGAGCTGGGATGTAATAGGAGACTCAAACAGGGTTATAGTCAGGGCAGAGCTGGGATGTAATAGGAGACTCAAACAGGGTTATAGTCAGGGCAGAGCTGGGATGTAATAGGAGACTCAGACAGGGTTATAGTCAGGGCAGAGCTGGGATGTAATATGAGACTCAGACAGGGTTATAGTCAGGGCAGAGCTGGGATGTAATATGAGACTCAGTTAGACAGGGTTATAGTCAGGGCAGAGCTGGGATGTAATAGGAGACTCAGACAGGGTTATAGTCAGGGCAGAGCTGGGATGTCATAGGAGACTCAGACAGGGTTATAGTCAGGGCAGAGCTGGGATGTAATAGGAGACTCAGACAGGGTTATAGTTAGGGCAGAGCTGGGATGTAATATGAGACTCAGTTAGACAGGGTTATAGTCAGGGCAGAGCTGGGATGTAATATGAGACTCAGACAGGGTTATAGTCAGGGCAGAGCTGGGATGTAATATGAGACTCAGACAGGTTTATAGTCAGGGCAGAGCTGGGATGTAATATGAGACTCAGACAGGGTTATAGTTAGGGCAGAGCTGGGATGTAATATGAGACTCAGTTAGACAGGGTTATAGTCAGGGCAGAGCTGGGATGTAATATGAGACTCAGACAGGGTTATAGTCAGGGCAGAGCTGGGATGTAATATGAGACTCAGACAGGGTTATAGTCAGGGCAGAGCTGGGATGTAATATGGGACTCAGACAGGGTTAGTCAGGAGTGCATCTCAAATGGCACCCTATTCCCTATATAGTGCACTACTTTTGACCAGAGCCCAGGAGGTATATAGTGCACTACTTTTGACCAGAGCCTATAGGAAAGAAGTGCACTAGAAAGGGAACAAGGTGCCATGTGAGACACAGAAAAGGGAGTCAACTGAGACTTAGTGTGTATCACGTCGCCGGAGAAGATGGCTGACGTTTTACGTGCTCCTAACCAAGCGCGGTTGTTTTTTCTTCGTTTTTTCACGTTGTTTGTAACTTCTTTTTTTTTCTCTTCTCTTTTGTAACTTCTTTTGTACATAATGTTACTGCTACCGTCTCCTATCACCAAAATAACTTCTGGACATCAGAACAGAGATTACTCACCACGAACTGGCGCAAGCTTTTCATTTAAAAAAATGTACGAGTGTGACGAGGTCGACGTGAAGGACATACTGCTTTCCCGGGAACAGGCCCAAATCCCGGTCATTTGCGTGAAGAGAGGACGGGGGGGTCGGGCTGACTTCGGAGAATTCGTAGGCGATCGAAAAAACGCCCACTTCCTTCCGTTCTACTAGCTCACATAAAATAATTGGAAAATAAAATCGAAGACCTACGCGGAAGATTAAACTGCCAACGGGACATTCAAAACTGCAATATCTTATGCTTCACAGAGTCGTGGCTGAACGACGACATCATCAACATACGGCAGGCTGGTTATACGATGTACCGGCAGGATAGAACAGCGGCGTCTGGTTAGACAAGGGGGAGGCGGACAATGTATATTTGTAAACAACAGCTGGTGCACTTCTAAAGAAGTCTCAGGGTTTTGTTCACCTGAGGTAGAGCATCTCATGATAAGTTGTAGACCACACTACCTACCGAGAGAGTTTTCATCTGTATTCTTTGTAGCTGTTTTACCTACCACCACAGTCAGAGGCACTAAGACCGCATTGAATGAGCTGTATTCCGCCATAAGCAAACAAGAAAACGCTCACCCAGAGGCGGTGCGCGCTTGTGGCCGGGGACTTTAATGCAGGGGAAACTTAAATCAGTTCTACATAATATCTATCAACATGTTAAATGTGCAACCAGAGGGAAAAAAACTCTAGACCACCTTTACTCCACACACAGAGACGTGTACAAAGCTCTCCCTTGCCCTCCATTTGGAAATCTGACCACAATTCTATCCTCCTGATTCCTGCTTACAAGCAAAATTTTAAGCAGGAAGCACCAGTGACTTGATCAATAAGAAAGTGATCAGATGAAGCAGATGTAAAGCTACAGGACTGTTTTGCTATTACAGACTGGAATATGTTCCGGGATTCCTCCGATGGCATTGAGGAGTACAACACATCAGTCACTGGCTTTATCAATAAGTGCATCGAGGATGTTGTCCCCACAGTGACCGTACATACATACCACAACCAGAAGCCATGGATTACAGGCAACATCCGTACTAAGCTAAAGGCTAGAGCTGCCTCTTTCAAGGAGCGGGACTTTAACCCGGAAGCTTAGAAGAAATCCAACTGTACCCTCCGAGGCAAATAGGCAAATAACACTGAAACATGCATGAGAGCACCAGCTGTTACGGACAACTGTGTGATCACGCTCTCCGCAGCCGATGTGAGTAAGACCTTTAAACAGGTCAACATTCACAAGGCCGCAGGGCCAGACGGATTACCATGACGTGTACTGCGAGCATGCGCTGACCAACTGGTAAGTGTCTTCACTGACATTTTCAACCTCTCCCAACATGTTTTAAGCAGACCAGCATAGTCCCTGTGCTCAAGAACACTAAGGTAACCTGCCTAAACGACCCGTAGCACTCATGTCGGTAGCCATGAAGTGCTTCAAAAGGCTGGTCATGGCTCACATCAACACCATCATCCCAGAAACCCTAGACCCACCCAATTTGCATAACGCACCAACAGATCCACAGATGACGTAATCTCTATTGCACTCCACACTGCCCTTTCCCACCTGGACAAAAGGAACAGCTATGTGAGAATGCTATTCATTGACTACAGCTCAGCGTTCAATACCATAGTGCCCTCAAAGCTCATCAATAAGCTAAGGACCCTGGGACTAAACACCTCCTTCTGCAACTGAATCCTGGACTTCCTGACGGGCCGCCCCCATGTGGTAAGGGTAGATCCGCCATGCTATACCTATAGGGGAGGGTCTGGGTGGGTGTCTGTCTGCGGTGGCGGCTCTGGCACGGGACGTGGACCCCACTCCATTATAGTCTTTACCTGCTTCTTAACCCGCCTCCGTGGCGCCTTTCGAGCGGCGACCCTCGCCGCCGACCTCGGACTGGGGACCCTAGCAACGGGTCCCCGGGCAACTCCGGCAGCACCGGACCGGCGGGAGACTCTGGCAGCTCCGATGTGAAGGGCGACTCCGACAGCGTCGGAGTGACGGGCGATTCTGGCAGCTCCTGGCTGACGGACGGCTCTGGCAGCTCCTGACTGACGGGCGGCTCTGGCAGCTCAGGACAGACGGGAGACTCTGGCAGCTCAGGACAGACGGGAGACTCTGGCAGCGCTGGACAGGAGGGGGCACCTGGAGGAAGGAGCCGGAGAGACAGCCTGGTGCGTTGGGCTGCCACCGGAGGCCTGGTGCGTGGAGGAGGCACCGAATAGACCGGACCGTGGAGGCGCACTGTAGGTCTCGAGCACCGAGCCTGCACAACCCTACCTGGCTGGATACTCCCCGTCGCCAGGCCAGTGCGGAGAGGTGGAACAGACCACACTGGGCTGTGCTGCCGAACCGGGGACACCGTGCGTAGGGCTGGTGCCATGTACCCCGGCCCAGACCAGATGCGCTGAGCCGGCTTCATGGCACCTGGCTCGATGCCCACTCTAGCCCGGCCGATACGAGGCGCTGCTAAGTATCGCACCGGTCCACCTCTCTCCACAGTAAGCACGGGGAGTTGGCTCAGTTCTCCTACCTGACTTAGCCACACTCCCCGTGTGCCTCCCCCAAGAAATTTTGGGGGCTGCCTTTCGTCCCAGCCGCGCTGCCATGCTGCCTCCTCATACCACTGCCGCTCAACTTTCGCGATATTCCCCAGCCTGTGCCCAGGGTCCTTCTCCGTCCAGAATCTCCTCCCATGTCCATGAGTCCATAGATTTCTGCTGCTGCCCGATACCACGCTGCTTGGTCGTGGGTGATTCTGTAACGGATTTCCTCCTCTTTGTCTGAGGAGGAGTAGCAAAGATCGGACCAATATGCAGCGTGGTAAGTGTCCATGATACTTTAATAATAACTGAACAAGACTCAATAAAAAAATAACAAAGTGAATGGAAAGGAAAACCGAAACAGTCCTGAATGGTGACACAAACAAGGCTACCTAAGTATGATTCTCAATCAGAGACAACTAACGACACCTGCCTCTGATTGAGAACCATACCAGGGCAACCACAAAACACAACATAGAAAAACGAACATAGATAACCCTCCCAACTCACGCCCTGACCATACTAAAACAAAGACATAACAAAAGAACTAAGGTCAGAACGTGACAACCTGCTATGAGACTCTAAATTGAACTCAGGTGCATCCTGTTTCCATTGATCATCCTTGAGAAGTTTCTACAAGTTTCTTGATTGCAGTCCACTTGTAGTAAATTATATTGATTGGACATGATTTGGAAAAGCACACACCTGTCTATATAAGGTCCTACAGTTGACAGTACATGTCAGCGAAAAAAACAAGCTATGAGGTGGAAGGAATTGTCCGTAGAGCTCCGAGACAAGATTTTGTCTAGGCACAGATCTGGGGAAGGGTACCAAAAAATGTCTGCAGCATTGAAGGTCCCCAAGAACACAGTGGCCTCCATCATTCTAAAATGGAAGAAGTTTGGAACCACGAAGACTCTTCCCAGAGCTGGCCGCCCAGCCAAACTGTGCAATCAGGGGAGAAGGGGATAAGGAGAGGTGACCAAGAACCCAATGGTCACTTTGACAGAGCTCTGGAGTTCCTCTGTGGAGATGGCAGGACCTTACAGAAGAACAACCATCTCTGCAGTAACCCACCAATCAGGCCTTCATGGTAGAGTGGCCAGACGGAAGCCACTCCTCAGTAAAAGGCACGTGACAGCCCGCTGGGAGTTTACCAAAAGACACCTAAAGGACTCTCAGAAAAATTAGAAACAAGATTCTCTGGTCTGATGAAACCAAGATTGAACTATCTGGCCTGAATGCTAAGCGTCTGGAGGAAACCTGGCACCATCCCTACGGTGAAGCATGGTGGTGGCAGCATCATGCTGTGGGGATTTTTCATCGGTAGGAACTGGGAGACTAAACACGATCGATGGGAAAGACGAACGGAGCAAAGTACAGAGAGATCCTTGATGAAAACCTGCTCCAGAACGCTCAGGACCTCAGACAATGCAGAAGTGGCTTAGGAACAAGTCTCTGAATGTCCTTGAGTGGCCAAGCCAGAGCCCGGACTGGAACCCGATCAAATGTCTCTTGAGAGACCTGAAAATAGCTGTGCAGTGACACTCTTCATCCAACCTGACAGAGCTTGAGAGGATCTGCAGAGAGAAATGGGAGAAACTCCCCAAATACAGGTGTGCCAAGCTTGTAGCGTCATATCCAAGAAGACTCGAGTCTGTAATCACTGCCAAAGGTGCAAAGTACTGAGTAAAGGGTTTGAATACTTATGTAAATGTGATTTAAATAATGAGGAGATGGCACCTGGGTACCCACTTCTATAAACCAATGAGAAGATGGGAGAGGCAGGACTTGCAGCGCGATCTGCGTCAGAAATAGAAAGGACTTGTATTTTAGCCCTTGGCAACGCAGAGGCTCGTTGACGTGCGCGAGTAGTGTGGGTGCAATAATTGAATAACATGGAGTTCTAGATGTATTCTGCAGTGCACGTGATGCGAGCGATGTAGTCAGCCTGTAAGGAGGAAAAAGGGGCTGTATTCAAGCGATTATTATGTTTTTTTGTTTGTAATTATATGATTATTATTATGTTATTACATTATTAAAGTAACTGCACTGTGAAAATCTCACGTTTAAAAGTTCATATTCTGTTAACTCATATCCAAATAATGTTGTTGACTCGTCCTTAGTCGTATTTGTGGCCAAAGCATAAATTGGAGAAGAAGAAAAAAAACCACTTCAAAAACCCCACCTCAAACTTGTATCTCAAACAGACGTTTGAAAAATGCTTGCTATTTCCTCATATGGAAATACTCCTCGGGAGGATAAACAGACCAATCAGCGGTCTTGAGGAGGATGCGCGAGACAATCAGCAATCTATTAACGTTATTATTTTTAATGACTGGTTTCCGCACACACCATTCAAACATAGAAAACAACCTAATTTTTAACAAACTTAATTAAACATTTTTTTGGAAGGAAAACTATTTCACTGATATTGTAAGTGATTATAGGTCCTATTTCATTGAAATCTGGAAACACTGGGCAGTTACTTTAAATAATTATATTACACAAGTATTATAATTATATTATCAAATTAATTCTTATTAAGTTATAAGGACTTAGCTAGAAATTCATGCTTTACATCAATAACAGCTTAATAAGCCTAAGTGATACTGGCAAGTCTTTATTTTCTTCAAAGTTTATATCAAGAACAAGAATGTGTAATATAAATATATATATATATATATATATATATATATATATATACACACAGAAGGAAAGGAAGTAGTGTATCTGGCAGAATGATAGTATTAGACCGACTGTTACATGACTGCCGCTGTAGCCTTGTCTGCCCCTTTTATTAAACGCATTAATTACAGGCTACTAGGTTACTCCTGCACATACATAACCAATTACTGAGACAGTCATCCTGCTGAAAACCTTATGCTACATAATGCTAATAGCCTACCGTGCAACTGTGAAACGCACACACACACAAAAAAAACGTATGAACTAAATAAACCATTATTAAAGTAGAGAACATCTATCCGTGCACAAACAAAAAAAAAGTTGAGGAAATCCCTCCATGGCATGCACAATGTCATACAGTTAAATGCTGACGTATGTAAATTTCAGAATACATTTCTTTGCAAAGGACTAGGTTATACATTTACCAGGTTCTTTCTTTGCGTCTGCTGTGCCATTCTTGGTTTCATGTTTTCCATCCTCGTCTTGATCGATGCGCTTGTCATCTGCATTTTTTTTTCGCATATTTTTCTTTCCCAAAACTGGTTTATTGGCTGTGGTGGTGGTGGTGGTGGATAATAATGAGAACACGGGCGTCTTAAAAGTTATCGTTCTGTTAACAGTAGAGTTCAATGTCATGTTAACGGATGTGATAGTTGCATTAAATTCGCTGACATCGTCAGTTTTCACGACAAAAACTATTGCAGACAAAATGCACAATATCTTGCCCATTCTCTTTCTGTGCTTGAAACATAGAGCTGTCCACTTAAACCCACAAGCGCTCCGTATTTATAAAACCGTAATATATCAATAAGCTGCACACATTACCGTAAAACCTACAGTACGGCTATATATAAAGTTTTTTTAAAAGAGAGCACACGCGAGAAATAGAGCATTGTTGCATTTTATTGTATTCCGATTTCGGAGACTGTCTTATTTGATTATAGCTTTATTTCAATGATTGACTTTTAATTTTGAAAGAGACACATCTAATTTGGTAAAAAATGTAAAAACCATTTGCCATAATCTCAAGGCAGCAAACTACTGCGTCATCGGCATATGACGTTTATCCCGGAAATGGCCACGCAAGCGACTGGACTGTTTGGAGAACCATAACAACTCTAGTTAGATAATTGTCAATTTTCATTTACAACATGCTGTCAGAAGAAGGATATTAGCTTCATTTACAGTATCATATGCGTTTCGTTGGATATCGTTCGTGGTTTTACAACCGGTACGACTTATTTTGAAATGTTGCCACTATGACAGAAGCGTGATATCAGAATCAAAAGTAGCTAGCTACAATGCTAACGTCTTAGCATGTTGTAATAACATCTGGTTCTAGCTAGCTACAATTAAATGCTGTGGTTTAGCTGTTGTCCGCCGACATAAATAGACCGAGATGTAGTTTGCTGACAAACTTGTCATTACTAAGGAACGTATAACGTAAGGCAGTTAACTATCAAGGGGTCACTTCGGGTTGTGCACCTTCAATGTAAATAGTCCCTTTATGTAATGTGGATACTTGTGGCAGAAAACAAGGCCAACTAAGCCAACTAATAGATTTCACCAGTAGGACGACGGTCATTGGTAGACATATTGATAGTTTTTTGTTGTTGTCAACTTTGATGTTGATCATGTCAGTAAATGTCAATGGTATTGCCTGACGTGTGTGTGTGTGTGTGT
This sequence comes from Oncorhynchus mykiss, assembly GCF_013265735.2. Taxonomy (NCBI): domain Eukaryota; kingdom Metazoa; phylum Chordata; class Actinopteri; order Salmoniformes; family Salmonidae; genus Oncorhynchus; species Oncorhynchus mykiss. The sequence continues at coordinate 44,782,242 of NC_048589.1, forward strand.
GTGTGTGGCAGGTGAATAACCGACCATGAAGAGGGACCAGTCAGATGGACAGACAGACCTTCCTCTCTTCTCTAACCATGTGACAAAAGTATTCTGCTCACCAAACATTTTTCTACCACGCCAAAAGGGGACGAATTATCTCAAGATGCCTCGGTTGGAAGACGTCGCCAACATTGTTCTGAGAGTGCCAAGCATCCTGGTACTGGACTTGCTCTATAAATGTGACATTGATAGCTTCACAGAGCACCTCAGGGCGAAGAACGAAGACATGCTCTTCAAATACAAATATGTTATCTGGAACCTCTATTACCTAGGTAACATTCATACACGTCAGCTACGTCCCAAATGGCACCATAGGTCCCTGGTCAACAGTAGTGCACTATATATAGGGAATATGGCCCTGGTCAACAGTAGTGCACTATATATAGGGAATATGGCCCTGGTCAACGGTAGTGCACTATATATAGGGAATAGGGCCCTGGTCAACAGTAGTGCACTATATATAGAGAATATGGCCCTGGTCAACAGTAGTGCACTATATAGGGAATATGGCCCTGGTCAACAGTAGTGCACTATATATAGGGAATATGGCCCTGGTCAACGGTAGTGCACTAATACGGCCCTGGTCAACAGTAGTGCACTATATAGGGAATAGGGTCCTGGTCAACAGTAGTGTTCTATATAGGGAATAGGGCCCTGGTCAACAGTAGTGTTCTATATAGGGAATAGGGCCCTGGTCAACAGTAGTGTTCTATATAGGGAATAGGGCCCTGGTCAACAGTAGTGTTCTATATAGGGAATAGGGCCCTGGTCAACAGTAGTGTTCTATATAGGGAATAGGGCCCTGGTCAACAGTAGTGTTCTATATATGGAATAGGGCCCTGGTCAACAGTAGTGCACTATATAGGGAATAGGGTGCCATTTGGGACAGAACCATCACCATGTCATCACATATTTCTCCAATGTGAATTTAACCATTTGTGTTGTCTTTCCTGAAACACCATTTCACCGTAGAGGAAAACCAGGGCTGTATTCACTAGGAACCAAACAGAAGCAAGTGGAACAAAACAGGGAGGGACTTACCTGAATTTGCCCAATAGAAACTCAAGTTTTGTTGAGAAACATTTTCTGTTGGTAGCTACGTTGCAAACATTTTTGTGTTGCGTGTGTCTTGGGTCTGTTTGAATCTGTTGGAACGTTCCAACATGAATCTGTTCCAAAAAAAACCCCGTTGTAAATAGCAAGGTAGCCAACGAACAACACGGTTGAAAACCCTGTGGAAAAGTTGTATAGCGGCCGAATAAGATACCGGGGTAGAGAGTGGGCCATTTCATTAAGTTTTCCCACTCATCACCGTTTATTCCCGAAAAATGTCTTCTCACTCTGATAGCCTATGGACAAACGTTAAGAATAAGCTACGTGGTGAGTTGACGCCTATTCGGCAGCTAGTTAGCTACGTGGTGAGTTGACGCCTATTCGGCAGCTAGTTAGCTAGGTGGTGAGTTGTTAGTGTTCAAATACTGGAGAGTTGAGACCAAATCACGGACGCTGGACAGAGTGGATTTCAGTTGTAACGAAAGACAGTTTTAATGAGTCAGAGATATCTTGTCCCGCAGTTTTACGTGCACGGACCTAGTTCACATAACTCGGCAAGGAGCCAGGTGAAAAAGAGGCCTATACAATGGTTACATACATTTTTATACATAGAATAAAGTAGGTGGAGTCTTGTCGTTTCGGTCTTCTTGACTGGTCGGAGGGTTGGAGGCGGGCCTTGCTCTAGCCAGAGCGGGCCCCATTGGTGCACAGCAAAAGTTCTTTGCTCTTGGGACCGGCCAGTTAGAGGGAGATGAGATGTGTGTTTATATAAGGAAGAGGGGGTCAGTCTTCTGGCTGGGTGTATGTGTTCTTACGACGGAATGTCTTTGTTTATATGAGCTATGTGTATGAATATTTATATAACAAATCCCCTCTTCACGTCTATTAGACGTGAAAACTATAGCAGAAAGGTGGCGGTTGCAATCGTGGGTATACATAAGGTGGTGCTCCTAACCTTGTCTGATTTGCATGGTGGGTCTGTAGGTGTAGTGCTACGTTTGGGACGGGAGTGATTGGAGGGAGTGATATCAGGAAAGGAGTTAGGGACATGTGTAGGGGTTGGTGTATGTGATGTGGCAGGGTGAAATAGTTGTTCAATTAACCATGTGAAAGTCCTAGGGTTACTCCAAATATCAGTATGAATATCACAAATAAGGGACCAGATATCCCCAGCCTCACCCAGAGAGGGAGAAATTTCCCTCTAACTGGGCGAGGTTCCCTTCTCAGGGGAGGCGGAGTTTGATGCCGCATCACCTGAGGAAGGAGTGTCTTCATTTGGAATCGAATTTAGGCCGCTCAAATCAGCTCTGACTTCAGTCAGTGTTCTAGAAGGAATTGGGGCTGGGGTGCAATGTGTAAGGCGGTGTCAAGGTGTGCCTGATTTACCTTTGACCTGGACTGAGTGTGAAGTAACCTCCTTCACTTCGTACGGTCCAGTCCACCTGGGTTCCAGCCACTTTCTCTTGTGGACTGTAACCCTCACCCCGTCACCAACCTTTACCTTCAGTAGTGTCGTGTCCCCCGGCAGCTCCCCCTCCTGGACCTTGTGAACCTGGGTAGAGAGTGCTGCAGAGAGAACCGTCAGTTTTTTCACATAATTAGACATTACAATTTGTTGTACATCAAGGGCGGGCATATGACCTCCCTCCCTTGGTGGACCATGCATGACTCTACCAGTCATTATCCCAAAGCTATCTTAGCTTTTGGTTTGACGTTCCACCAGATTTTGGGATTGGGGCCTGTACACAGATCCAAATCTGTGGGTTATGCCAAATCTTTCTTCCACCTGTCTCAGGTGTTTGTTAAATGTGAGCCATTTGTCAAATTTGATTTGTCTTGGGATGCCATACCTGGGTATTAGTTTGGTTTGTAGCCACTTAAAGACTGACCTAGCATCCTCCCCTTTTGTTATTATTGCCTCTACCCATTTGGAGAACCTATCTACTATGACTAGGAGATAGAGTTTGCCTTTAGATAAATTTTCGGGGCCCATGTCGGTGTAGTCTATACTAATATCCTGAAAACATGCATTAGGTGTTACGTATGAGCCCATTGGTGTTTGATATGGTTTCTTTGGGTTGTGTCTGTCACAACCATTGCATTCGTCACAAAATAAATCATCGTCATAAAATAAGTCAGTCATATTTTTTATGTGAGGGTGCCACCAGATGTGCGAGGCCTTTTTGGAGGGTCTTTAGTTTGCCTTCGTGTGTGGGGCCATGTGTTTCTCATAAAAGTTCTGGGTCCATCAGTGTGGCCTGCTTCATGGGCATGGGCTGAGTCTGTATAGATATTCAGTCTTTCCTTTTCCTCTGATGAGGACCTGCGTCAATCCGATGATTTCAGCTAATTTGGCCGATGCTGGTTGAGGGATGATGGCTGATTGAAGGGTGACATCACGAGGTGAGCTGTTTTTTTTCAATAGCTTTTGCTACTGCAGCAACGTATCTGGAGCATGTTGACTGTCCTACCTCAATGTGGTCAAGTTTGAAGAGTAGTACATCAAGACCCTTCTCTCCCCCTCTTGTTTCTGGAATAGGACGGATGAGGTGAATCCTTCCCTTCCAGAAACATCCAAATGGAACTTGTTCTTGTAGTCAGGTGCAGTCAGAGCTGCTGCCGCTGATAGATCCGTTTTCAGGAGTGCTATGGCTGTTGATGCTTCAGCCGTCCAGGCCAGGGGTGCATGGAGGTTCCTTGATCGTAGGATGACCGGTGCTGCCACCCCCTCTGGGCCACACCCAATGGTACAACACCTGATAGGTGGGGTCAGGTGCATCATGTCTTCGTCCCAGTCTGCAGTGAAGAGGCAGTCATCAGTTTCTGTTGCATTGAGTGTGCAATGGATCTCAGCTTGGGGAGTCTTATATGGGTGCAGAGTGTAGATTTGAGCTTTCAGTTGGTTGAACTTAAACTGGATGTGAGGGGTGGCAGGCCCTGTGGGTAGGCATTTTAGCCAGTACACTTCTTGGGCTTCAGACAGTGTGGTCATCGGCAGGAGTGGCATCCTCATCATTCTTACTGGGTGATCAGGTGTTGAAGTGGGAGGGTTGGTTGTAATCTTGCTGCTCCTGCTGCATGTGGCTAGATTCTGGGTGGTTGTATGCTGGCTGTTGCTGATGCATGGGTGTGGGTCCTGGTAGCTGATGTTGCAGAGGTGGGTTTCCCCCACTTCCTCTTGCTCTCCATTGCTGTTGCTGCGGGGAGAGTGGTTTCATGCAATCTCTGGCAAAATGACCGGTAATTCCGCAGTTAAAACACTGGTAGTTTCCCCCTCTGTGTTGTCCAGTGTAGGGACCCCGTCGAGCCCATACTGGGTGTTGTTGTTGCAGGATATACTGCTGTGGGGGAGGGTATTGGGGTGGTGGGGCTGCCTGCTGTTGGATCATCTGAGAGACAGTCTGTGCCACGATTTGGGAGATGTCTGTTTTGGTTCCCGGCTCCTTCGTTTCTTCCGCCACCATCTGTTTCTTAGGTTTTTCTCCTTGTTGTGCTTCCTTCAATTGGAGTTTCAGGAGTTGTACCTGGAGGGACTGCACCTGGCTCTCAGCACCCCCTCTTTCCTTGTTGTGCTGGGTCACATGGTGGTGCACATGAGTGTTGAATTGGGTCAGAGGAAGTGCAAACAACCCTACCGTTCCTCTGAGTTTGGTTTTAACATCTCCGGGACACCCGTTGACCACCATTTCCTTCCACATGCTGAGTGTGGTATCAGTGTGATCGAATGGTTCTTCGTGGACCGATCTCCATGTGGTCTTAGCCCTGTCCAGGTATGCTGCAGGTTGCTCACCTGGGTTGATTGTAAAGGAGGATAAGGTGGCATGGTTTCTTTCTGTAGGGTATGCTCTCCGTAGAACTTCCCATAATCTGGTACGGAAGTGGTCTATGGGCAGTGTTGGGGCCCGCCATCCAAGGTCAGCTGCTGTCATGAGGGCCTCCATGGTTCCGTGGTCGGTGGCTCTTGCTAGAAGTGCTTTCATGTCTCCTAGGCAGAGTTGCAGGCCTGACGTAAGTGTCTGCAGTTGAAGTAGCCACGCTGAAGCTCCTCCATGTAGGCTAGGCATCTGTCCCATCAGTGTTGTTAAATCAGTCATTTTCCAGGGCTGGTACTCCACAGTGTGTGCATCACCTGGTGTCGGTCGCAGGGGGTACTGTCCTGCCATCTCCTGCTCTCGCTCTCTTCTATCAGCAATTCTGGAGGACCGACGGAGTGTTTCGGACCCCATTGATTCGGTAACTTTGGTTACTGTTCCTCTCATTATGCTTTCCACACGGTAGGCTCCCTCTCTGTTGTTATCTTGGTTAGCTATTAGCTCCCTGAGTTCCTTAGCTCGAGCTATTGATTATTTCAGCAGCTCCTGCATCTTAGTCACGTTTGGAGCTCCCATCGGAGCTGGGGTGAGCACCATGTCAATTTCTTCTTCGTTTTCGATATCCATGTTCTGATGACAGTCCTCCCTATCCGTCTGATAGAAGTGGTTTGAATCTAATCTTGTTTGTAAGTGTCCTCTGGTTTCAGAGGTGAGAGAGTTCACAGAGGAGCATTGCGGCCTCCGTTCCTGGGGGAGGTCTCCTGCTCCTGGAATCCCAGTTTCGAACTGTTCACATACCATATGGCCAGCCGTTATCCCCAGGGTAATTTCCCCCTTTAACTCCCCTATTCTCAGAACTGGAGCCTGTATTGTGGGAGGTGCCCTGGGCAGGAATGGGTTGTGTGACGGGCTCCGGTGATTTTGTCCCTTTGAGTATGGCGGGGGCTGAACTGCCTCCATTGTCAATTGTGGATATAGTGAGGGAGAAACGGCCACAGGGGGAGCCGTGGGCAAGTTCTCAGGCGGAGCTTTAACATCCCCCGACGCCACAATAGCCACGCCCATCATGTCTGGTGTGTTTTTGGGCAGCACCCTCCTACTCTCCTGTATGGCCCATGTACCTATCTTGAGCTCCCCCTCTGCTCTCTCTCTCTCTCTTGTACCTACTTTTTTGAACCTGTGTATGTTGTTTCTCTCCGCCTCACTCGCTTTTGCATGCTCTACTGCGTCCTCTAATTCTGTCTGCATATCTTGGAGTTTCCCCCCTGTAGGTGGTCCTCCGCTAAAATAACCTGCTTGTGTCCATCTTATCCGTAATCCTTTCCACACTTTCTCCACTTTCCCATACTGTTTTTTACCTCCCGCTCTATCAATCATACTCTGATCTAAATAATCATTGAATTTTAGTTTGGGCGTGGTAGCTGCAGACATTTTATCTAGTTCGTCTGATAATGTGTATAATGCGTTATTTAGGTATATTCAATCCTTACTATGTGGTGTTTATTTCTATCGTTGTATGCTTAGCCTGTCCCTGGTCGAGACAAAGGGGGTTATCAATATGTGACGCCCGCCACGTGTGTATTTCACCGGTATTTTATTTGAATTTGTTCAGCGATTCGTTTAGGTATTTTCTATAAATGATTCTGCGATTTCCTTTTGGAACAATATATCAGTGAATATATGCGGTTCTATAACAATTTTCAGAGTAATTCTAGCTCTTTAGGAAATATCGATAGAATTTCTAGACAACTAAGAGTTGTTCAGTGAATTATTTAAATACTTTCTGTAAACAATTCAGTAAATTCCTTTATGAACTTATATCAGTAAATTCGAGCGATTCTATAGCAATTGTCAGAATAATTCTATATATTTAGGAAATATGGATAGAATAGAAAAACCCCAAAATCAGTGTGTAGCTTTTAGCGTCTGTAAAACAAAGTCTGTATTAAGCTCGGCGGCTTATTTAAATACTTTCTAGAAACAATTCAGTAAGTTCCTTTATGAACTTATATCAGTAAATTCCAGCGATTCTATAGCAATTGTCAGAATAATTTAAAACTTTAGGCAATATCAACAGGAATGAAAAAAAAACGAAAATCAGTATTTCGGCCCGGCTGCTGTCAATCAAAATTGCACGGCCATTCGATACTAAGGTGGCTTTGTCTACCAGCACGTGTGCATAATAGCCCAGTTACGTATCCCAACCTACTCCGCGACAAACGTTTCTTTCAATTTAATTTCCCCCATCTCCAAATCATGGAATGTCAACTCTGGTTCATCTTATGTTTATTGTTTGATGTGCAATAGCCACATCATTCCCGATCTCTGTCTAGTGGAAGGCCAAACTTACATATCCTGTATCTACTCGACTACACCTCTTACAAAACCTATTAAATAATACACAGCTTTTTTAATAGGGCATTTTTCATGCAGATTCATTCAATCCAACCACACCTCCACAAGACCTATTCGATGTTATATGTATCAACAGGAGATTTTACTTGCAGATCCGGTTCATCTATCATTCAACTATAACCACACCTCCACAAGACCTTATTCGATAGTACAGAACGTATCAAAATAGGAAATTTTTACTTGCAGATTCGGTTCATCTATCATTAAACTATAACCACACCTCCACAAGACCTTACTTGCAGATTCGGTTCATCTATAACCACACCTCCACAAGACCTTACTTGCAGATTCGGTTCATCTATAACCACACCTCCACAAGACCTTACTTGCAGATTCGGTTCATCTATAATTCATTCATTCGTATGAAATTCTCATTGAATTTCCAACATCCATAATTGTGTCCATTACGTGTTAAAACACAGCCACTATTTAACGTCACCTCTATACACAACCCAATACATATATAATTAGGACAGTTTTCTATGCAGATTTCAGAACAAATAGGGTCCCTGGAGGAATTTAACACATTGGTCAATCACAATTCACACATTCCTATTAAAATAACTGAGTATAGGCCCATTAATAAGAATATGTATATATATATTTTTTTTTTACAAAACAAGATATCTTTAATCAATGTCTTAGGTTCTTATGTAAAAAATTTGGGCACCGATTCATACTCACGCCCAGTACTTTCTGATCAAAATTTGGTTTAGGCTATAATACAATATGCAGATTTCGATATAACGGGCTCTGCTCACCTTTATATAGAGCGCTCCGATCAGATTTCCTGAGGCAAGATGAATGGCTGGGGAAGTCACTCTTCCGTCTGATTTTTTAGCCGTGATCAGTCTCGTCCTCTCACACTAACTTATAATAGATCGAATTCAAGAACAACCAAACTCTGCTACCAATTCTGTTAGTGTTCAAATACTGGAGAGTTGAGACCAAATCACGGACGCTGGACAGAGTGGATTTCAGTTGTAACGAAAGACAGTTTTAATGAGTCAGAGATATCTTGTCCCGCAGTTTTACGTGCACGGACCTAGTTCACATAACTCGGCAAGGAGCCAGGTGAAAAAGAGGCCTATACAATGGTTACATACATTTTTATACATAGAATAAAGTAGGTGGAGTCTTGTCGTTTCGGTTTTCTTGACTGGTCGGAGGGTTGGAGGCGGGCCTTGCTCTAGCCAGAGCGGGCCCCATTGGTGCACAGCAAAAGTTCTTTGCTCTTGGGACCGGCCAGTTAGAGGGAGATGAGATGTGTGTTTATATAAGGAAGATGGGGTCAGTCTTCTGGCTGGGTGTATGTGTTCTTACGACGGAATGTCTTTGTTTATATGAGCTATGTGTATGAATATTTATATAACAGAGTTGATGCCTATTCGGCAGCTAGTTAGCTAGGTGAATTGATCATGCTATTTTGTATGCGTTGTTAGTCGGCAACCTTGTTATTTTACAACGTTTTTTTGGAACGTTCCACAAATTATACCCACCTTTGTGTGTGTGTGAATACCACTATCAGTGCTGTAGTCTCTGTCCTCCTCCAGGTCACGTGATCAACGTGGTGATGTTACTTTTACCATTGAGACACATCATCAAGCTCTACCTCTACATCCTCACCACTCTGCTCTTTTACGTGGGACACCAGATCTCCAAGTGAGTGTCTACACTTTCAGACATTGCCACAAAAAACATACAGATAGATTTCAGCAACACAGAATCAAATCAGCTAAGGCTGTTATTATGAGAGACTGGTTAGTCACAAAACCCCAAAATGTACTGAGTACTAAAACAGCTAACGCTCCTGTTATAACGTCACAGTTCTTATGAGAACAACTACACTTCCCAGAATGCAAATAGATTTTCTATAGCTATACGGAGTGTGACATCTTCTATGATAGTCTGTACGACTTGGGTCAATCTGTTGAGAACAACTACACTTCCCAGAATGCAAATAGATTTTCTATAGCTATACGGAGTGTGACATCTTCTATGACAGTCTGTACGTCTTGGGTCAATCTGTTGAGAACAACTACACTTCCCAGAATGCTAGTAGAGCTTAATTGGTCATAAAAGCTTATTTACTGTTTTTCCTCTTTGGTCTATCTTTATAAAACCAGATTTGAAAGAGGTTTTCCCTTTGCTGTTGTTGACATGGTGAGTGACCGTTGATGTGTTTTTTTCCACAGGGACTATGTCCATGGAGAGGTGCAGTATGGGTATGACGGAGCCCTGTACCTCGACTCTCAGGCCTTCAACCGCTTTGTCTCTTCCCTGACTAGTAAGTCACACACACTTGCACTATATCCCTTTGTTTTCCCATAGTTAACACTGGCTACTGTCCATGACAACTCTCTGTACAAACCATAATATAGCTTATTTTTAAACTCTCTTTTTGTCTCTCTCTCTCTCTGTCTCTCTCTGTCTCTCTCTCTCTCTCTCTCTTTCTCTCTCTCTCTTTTTCTCTCTCTCTCTCCCTCTCCCTCTCCCTCTCCCTCTCTCTCTCTCTCTCTCTCTCTCTCTCTCTCTCTCTCGTTGGTTTGTGTTTATGTGCCCCTGTGTGTGTAGGTCAGGTCATATTGAGTACGTTGTGTGCCTTCCTCATGAAGACCAGGAAGGTGTGGCTGTTCTCTGCCCACCTTCTGCCCCTATTGGCCCGTCTCTGTGCCATGCCCCATAACACCCTGCTATTGGTCAACTCCTTCTCCACGGCCCTGACTGGAATAGGTGTGGCCATGTTCCTCCTGTCCAATCTGTTCGTGCCGTACCGGCTGGCCAGGGCAGCCTACTCTGAACTGCTTCAACTGGAGGTGATATCCCCTCTAACCCCCTCCACTCTAACCCCCTCACCACAGTGATATCCCCTCTAACCCCCTCACCACAGTGATATCCCCTCTAACCCCCTCCCCTCTAACCCCCTCACCACAGTGATATCCCCTCTAACCCCCTCCCCTCTAACCCCCTCACCACAGTGATATCCCCTCTAACCCCCCCTCTCTGTTCACACATGACCAACCCAGTCTACCATCTACCCGTCTCTGTTTACACATGACTAACACAGTCTACCATCTACCCGTCTCTGTTCACACATGACTAACCCAGTCTACCATCTACCCGTCTCTGTTCACACATGACCAACCCAGTCTACCATCTACCCGTCTCTGTTCACACATGACTAACCCAGTCTACCATCTACCCGTCTCTGTTCACACATGACTAACCCAGTCTACCATCTACCCGTCTCTGTTCACACATGACCAACCCAGTCTACCATCTACCCGTCTCTGTTCACACATGACTAACCCAGTCTACCATCTACCCGTCTCTGTTCACACATGACTAACCCAGTCTACCATCTACCCGTCTCTGTTTACACATGACTAACCCAGTCTACCATCTACCCGTCTCTGTTCACACATGACTAACCCAGTCTACCATCTACCCGTCTCTGTTTACACATGACCAACCCAGTCTACCATCTACCCGTCTCTGTTCACACATGACTAACCCAGTCTACCATCTACCCGTCTCTGTTTACACATGACTAACCCAGTCTACCATCTACCCGTCTCTGTTCACACATGACTAACCCAGTCTACCATCTACCCGTCTCTGTTCACACATGACCAACCCAGTCTACCATCTACCCGTCTCTGTTCACACATGACTAACCCAGTCTACCATCTACCCGTCTCTGTTTAAACATGACTAACCCAGTCTACCATCTACCCGTCTCTGTTTACACATGACTAATCTAGTCTACCATCTACCCGTCTCTGTTTACACATGACTAACCCAGTCTACCATCTACCCGTCTCTGTTCACACATGACTAACCCAGTCTACCATTTACCCGTCTCTGTTTACACATGACTAATCTAGTCTACCATCTACCCGTCTCTGTTTACACATGACTAACCCAGTCTACCATCTACCCGTCTCTGTTTACACATGACCAACCCAGTCTACCATCTACCCGTCTCTGTTCACACATGACTAACCCAGTCTACCATCTACCCGTCTCTGTTTACACATGACCAACCCAGTCTACCATCTACCCGTCTCTGTTCACACATGACTAACCCAGTCTACCATCTACCCGTCTCTGTTCACACATGACCAACCCAGTCTACCATCTACCCGTCTCTGTTCACACATGACTAACCCAGTCTACCATCTACCCGTCTCTGTTCACACATGACCAACCCAGTCTACCATCTACCCGTCTCTGTTCACACATGACTAACCCAGTCTACCATCTACCCGTCTCTGTTCACACATGACTAACCCAGTCTACCATCTACCCGTCTCTGTTCACACATGACTAACCCAGTCTACCATCTACCCGTCTCTGTTTACACATGACTAACCCAGTCTACCATCTACCCGTCTCTGTTTACACATGACCAACCCAGTCTACCATCTACCCGTCTCTGTTCACACATGACTAACCCAGTCTACCATCTACCCGTCTCTGTTTACACATGACTAACCCAGTCTACCATCTACCCGTCTCTGTTCACACATGACTAACCCCCTCTACCATCTACCCGTCTCTGTTTACACATGACTAACCCAGTCTACCATCTACCCGTCTCTGTTTACACATGACTAACCCAGTCTACCATCTACCCGTCTCTGTTCACACATGACTAACCCAGTCTACCATCTACCCGTCTCTGTTTACACATGACTAATCTAGTCTACCATCTACCCGTCTCTGTTTACACATGACTAATCTAGTCTACCATCTACCCGTCTCTGTTCACACATGACCAACCCAGTCTACCATCTACCCGTCTCTGTTCACACATGACCAACCCAGTCTACCATCTACCCGTCTCTGTTCACACATGACTAACCCCCTCTACCATCTACCCGTCTCTGTTCACACATGACTAACCCAGTCTACCATCTACCCGTCTCTGTTTACACATTACTAACCCCCTCTACCATCTACCCGTCTCTGTTCACACATTACTAACCCACTTCCTCTCTCTCTCTGTCTCTCTCAGGTGATAGAGCTGTATAGACTCCTAGCGGTGACTATCTCTCTCTGGAATCAGTTTGCAGTGCCAGTGTTGTTCAGTGTGTTCTGGTCTGTGCTGTTTGTGGTCCAGCTGTGTTCTTACTCCATGACCAACAATACAACAGGCAACCATGAGGGGGTGCTGTTCTTCCTCCTCACAAGGTACACTCCATAGAGATACATGAAGGGTTACATAATTCAGTTAACTTTCCCAAGATTCACAGGTTTTCCAGAAATCCTGGTTGGAAGATTCCATAGAATCAGAGGGCAATAAGCATGAAATTCAGGAATCCTCCAACAGGGATTTTTTGGGAAAGCTGCAACCCCTTGATACATGTACTACACTTAAACCTGCGTTTCCACATCCACCACCATGGACTTCCCCTGACTGGTACAGTCATTAGAGATGCATGTAATTCACCGCCTGGCTCCTAAGACTCTCTGGGCCATGGTCTCTGTAGACTTCCCCTGACTGGTACAGTCATTAGAGATACATGTAATTCTCTGGTACACTAACTCGACCACTCGTACTCTGGGTAGAAATGTGTATTGAGTCTCCTGTAGATCCATGATACCAGTACGTGTATCTACAGTGCTTTCAGAAAGTATGCATACCCCTTAAGTGTTTCTACATTTTGTTATCTTACAGACAGAATTTTAAAATGGATTCAATTGAAATGTTGTGTCACCACAATACCCCATAATGTCAAAGTGGAATTATGTTTTTAGACATTTTTACAAATTAATGAATAGCTGAAATGTCTTGAGTCAATAAGTATTCAACTCCTTTGTTATGGCAAAGCCTAAATAAGTTCAGGAGTAAACATGTGACTGACTGGCACGATTCGGTCTCATCTAGTAACATTTGAAATTGTGTTTTTTTACATTGGATAAAATTAGAGACTCAGAGCTATAAAATGGTATATCATACACTACAGTTGAGGAACAATGGGAAAGTAATTCTGCTTTGAAAGTTGATTAACTTGTAAACACACTTTTGAGAAAATGGCCCTTGAATGTTTTGGTACACCTACTGGAGAGCTCTTCTTTGTCTACACCCATTCAGCATCGTTCACACCCTCTTAAGCTTTAGCCCCACCCATTCAGCATCGTTCACACCCTCTTAAGCTTTAGCCCCACCCATTCAGCATCGTTCACACCCTCTTAAGCTTTAGCCCCACCCATCTCTTTAAGGATTCACATCGGATGCCATGTACTAAACAACCAAGACTAAAGGCTGGTTTATACTACGGGTGTGTTCATAAATTCAATCTGGAGTGCCAGAGTGCACTCTGGGCGTTCATAAACCCAGAGCGGTGTCAGATTGTCCGTTCGTAAATTCAGAGCGTTTGGCTCTCGGAGCGTTCAGAGCTCACACTGGACGCTCTGGCCGAGGATTAGTTACAACAGCAGTCAAGAACCCAAGCTAACTGGCTAACGTTGGCTAACTTGCTAGCTACTTCCAGACACAACACCTCACTCTGACCATTTTACTTTCCCTAGCAGAGCTGGTTAGGCTGTTTTCATGTTATCCAGAGCGTTGGTGACTTGTAACTGTGCTGCCGTCAACAATTTAATAAAAAAAATTTTTTTGCCAACGTTTACCCACACCGACCGTATTCAACGGGTGTCGAGCGTTCATAAATGTGTCAGTTAGTCTGCGCTGTGGCACTCAGACGAGAGTGAATTTACCAGCTACGTCTATCAACAGTTGTCGAAATGACACCATGAACATTCTATCGAAATGGTTACTTGCATAGTGGAGTCTTTTGTTTAGACATGTAGCTAGCTAGCTAAACAATGAACCATAATCCCAACTCATAACGTTACTACCCTGCATGAATCTGTAGGTAGCTAACCAAAACAGGTTCAATGTTAGCTAACTAGCTAACATTAGGCTGTAACTAGCAATGCAAATGGCTCTGAGATACAAATAATATTACTACACAGATCATACAGGTAATGTTAGCTAGTGAGCCAGTCAGCTAATGTTAGCTTTAACCTTTTGTGTCTAGGGGGCAGTATTTTCATTTTTGGAAAAATAACGTTCTCGTAGTAAACGGGATATTTTGTCAGAACAAGATGCTAGAATATGCATATAATTGACAGCTTTGGATAGAAAACACTCTAAAGTTTCCAAAACTGTAAAAATATTGTCTGTGAGTCCAACAGAACTGATATTGCAGGCGAAAGCCTGAGAAATCCAATCCGGAAGTGCCTCATGTTTTGAAAGCGCTGCGTTCCAATGGGTCCCTATTGAGCAGTGAATGGGCTATCAACCAGATTACTCTTTCTTTCCGTATTCCCGAAGGTGTCTACAGCATTGTGACGTAGTTTTATGCATTTATGTTGAAGAATACCCGTAAGCGGCTACATTGCGCAAGTGGTCACCTGATGGCTCCCAGAGTGACTCTCGCGTAAAATACAGAGGTAGCCATTTTTCCAATCGGTCCTACTGAAAAACCAATTGTCCCGATGGATATATTATCGAATAGATATTAGAAAAACACCTTGAGGATTGACTATAAACAATGTTTGCCATGTTTCTGTCAATATTATGGAGCTAATTTGGAATATTTTTCGGCGTTTTCGTGACTACAATTTCCGGGCGATTTCTCAGCCAAACGTGAAGAACAAATGGAGCTATTTCGCCTACAAAAATAAACTTTTGGGAAAAAATGAACTTTGGCTATCTACCTGGGAGTCTCGTGAGTGAAAACATCCGAAGCTCATCAAAGGTAAACGATTTAATTTGATTGCTTTTCTGATTTTCGTGACAAGGTTGCCTGCTGCTAGCAGGGCATAATGCTATGCTAGGCTATCGATAAACTTACACAAATGCTTGTCTAGCTTTGGCTGTAAAGCATATTTTGAAAATCTGAGATGACAGGGTGATTAACAAAAGGCTAAGCTGTGTCTCAATATATTTCATTTGTGATTTTCATGAATAGGAATATTTATGTCGGTTGCGTTATGCTAATTAGTTTCAGTCGATGCGGGATCACTCCCGCATGTGGGATCACTAGTTTTAACTTGAAATGAAAACGACTTTCTGTGTGTTCTCTTTTCGACTGCATATCTGCATATTTGCAATCAAACGGCAGAAATTTCTACATCTCCTTAGCTATCATACTCTGATTCCACTGATTTCAAAACTCAGTCCTCCAGAAAGTGGAAAGCAACACTTTTGCAGTTCTACTACGTGATATCTTTATAAAAAAAAAGCCACATTAGAAAGACAGAAGCATGCTACATGGCAGACCAATCTGAACGCATCTCTCGGCAATGCCAGCCCACTCATTATCTCAGCCAATCATGGCTAGCGGGAAGGTTCCTTCCTTTTTCTGTGGCTTAACCAACTAGGCTAGTAATTTAACATTTTTATTCGTTTTTACAGATGGCATACAAGTGAGTTAAGGCACATGAAAGTTCAAATGTTCCAGAAGGCATTTCTGACAACAACAAAAAATTCAAAGTTGACTTTCAAATGTCTCTCCTGTGAGGTAGTGACCCACGACATACTCCTAGTTTCCTGAAACAAATCACAAATGTGCTCAACAAGTCACATAATAAGTTTCATGGACTCACTCTGTGTGCAATAATAGTGTTTAACATGATTTTTGAGTGACTGTAAGGTACCTCAGTCGAGCAGTGGATTTCAAACACAGATTCAACGACAAAGACCAGGGAGGTTTTACAATGCCTCACTGAGGGAGGACACCTATTGGTAGATGGGTGAATATCCCTTTGAGCATGGTGAAGTTATTAATTACACTCTGGCTGATGTATCAATACACCCAGTCACTACAAAGATACAGGCGTCCTTCCTAACTCAGTTGCCGGAGAGGAAGGAAACCGCTCAGGGATTTCATCATGAGACAAATGTTAACTTTAAAACAGTTACAGAGTTTAATGGCTACGATAATTAATCAACAATGATAACCTGAATGACAGAGTGAAAATAATTAATCTTGTACAGAATAACAATATTCCAATATTCCAAAACATGCTTCCTGTTTCCAACACGGCACTAAAGTATTACTGAAAAACATATGGCTTTATGAATACAAAGCGTGTACTGTATGTTTGGGACAAATCCAACACAACATCACTGAGTACCACTCTTTATATTTTCAAGCATGGTGGTGGCTGTATCATGTTATGAGTATGCTTGTCATTGGCAAGGACTAGTGAGTTTTTTTGCTCATATTTTTTTACAATAAACACAAACATACATCGACAAAAACAATAGACAATGTAACATTTACATGCATACATTTCAACAAACATTAATAACATAACAGATTTTTTATTGAAATAAAAAAATAAAATAAATCTGTCTAGCGACAGAAACAACGTAACACAATCTGAAGTGATATGGGGCAGAGTCTTACAAGTTATTAGAAACAACATTTGGTGTTGATATTGTGGGAACGTGTGGGTCTGAGCAAGTGTGATGTCATTCATGTTTGTTGACTAGGGAGTTTAAGGATAAACATAAACATACTGGAGTTAAGCTGAGGGGGAAAAAAAAAAACTCTGGAGGAAAACCTGGTTCAGTCTGCTTTCCACCAGACATTGGGAGAAGAAATTCACCTTTCAGCAGGACAATAACCTAAAAACACAAAGGCCAAATCTACACTGGAGTCGCTTACCAAGACGACACTGAATGTTCCCTAGTGGCCTAGTTACAGTTTTGACTTAGAGATGCACTATGCACTAAATTGCTCCAAAAATAGTTTGTCCTAATTTCAGTTTATGTGACAAATATAAAGGAATATGTTGTAGAGAATCAGTGTACCATCTAAACCGTTGTGAAATATATTTTCAATAACCCCCAAAAAATATTTAGTTTTCAGCTCTTTGAAGCTGGTGTACAAAACCGAAAGTAAAAGACATGAAAACTAAATTTAAGAACGGGAAGCATAGAAATAACGTACATGGAACAGATCTACAGCTTCTTAGACTGGCTTTCAATGAGAATGACTGATCTATAACACACATTTCTATGTGCATTTGGTCCGGTCGCCCCAAAAAGTTACAGGTTTAAATCGGCTTGAAAATGGCTGTCTAGCAATGATCAACAAACAACTTGACAGAGCTTAAAGAATTGTAAAATTAATCATGTGCAAATATTGTACAATCCAGGTGTGCAAAGCTCTTAGAGACTTACCCAGAAAGCCTCACAGCTCTTAGAGACTTACCTAGAAAGACTCACAGCTCTTAGAGACTTACCCAGAAAGACTCACAGCTCTTAGATACTTACCCAGAAAGCCTCACAGCTCTTAGAGACTTATCCAGAAAGCCTCACAGCTCTTAGAGACTTATCCAGAAAGACTCACAGCTCTTAGAGATTTACCTAGAAAGACTCACACCTCTTAGAGACTTACCCAGAAAGACTCACAGCTTTTAGAGATTTACCCAGAAAGACTCATAGCTTTTAGAGATTTACCCAGAAAGACTCACAGCTCTTAGAGACTTAGAGACACAGCTGTAATCGCTGCCAAAGGTGCTTCTAACATCTATTGACTCAGGGTTGAACATTTATGTCATCAAGAAAGTGTTTTATTTTTCATCTTTTAGAAAATTTTGAATTTTTCTTCCACTTTGACATTACATAGTATTTTGTGTAGATCGTTGACACGAAATGACAATGAGATCCATTTTAATCCCACTGTGTATTGAATCCATTTTAATCCCACTATGTATTGAATCCATTTTAATCCCACTATGTATTGAATCCATTTTAATCCCACTATGTATTGAATCCATTTTAATCCCACTGTGTATTGAATCCATTTTAATCCCACTATGTATTGAATCCATTTTAATCCCACTGTGTATTGAATCCATTTTAATCCCAGTGTGTATTGAATCCATTTTAATCCCACTGTGTCTTGAATCCATTTTAATCCCACTGTGTATTGAATCCATTTTAATCCCAGTGTGTATTGAATCCATTTTAATCCCACTGTGTCTTGAATCCATTTTAATCCATCTATGTCTTGAATTCATTTTAATCCCACTATGTCTTGAATCCATTTTAATCCCACTGTCTTGAATCCATTTTAATCCCACTATGTATTGAATCCATTTTAATCCCACTGTGTATTGAATCCATTTTAATCCCAGTGTGTATTGAATCCATTTTAATTCCACTGTGTCTTGAATCCATTTTAATCCATCTATGTCTTGAATTCATTTTAATCCCACTATGTCTTGAATCCATTTTAATCCCACTGTCTTGAATCCATTTTAATCCCACTATGTCTTGAATCCATTTTAATCCCACTGTCTTGAATCCATTTTAATCCCACTATGTATTGAATCCATTTTAATCCCACTATGTATTGAATCCATTTTAATCCCACTATGTATTGAATCCATTTTTATCCCACTATGTATACCTTGAATCCATTTTAATCCCACTATGTATTGAATCCATTTTAATCCCACTATGTATTGAATCCATTTTAATCCCACTATGTATTGAATCCATTTTTATCCCACTATGTATGCCTTGAATCCATTTTAATCCCACTATGTATGTCTTGAATCCATTTTAATCCCACTGTGTATGCCTTGAATCCATTTTAATCCCACTATGTATTGAATCCATTTTAATCCCACTATGTATTGAATCCATTTTTATCCCACTATGTATACCTTGAATCCATTTTAATCCCACTATGTATTGAATCCATTTTAATCCCACTATATATTGAATCCATTTTAATCCAACTATGTCTTGAATCCATTTTAATCCCACTATGTCTTGAATCCATTTTAATCCAACTATGTATTGAATCCATTTTAATCCCACTATGTAACACAACCAAATGTGTAAAAAGGTGTGAATACTTTCTGAAGGCTCTGAAGATAAAGAAGATCAACATATTATCTATCACCTGTCCGTCCGCCCGCCCGCCCGCCCTCTCTCTCTCCTCAGTGTCTCTGAGTGCTGTGTCTGTCTGTGTTCTCTCCTCAGTGTCTCTGAGTGCTGTGTCACGCCCTACTCCCTGCTGGGCCTGACGTCGGTGGTGTCTTACCTGGGCCTGGGGCTGCTCAACCTCACCAAGTTCTACCTGGGGGGCTACACTGCAGTACAGAATGACAACGTCATGCACAGGTGGGCTGGGGGGTTGGGTTACACAAGGCAGGTGTCTAGGACTGCATCCCAAAATGGCACCCTATTCCCTATATAGTACACTACTGTTGACCAGGACCCTATTCCCTATATAGTACACTACTGTTGACCAGGGCCCTATTCCCTATATAGTGCACTACTGTTGACCAGAGTCCTATTCCCTATATAGTGTACTACTGTTGACCAGGGCCCTATTCCCTATATAGTGCACTACTGTTGACCAGAGTCCTATTCCCTATATAGTACACTACTGTTGACCAGGGTCCTATTCCCTATATAGTACACTACTGTTGACCAGGGTCTTATTCCCTATATAGTACACTACTGTTGACCAGGACCCTATATAGAACACTACTGTTGACCAGAGCCCTATTCCCTATATAGTACACTACTGTTGACCAGGGCCCTATTCCCTATATAGTACACTACTGTTGACCAGGGCCCTATTCCCTATATAGTACACTACTGTTGACCAGGGTCCTATTCCCTATATAGAGCACTAATGTTGACCAGGACCCTATTCCCTATATAGAACACTACTGTTGACCAGGGCCCTATTCCCTATATAGAACACTACTGTTGACCAGGGCCCTATTCCCTGTATAGAACACTACTGTTGACCAGGGCCCTATTCCCTATATAGTACACTACTGTAGACCAGGACCCTATATAGTACACTACTGTTGACCAGGGCCCTATTCCCTATATAGAACACTACTGTAGACCAGGACCCTATATAGTACACTACTGTAGACCAGGACCCTATATAGAACACTACTGTAGACCAGAACCCTATATAGAACACTACTGTTGACTAGGACCCTATATAGAACACTACTGTAGACCAGGACCCTATATAGAACACTACTGTTGACCAGGACCCTATATAGAACACTACTGTAGACCAGGACCCTATATAGAACACTACTGTTGACCAGGACCCTATATAGAACACTACTGTAGACCAGGACCCTATATAGAACACTACTGTAGACCAGGACCCTATATAGAACACTACTGTAGACCAGGACCCTATATAGAACACTACTGTTGACTAGGACCCTATATAGAACACTACTGTAGACCAGGACCCTATATAGAACACTACTGTAGACCAGGGCCCTATATAGAACACTACGGTAGACCAGGACCCTATATAGAACACTACTGTAGACCAGGGCCCTATATAGAACACTACTGTTGACTAGGACCCTATATAGAACACTACTGTAGACCAGGACCCTATATAGAACACTACTGTAGACCAGGACCCTATATAGAACACTACTGTAGACCAGGACCCAATATAGAACACTACTGTAGACCAGGACCCTATATAGAACACTACTGTTGACCAGGACCCTATATAGAACACTACTGTAGACCAGGACCCTATATAGAACACTACTGTTGACCAGGACCCTATATAGAACACTACTGTAGACCAGGACCCTATATAGAACACTACTGTTGACCAGGACCCTATATAGAACACTACTGTTGACCAGGACCCTATATAGAACACTACTGTTGACCAGGACCCTATATAGCACACTACTGTAGTCCAGGACCCTATATAGAACACTACTGTTGAACAGGACCCTATATAGAACACTACTGTTGACCAGGACCCTATATAGAACACTACTGTTGACCAGGACCCTATATAGAACACTACTGTTGACCAGGACCCTATATAGAACACTACTGTAGACCAGGACCCTATATAGAACACTACTGTAGACCAGGACCCTATATAGAACACTACTGTAGTCCAGGACCCTATATAGAACACTACTGTAGACCAGGACCCTATATAGAACCCTACTGTAGACCAGGACCCTATATAGAACACTACTGTAGACCAGGACCCTATATAGAACACTACTGTAGACCAGGACCCTATATAGAACACTACTGTTGACCAGGACCCTATATAGAACACTACTGTTGAACAGGACCCTATATAGAACACTACTGTAGACCAGGACCCTATTCCCTATATAGAACACTACTATTGACCAGGACCCTATATAGAACACTACTGTAGACCAGGACCCTATTCCCTATATAGAACACTACTGTTGACCAGGACCCTATATAGAACACTACTGTAGACCAGGACCCTATATAGAACACTACTGTTGACCAGGACCCTATATAGAACACTACTGTAGACCAGGACCCTATTCCCTATATAGAACACTACTGTAGACCAGGACCCTATATAGAACACTACTGTAGACCAGGACCCTATTCCCTATATAGAACACTACTGTTGACCAGGACCCTATATAGAACACTACTGTAGACCAGGACCCTATATAGAACACTACTGTTGACCAGGACCCTATATAGAACACTACTGTAGACCAGGACCCTATATAGAACACTACTGTTGACCAGGACCCTATATAGAACACTACTGTAGACTAGAGCCCTATTCCCTATATAGAACACTACTGTTGACCAGGACCCTATATAGAACACTACTGTAGACCAGGACCCTATATAGAACACTACTGTTGACCAGGACCCTATATAGAACACTACTGTAGACCAGAGCCCTATTCCCTATATAGAACACTACTGTTGACCAGGACCCTATATAGAACACTACTGTAGACCAGGACCCTATATAGAACACTACTGTTGACCAGGGCCCTATATAGAACACTACTGTAGACCAGAGCCCTATTCCCTATATAGAACACTACTGTTGACCAGGACCCTATATAGAACACTACTGTAGACCAGGACCCTATATAGAACACTACTGTTGACCAGGGCCCTATATAGAACACTACTGTTGACCAGGACCCTATATAGAACACTACTGTTGAACAGGACCCTATATAGAACACTACTGTTGACCAGGACCCTATATAGAACACTACTGTAGACCAGGACCCTATATAGAACACTACTGTTGACCAGGACCCTATATAGAACACTACTGTTGACCAGGACCCTATATAGAACACTACTGTTGACCAGGACCCTATATAGAACACTACTGTAGACCAGGACCCTATATAGAACACTACTGTTGACCAGGACCCTATATAGTACACTACTGTAGACCAGGACCCTATATAGAACACTACTGTTGACCAGGACCCTATATAGAACACTACTGTTGACCAGGACCCTATATAGAACACTACTGTAGACCAGGACCCTATATAGAACACTACTGTTGACCAGGACCCTATATAGAACACTACTGTAGACCAGGACCCTATATAGAACACTACTGTAGACCAGGACCCTATTCCCTATATAGAACACTACTGTAGACCAGGACCCTATATAGAACACTACTGTAGACCAGGACCCTATATAGAACACTACTGTTGACCAGGACCCTATATAGAACACTACTGTTGACCAGGACCCAATATAGAACACTACTGTAGACCAGGACCCTATATAGAACACTACTGTTGACCAGGACCCTATATAGAACACTACTGTTGACTAGGACCCAATATAGAACACTACTGTTGACCAGGACCCTATATAGAACACTACTGTTGACCAGGACCCTATTCCCTATATAGTACACTACTGTAGACCAGGACCCTATATAGAACACTACTGTTGACCAGGACCCTATATAGAACACTACTGTTGACCAGGGCCCTATATAGAACACTACTGTTGACCAGGACCCTATATAGAACACTACTGTTGACCAGGACCCTATTCCCTATATAGAACACTACTGTAGACCAGGGCCCTATTCCCTATATAGTACACTACTGTAGACCAGGACCCTATATAGAACACTACTGTTGACCAGGACCCTATATAGAACACTACTGTTGACCAGGGCCCTATATAGAACACTACTGTAGACCAGGACCCTATATAGTACACTACTGTAGACCAGGACCCTATATAGAACACTACTGTAGACCAGGACCCTATATAGAACACTACTGTTGACCAGGACCCTATATAGAACACTACTGTAGACCAGGACCCTATATAGAACACTACTGTTGACCAGGACCCTATATAGAACACTACTGTTGACCAGGGCCCTATATAGAACACTACTGTAGACCAGGACCCTATATAGAGCACTATTGTAGTCCAGGACCCTATATAGAGCACTACTGTAGACCAGGACCCTATATAGAACACTACTGTTGACCAGGGCCCTATATAGAACACTACTGTTGACCAGGGCCCTATATAGAACACTACTGTTGACCAGGACCCTATATAGAACACTACTGTAGACCAGGACCCTATATAGAACACTACTGTAGACCAGGACCCTATATAGAACACTACTGTAGACCAGGGCCCTATTCTCTTCTGCAGTGCACTATAGAGGGAATACAGAATCAGCAATACTTCTTGACTCTGTTTCATTATGTGGTTGAATTTCTCTCAGGAGCACCATTACAAGTATTAGTGTGTGTGTGTGTCTGTGTGTGTGTGTGTGTGTGTGTGTACGTGTCTGTCTGTGCGTGTCTGTGTGTGTGTGTGTGTGCGTGTCTCTGTCTGTGTGTGTGTTTCCCCCACCAGAGGAGTGACTGAGGGGGTAACGTTGAGTCTGTGTGTCTGTGTGTCTCCCCACCAGAGGAGTGACTGAGGGGGTAACGTTGTGTGTCTCCCCACCAGAGGAGTGACTGAGGGGGTAACGTTGTGTGTCTCCCCACCAGAGGTGTGACTGAGGGGGTAACGTTGTGTTTCTCCCCACCAGAGGAGTGACTGAGGGGGTAACGTTGTGTTTCTCCCCACCAGAGGAGTGACTGAGGGGGTAACGTTGTGTTTCTCCCCACCAGAGGAGTGACTGAGGGGGTAACGTTGTGTTTCTCCCCACCAGAGGAGTGACTGAGGGGGTAACGTTGAGTCTGTGTGTCTCCCCACCAGAGGAGTGACTGAGGGGGTAACGTTGTGTGTCTCCCCACCAGAGGTGTGACTGAGGGGGTAACGTTGAGTCTGTGTGTCTCCCCACCAGAGGAGTGACTGAGGGGGTAACGTTGTGTTTCTCCCCACCAGAGGAGTGACTGAGGGGGTAACGTTGAGTCTGTGTGTCTCCCCACCAGAGGAGTGACTGAGGGGGTAACGTTGTGTTTCTCCCCACCAGAGGTGTGACTGAAGGGGTAACGTTGAGTCTGTGTGTCTCCCCACCAGAGGAGTGACTGAGGGGGTAACGTTGAGTCTGTGTGTCTCCCCACCAGAGGAGTGACTGAGGGGGTAACGTTGTGTGTCTCCCCACCAGAGGAGTGACTGAGGGGGTAACGTTGTGTTTCTCCCCACCAGAGTTGTGACTGAAGGGGTAACGTTGTGTGTCTCCCCACCAGAGGAGTGACTGAGGGGGTAACGTTGTGTTTCTCCCCACCAGAGTTGTGACTGAAGGGGTAACGTTGTGTGTCTCCCCACCAGAGGAGTGACTGAGGGGGTAACGTTGTGTGTCTCCCCACCAGAGGTGTGACTGAAGGGGGTAACGTTGTGTTTCTCCCCACCAGAGTTGTGACTGAAGGGGTAACGTTGTGTGTCTCCCCACCAGAGGAGTGACTGAGGGGGTAACGTTGTGTGTCTCCCCACCAGAGGTGTGACTGAAGGGGTAACGTTGTGTGTCTCCCCACCAGAGGTGTGACTGAGGGGGTAACGTTGTGTTTCTCCCCACCAGAGGTGTGACTGAAGGGGTAACGTTGTGTGTCTCCCCACCAGAGGTGTGACTGAAGGGGTAACGTTGTGTGTCTCCCCACCAGAGTTGTGACTGAAGGGGTAACGTTGTGTGTCTCCCCACCAGAGGAGTGACTGAGGGGGTAACGTTGTGTGTCTCCCCACCAGAGGTGTGACTGAAGGGGTAACGTTGTGTGTCTCCCCACCAGAGGTGTGACTGAGGGGGTAACGTTGAGTCTGTGTGTCTGGGTGTCTCCCCACCAGTGGTGTGACTGAAGGGGTAACGTTGTGTGTCTCCCCACCAGAGGTGTGACTGAAGGGGTAACGTTGTGTTTCTCCCCACCAGAGGTGTGACTGAGGGGGTAACGTTGAGTCTGTGTGTCTCCCCACCAGAGGAGTGACTGAGGGGGTAACGTTGTGTTTCTCCCCACCAGAGGAGTGACTGAGGGGGTAACATTGTGTTTCTCCCCACCAGAGGAGTGACTGAGGGGGTAACGTTGTGTTTCTCCCCACCAGAGGAGTGACTGAAGGGGTAACGTTGTGTTTCTCCCCACCAGAGGAGTGACTGAGGGGGTAACGTTGAGTCTGTGTGTCTGTGTGTCTCCCCACCGGTGGAGTGACTGAGGGGGTAACGTTGAGTCTGTGTGTCTCCCCACCAGAGGAGTGACTGAGGGGGTAACGTTGAGTCTGTGTGTCTGTGTGTCTCCCCACCAGAGGTGTGACTGAAGGGGTAACGTTGCTGCTGCTGGCTCTTCAGACGGGTCTTTTAGACATGCAGGCTCTGCAACGCACCTTCCTCCTCAGTATCATCCTCTTCATCGTCGTCACCTCCACTCTGCAGTCCATGATAGAGATCACAGACCCCATCATCCTGGCCCTGGGGGCGTCTAGAAACAGGTACAGTCAATAGCTTAAGAGCAGTCACACATGTTCTGGCTCAAAATGGTATGTATCGTTGTACACTGATTCTCTACCCCCCCCAAGCCATAAGGCTGCTGAACAATGAATCAAATGGCCACTGGACAATTTACATTGTACACTGCTGCTACTCGCTGTTTATTATCTAGGCATAGTTACTTCACCAAATTACCTCAACTAACCTATAACCCTGCACACTGACTCTGTATATCGCCTCGTTATTTTATTCTGTTACTTTTTAGAATGTTTTACTGTAGTTGGGAAATATTTTCTTAACTGTATTTCTTGAACTGTATTGTTGGTTAAAAGGCTTGTAAAGTAAACATTTCACTGAAAGGTCTACTCCACCTGTTGTATTCAGCATTTCACTGTAAGGTCTACTCCACCTGTTGTATTCAGCATTTCACTGTAAGGTCTACTACACCTGTTGTATTCAGCATTTCACTGTAAGGTCTACTACACCTGTTGTATTCAGCATTTCACTGTAAGGTCTACTACACCTGTTGTATTCAGCATTTCACTGTAAGGTCTACTACACCTGTTGTATTCAGCATTTCACTGTAAGGTCTACTACACCTGTTGTATTCAGCATTTCACTGTAAGGTCTACTACACCTGTTGTATTCAGCATTTCACTGTAAGGTCTACTACACCTGTTGTATTCAGCATTTCACTGTAAGGTCTACTACACCTGTTGTATTCAGCATTTCACTGTGAGGTCTACTCCACCTGTTGTATTCAGCATTTCACTGTGAGGTCTACTCCACCTGTTGTATTCAGCATTTCACTGTGAGGTCTACTACACCTGTTGTATTCAGCATTTCACTGTAAGGTCTACTACACCTGTTGTATTCAGCATTTCACTGTGAGGTCTACTACACCTGTTGTATTCAGCATTTCACTGTGAGGTCTACTACACCTGTTGTATTCAGCATTTCACTGTAAGGTCTACCTACACCTGTTGTATTCAGCATTTCACTGTGAGGTCTACTACACCTGTTGTATTCAACATTTCACTGTGAGGTCTACTCCACCTGTTGTATTCAGCATTTCACTGTGAGGTCTACTACACCTGTTGTATTCAGCATTTCACTGTAAGGTCTACTACACCTGTTGTATTCAGCAGTTCACTGTAAGGTCTACTACACCTGTTGTATTCTACATTTCACTGTGAGGTCTACTCCACCTGTTGTATTCAGCATTTCACTGTAAGGTCTACTCCACCTGTTGTATTCAGCATTTCACTGTAAGGTCTACTACACCTGTTGTATTCAGCATTTCACTGTAAGGTCTACTACACCTGTTGTATTCAGCATTTCACTGTAAGGTCTACTACACCTGTTGTATTCAGCATTTCACTGTAAGGTCTACTACACCTGTTGTATTCAGCATTTCACTGTAAGGTCTACTACACCTGTTGTATTCAGCATTTCACTGTAAGGTCTACTACACCTGTTGTATTCAGCATTTCACTGTAAGGTCTACTACACCTGTTGTATTCAGCATTTCACTGTAAGGTCTACTACACCTGTTGTATTCAGCATTTCACTGTGAGGTCTACTCCACCTGTTGTATTCAGCATTTCACTGTGAGGTCTACTCCACCTGTTGTATTCAGCATTTCACTGTAAGGTCTACTACACCTGTTGTATTCAGCATTTCACTGTAAGGTCTACTACACCTGTTGTATTCAGCATTTCACTGTGAGGTCTACCTACACCTGTTGTATTCAGCATTTCACTGTGAGGTCTACTACACCTGTTGTATTCAGCATTTCACTGTGAGGTCTACTACACCTGTTGTATTCAGCATTTCACTGTAAGGTCTACTACACCTGTTGTATTCAGCATTTCACTGTGAGGTCTACTACACCTGTTGTATTCAGCATTTCACTGTGAGGTCTACTACACCTGTTGTATTCAGCATTTCACTGTGAGGTCTACTACACCTGTTGTATTCAGCATTTCACTGTAAGGTCTACTACACCTGTTGTATTCAGCATTTCACTGTAAGGTCTACTACACCTGTTGTATTCAGCATTTCACTGTGAGGTCTACTACACCTGTTGTATTCAACATTTCACTGTAAGGTCTACTACACCTGTTGTATTCAGCATTTCACTGTGAGGTCTACCTACACCTGTTGTATTCAGCATTTCACTGTAAGGTCTACTACACCTGTTGTATTCAGCATTTCACTGTAAGGTCTACTACACCTGTTGTATTCAGCATTTCACTGTGAGGTCTACTACACCTGTTGTATTCAGCATTTCACTGTGAGGTCTACTACACCTGTTGTATTCAGCATTTCACTGTAAGGTCTACTGCACCTGTTGTATTCAGCATTTCACTGTAAGGTCTACTACACCTGTTGTATTCAGCATTTCACTGTAAGGTCTACTACACCTGTTGTATTCAGCATTTCACTGTAAGGTCTACTACACCTGTTGTATTCAGCATTTCACTGTCAGGTCTACTACACCTGTTGTATTCAGCATTTCACTGTGAGGTCTACTACACCTGTTGTATTCAGCATTTCACTGTGAGGTCTACTACACCTGTTGTATTCAGCATTTCACTGTGAGGTCTACTACACCTGTTGTATTCAGCATTTCACTGTAAGGTCTACTACACCTGTTGTATTCAGCATTTCACTGTAAGGTCTACTACACCTGTTGTATTCAGCATTTCACTGTGAGGTCTACTACACCTGTTGTATTCAACATTTCACTGTAAGGTCTACTACACCTGTTGTATTCAGCATTTCACTGTGAGGTCTACCTACACCTGTTGTATTCAGCATTTCACTGTAAGGTCTACTACACCTGTTGTATTCAGCATTTCACTGTAAGGTCTACTACACCTGTTGTATTCAGCATTTCACTGTGAGGTCTACTACACCTGTTGTATTCAGCATTTCACTGTAAGGTCTACTACACCTGTTGTATTCAGCATTTCACTGTAAGGTCTACTACACCTGTTGTATTCAGCATTTCACTGTCAGGTCTACTACACCTGTTGTATTCAGCATTTCACTGTGAGGTCTACTACACCTGTTGTATTCAGCATTTCACTGTGAGGTCTACTGCACCTGTTGTATTCAGCATTTCACTGTAAGGTCTACTACACCTGTTGTATTCAGCATTTCACTGTAAGGTCTACTACACCTGTTGTATTCAGCATTTCACTGTAAGGTCTACTACACCTGTTGTATTCAGCATTTCACTGTCAGGTCTACTACACCTGTTGTATTCAGCATTTCACTGTGAGGTCTACTACACCTGTTGTATTCAGCATTTCACTGTGAGGTCTACTACACCTGTTGTATTCAGCATTTCACTGTGAGGTCTACTACACCTGTTGTATTCAGCATTTCACTGTAAGGTCTACTACACCTGTTGTATTCAGCATTTCACTGTGAGGTCTACTACACCTGTTGTATTCAGCATTTCACTGTAAGGTCTACTACACCTGTTGTATTCAGCATTTCACTGTAAGGTCTACTACACCTGTTGTATTCAGCATTTCACTGTGAGGTCTACCTACACCTGTTGTATTCAGCATTTCACTGTAAGGTCTACTACACCTGTTGTATTCAGCATTTCACTGTAAGGTCTACTACACCTGTTGTATTCAGCATTTCACTGTGAGGTCTACTACACCTGTTGTATTCAGCATTTCACTGTGAGGTCTACTACACCTGTTGTATTCAGCATTTCACTGTAAGGTCTACTGCACCTGTTGTATTCAGCATTTCACTGTAAGGTCTACTACACCTGTTGTATTCAGCATTTCACTGTAAGGTCTACTACACCTGTTGTATTCAACATTTCACTGTAAGGTCTACTACACCTGTTGTATTCAGCATTTCACTGTAAGGTCTACTACACCTGTTGTATTCAGCATTTCACTGTAAGGTCTACTACACCTGTTGTATTCAGCATTTCACTGTAAGGTCTACTACACCTGTTGTATTCAGCATTTCACTGTCAGGTCTACTACACCTGTTGTATTCAGCATTTCACTGTGAGGTCTACCTACACCTGTTGTATTCAGCATTTCACTGTGAGGTCTACTACACCTGTTGTATTCTACATTTCACTGTGAGGTCTACTACACCTGTTGTATTCTACATTTCACTGTGAGGTCTACTACACCTGTTGTATTCAGCATTTCACTCTAAGGTCTACTACACCTGTTGTATTCAGCATTTCACTGTGAGGTCTACTACACCTGTTGTATTCAGCATTTCACTGTGAGGTCTACTACACCTGTTGTATTCAGCATTTCACTGTAAGGTCTACTACACCTGTTGTATTCAGCATTTCACTGTAAGGTCTACTACACCTGTTGTATTCAGCATTTAACTGTAAGGTCTACTACACCTGTTGTATTCAGCATTTCACTGTAAGGTCTACTACACCTGTTATATTCAGCATTTCACTGTGAGGTCTACTACACCTGTTGTATTCAGCATTTCACTGTGAGGTCTACTACACCTGTTGTATTCAGCATTTCACTGTAAGGTCTACTACACCTGTTGTATTCAGCATTTCACTGTAAGGTCTACTACACCTGTTGTATTCAGCATTTCACTGTAAGGTCTACTACACCTGTTGTATTCAGCATTTCACTGTAAGGTCTACTACACCTGTTGTATTCAGCATTTCACTGTGAGGTCTACTACACCTGTTGTATTCAGCATTTCACTGTGAGGTCTACTACACCTGTTGTATTCAGCATTTCACTGTAAGGTCTACTACACCTGTTGTATTCAGCATTTCACTGTGAGGTCTACCTACACCTGTTGTATTCAGCATTTCACTGTGAGGTCTACTACACCTGTTGTATTCAGCATTTCACTGTGAGGTCTACTACACCTGTTGTATTCAGCATTTCACTGTAAGGTCTACTACACCTGTTGTATTCAGCATTTCACTGTGAGGTCTACTACACCTGTTGTATTCAGCATTTCACTGTGAGGTCTACTACACCTGTTGTATTCAGCATTTCACTGTGAGTACTACTACACCTGTTGTATTCAGCATTTCACTGTAAGGTCTACTACACCTGTTGTATTCAGCATTTCACTGTAAGGTCTACTACACCTGTTGTATTCAGCATTTCACTGTGAGGTCTACTACACCTGTTGTATTCAACATTTCACTGTAAGGTCTACTACACCTGTTGTATTCAGCATTTCACTGTGAGGTCTACCTACACCTGTTGTATTCAGCATTTCACTGTAAGGTCTACTACACCTGTTGTATTCAGCATTTCACTGTAAGGTCTACTACACCTGTTGTATTCAGCATTTCACTGTGAGGTCTACTACACCTGTTGTATTCAGCATTTCACTGTGAGGTCTACTACACCTGTTGTATTCAGCATTTCACTGTAAGGTCTACTGCACCTGTTGTATTCAGCATTTCACTGTAAGGTCTACTACACCTGTTGTATTCAGCATTTCACTGTAAGGTCTACTACACCTGTTGTATTCAGCATTTCACTGTAAGGTCTACTACACCTGTTGTATTCAGCATTTCACTGTCAGGTCTACTACACCTGTTGTATTCAGCATTTCACTGTGAGGTCTACTACACCTGTTGTATTCAGCATTTCACTGTGAGGTCTACTACACCTGTTGTATTCAGCATTTCACTGTAAGGTCTACTACACCTGTTGTATTCAGCATTTCACTGTAAGGTCTACTACACCTGTTGTATTCAGCATTTCACTGTGAGGTCTACTACACCTGTTGTATTCAACATTTCACTGTAAGGTCTACTACACCTGTTGTATTCAGCATTTCACTGTGAGGTCTACCTACACCTGTTGTATTCAGCATTTCACTGTAAGGTCTACTACACCTGTTGTATTCAGCATTTCACTGTAAGGTCTACTACACCTGTTGTATTCAGCATTTCACTGTGAGGTCTACTACACCTGTTGTATTCAGCATTTCACTGTAAGGTCTACTACACCTGTTGTATTCAGCATTTCACTGTAAGGTCTACTACACCTGTTGTATTCAGCATTTCACTGTCAGGTCTACTACACCTGTTGTATTCAGCATTTCACTGTGAGGTCTACTACACCTGTTGTATTCAGCATTTCACTGTGAGGTCTACTGCACCTGTTGTATTCAGCATTTCACTGTAAGGTCTACTACACCTGTTGTATTCAGCATTTCACTGTAAGGTCTACTACACCTGTTGTATTCAGCATTTCACTGTAAGGTCTACTACACCTGTTGTATTCAGCATTTCACTGTCAGGTCTACTACACCTGTTGTATTCAGCATTTCACTGTGAGGTCTACTACACCTGTTGTATTCAGCATTTCACTGTGAGGTCTACTACACCTGTTGTATTCAGCATTTCACTGTGAGGTCTACTACACCTGTTGTATTCAGCATTTCACTGTAAGGTCTACTACACCTGTTGTATTCAGCATTTCACTGTGAGGTCTACTACACCTGTTGTATTCAGCATTTCACTGTAAGGTCTACTACACCTGTTGTATTCAGCATTTCACTGTAAGGTCTACTACACCTGTTGTATTCAGCATTTCACTGTGAGGTCTACCTACACCTGTTGTATTCAGCATTTCACTGTAAGGTCTACTACACCTGTTGTATTCAGCATTTCACTGTAAGGTCTACTACACCTGTTGTATTCAGCATTTCACTGTGAGGTCTACTACACCTGTTGTATTCAGCATTTCACTGTGAGGTCTACTACACCTGTTGTATTCAGCATTTCACTGTGAGGTCTACTACACCTGTTGTATTCAGCATTTCACTGTAAGGTCTACTACACCTGTTGTATTCAGCATTTCACTGTAAGGTCTACTACACCTGTTGTATTCAGCATTTCACTGTGAGGTCTACTACACCTGTTGTATTCAACATTTCACTGTAAGGTCTACTACACCTGTTGTATTCAGCATTTCACTGTGAGGTCTACCTACACCTGTTGTATTCAGCATTTCACTGTAAGGTCTACTACACCTGTTGTATTCAGCATTTCACTGTAAGGTCTACTACACCTGTTGTATTCAGCATTTCACTGTGAGGTCTACTACACCTGTTGTATTCAGCATTTCACTGTGAGGTCTACTACACCTGTTGTATTCAGCATTTCACTGTAAGGTCTACTGCACCTGTTGTATTCAGCATTTCACTGTAAGGTCTACTACACCTGTTGTATTCAGCATTTCACTGTAAGGTCTACTACACCTGTTGTATTCAGCATTTCACTGTAAGGTCTACTACACCTGTTGTATTCAGCATTTCACTGTCAGGTCTACTACACCTGTTGTATTCAGCATTTCACTGTGAGGTCTACTACACCTGTTGTATTCAGCATTTCACTGTGAGGTCTACTACACCTGTTGTATTCAGCATTTCACTGTAAGGTCTACTACACCTGTTGTATTCAGCATTTCACTGTAAGGTCTACTACACCTGTTGTATTCAGCATTTCACTGTGAGGTCTACTACACCTGTTGTATTCAACATTTCACTGTAAGGTCTACTACACCTGTTGTATTCAGCATTTCACTGTGAGGTCTACCTACACCTGTTGTATTCAGCATTTCACTGTAAGGTCTACTACACCTGTTGTATTCAGCATTTCACTGTAAGGTCTACTACACCTGTTGTATTCAGCATTTCACTGTGAGGTCTACTACACCTGTTGTATTCAGCATTTCACTGTAAGGTCTACTACACCTGTTGTATTCAGCATTTCACTGTAAGGTCTACTACACCTGTTGTATTCAGCATTTCACTGTCAGGTCTACTACACCTGTTGTATTCAGCATTTCACTGTGAGGTCTACTACACCTGTTGTATTCAGCATTTCACTGTGAGGTCTACTGCACCTGTTGTATTCAGCATTTCACTGTAAGGTCTACTACACCTGTTGTATTCAGCATTTCACTGTAAGGTCTACTACACCTGTTGTATTCAGCATTTCACTGTAAGGTCTACTACACCTGTTGTATTCAGCATTTCACTGTCAGGTCTACTACACCTGTTGTATTCAGCATTTCACTGTGAGGTCTACTACACCTGTTGTATTCAGCATTTCACTGTGAGGTCTACTACACCTGTTGTATTCAGCATTTCACTGTGAGGTCTACTACACCTGTTGTATTCAGCATTTCACTGTAAGGTCTACTACACCTGTTGTATTCAGCATTTCACTGTGAGGTCTACTACACCTGTTGTATTCAGCATTTCACTGTAAGGTCTACTACACCTGTTGTATTCAGCATTTCACTGTAAGGTCTACTACACCTGTTGTATTCAGCATTTCACTGTGAGGTCTACCTACACCTGTTGTATTCAGCATTTCACTGTAAGGTCTACTACACCTGTTGTATTCAGCATTTCACTGTAAGGTCTACTACACCTGTTGTATTCAGCATTTCACTGTGAGGTCTACTACACCTGTTGTATTCAGCATTTCACTGTGAGGTCTACTACACCTGTTGTATTCAGCATTTCACTGTAAGGTCTACTGCACCTGTTGTATTCAGCATTTCACTGTAAGGTCTACTACACCTGTTGTATTCAGCATTTCACTGTAAGGTCTACTACACCTGTTGTATTCAACATTTCACTGTAAGGTCTACTACACCTGTTGTATTCAGCATTTCACTGTAAGGTCTACTACACCTGTTGTATTCAGCATTTCACTGTAAGGTCTACTACACCTGTTGTATTCAGCATTTCACTGTAAGGTCTACTACACCTGTTGTATTCAGCATTTCACTGTCAGGTCTACTACACCTGTTGTATTCAGCATTTCACTGTGAGGTCTACCTACACCTGTTGTATTCAGCATTTCACTGTGAGGTCTACTACACCTGTTGTATTCAGCATTTCACTGTAAGGTCTACTACACCTGTTGTATTCAGCATTTCACTGTGAGGTCTACTACACCTGTTGTATTCAGCATTTCACTGTAAGGTCTACTACACCTGTTGTATTCAGCATTTCACTGTAAGGTCTACTACACCTGTTGTATTCAGCATTTCACTGTGAGGTCGACTACACCTGTTGTATTCAGCATTTCACTGTAAGGTCTACTACACCTGTTGTATTCAGCATTTCACTGTAAGGTCTACTACACCTGTTGTATTCAGCATTTCACTGTAAGGTCTACTACACCTGTTGTATTCAGCATTTCACTGTAAGGTCTACTACACCTGTTGTATTCAGCATTTCACTGTAAGGTCTACTACACCTGTTGTATTCAGCATTTCACTGTGAGGTCTACTACACCTGTTGTATTCAACATTTCACTGTAAGGTCTACTACACCTGTTGTATTCAGCATTTCACTGTGAGGTCTACCTACACCTGTTGTATTCAGCATTTCACTGTAAGGTCTACTACACCTGTTGTATTCAGCATTTCACTGTGAGGTCTACTACACCTGTTGTATTCAGCATTTCACTGTAAGGTCTACTGCACCTGTTGTATTCAGCATTTCACTGTAAGGTCTACTACACCTGTTGTATTCAGCATTTCACTGTGAGGTCGACTACACCTGTTGTATTCAGCATTTCACTGTAAGGTCTACTACACCTGTTGTATTCAGCATTTCACTGTAAGGTCTACTACACCTGTTGTATTCAGCATTTCACTGTCAGGTCTACTACACCTGTTGTATTCAGCATTTCACTGTGAGGTCTACCTACACCTGTTGTATTCAGCATTTCACTGTGAGGTCTACTACACCTGTTGTATTCAGCATTTCACTGTGAGGTCTACTACACCTGTTGTATTCAGCATTTCACTGTAAGGTCTACTACACCTGTTGTATTCAGCATTTCACTGTGAGGTCTACTACACCTGTTGTATTCAGCATTTCACTGTGAGGTCTACTACACCTGTTGTATTCAGCATTTCACTGTAAGGTCTACTACACCTGTTGTATTCAGCATTTCACTGTGAGGTCGACTACACCTGTTGTATTCAGCATTTCACTGTAAGGTCTACTACACCTGTTGTATTCAGCATTTCACTGTAAGATCTACTACACCTGTTGTATTCAGCATTTCACTGTAAGGTCTACTACACCTGTTGTATTCAGCATTTCACTGTAAGGTCTACTACACCTGTTGTATTCAGCATTTCACTGTGAGGTCTACTACACCTGTTGTATTCAGCATTTCACTGTAAGGTCTACTACACCTGTTGTATTCAGCATTTCACTGTAAGGTCTACTACACCTGTTGTATTCAGCATTTCACTGTAAGGTCTACTACACCTGTTGTATTCAGCATTTCACTGTAAGGTCTACTACACCTGTTGTATTCAGCATTTCACTGTGAGGTCTACTACACCTGTTGTATTCAGCATTTCACTGTAAGGTCTACTACACCTGTTGAATTCAGCATTTCACTGTGAGGTCTACTACACCTGTTGTATTCAGCATTTCACTGTAAGGTCTACTACACCTGTTGTATTCAGCATTTCACTGTGAGGTCTACTACACCTGTTGTATTCAGCATTTCACTGTAAGGTCTACTACACCTGTTGTATTCAGCATTTCACTGTGAGGTCTACTACACCTGTTGTATTCAGCATTTCACTGTAAGGTCTACCTACACCTGTTGTATTCAGCATTTCACTGTGAGGTCTACTACACCTGTTGTATTCAGCATTTCACTGTGAGGTCTACTACACCTGTTGTATTCAGCATTTCACTGTGAGGTCTACTACACCTGTTGTATTCAGCATTTCACTGTGAGGTCTACTACACCTGTTGTATTCAGTATTTCACTGTGATGTCTACCTACACCTGTTGTATTCAGCATTTCACTGTAAGGTCTACTACACCTGTTGTATTCAGCATTTCACTGTGAGGTCTACTACACCTGTTGTATTCAGCATTTCACTGTGAGGTCTACTACACCTGTTGTATTCAGCATTTCACTGTAAGGTCTACTACACCTGTTGTGTTCAGCATTTCACTGTAAGGTCTACTACACCTGTTGTATTCAGCATTTCACTGTAAGGTCTACTACACCTGTTGTATTCAGCATTTCACTGTAAGGTCTACTACACCTGTTGTATTCAGCATTTCACTGTAAGGTCTACTACACCTGTTGTATTCCGCATTTCACTGTGAGGTCTACTACACCTGTTTTATTCAGCATTTCACTGTAAGGTCTACTACACCTGTTGTATTCAGCATTTCACTGTGAGGTCTACTACACCTGTTGTATTCAGCATTTCACTGTGAGGTCTACTACACCTGTTGTATTCAGCATTTCACTGTGAGGTCTACTACACCTGTTGTATTCAGCATTTCACTGTAAGGTCTACTACACCTGTTGTATTCAGCATTTCACTGTGAGGTCTACTACACCTGTTGTATTCAGCATTTCACTGTAAGGTCTACCTACACCTGTTGTATTCAGCATTTCACTGTAAGGTCTACTACACCTGTTGTATTCAGCATTTCACTGTGAGGTCTACCTACACCTGTTGTATTCAGCATTTCACTGTGAGGTCTACTACACCTGTTGTATTCAGCATTTCACTGTAAGGTCTACTACACCTGTTGTATTCAGCATTTCACTGTAAGGTCTACTACACCTGTTGTATTCAGCATTTCACTGTGAGGTCTACTACACCTGTTGTATTCAGCATTTCACTGTAAGGTCTACTACACCTGTTGAATTCAGCATTTCACTGTAAGGTCTACTACACCTGTTGTATTCAGCATTTCACTGTAAGGTCTACTACACCTGTTGTATTCAGCATTTCACTGTAAGGTCTACTACACCTGTTGTATTCAGCATTTCACTGTAAGGTCTACTACACCTGTTGTATTCAGCATTCCACTGTGAGGTCTACTACACCTGTTGTATTCAGCATTTCACTGTAAGGTCTACTACACCTGTTGTATTCAGTATTTCACTGTGAGGTCTACCTACACCTGTTGTATTCAGCATTTCACTGTAAGGTCTACTACACCTGTTGTGTTCAGCATTTCACTGTAAGGTCTACTACACCTGTTGTATTCAGCATTTCACTGTGAGGTCTACTACACCTGTTGTATTCAGCATTTCACTGTGAGGTCTACTACACCTGTTGTATTCAGCATTTCACTGTAAGATCTACTACACCTGTTGTATTCAGCATTTCACTGTAAGGTCTACTACACCTGTTGTATTCAGCATTTCACTGTAAGGTCTACTACACCTGTTGTATTCAGCATTTCACTGTAAGGTCTACTACACCTGTTGTATTCAGCATTTCACTGTAAGGTCTACTACACCTGTTGTATTCAGCATTTCACTGTAAGGTCTACTACACCTGTTGAATTCAGCATTTCACTGTAAGGTCTACTACACCTGTTGTATTCAGCATTTCACTGTAAGGTCTACCTACACCTGTTGTATTCAGCATTTCACTGTAAGGTCTACTACACCTGTTGAATTCAGCATTTCACTGTAAGGTCTACTACACCTGTTGAATTCAGCATTTCACTGTAAGGTCTACTACACCTGTTGTATTCAGCATTTCACTGTGAGGTCTACTACACCTGTTGTATTCAGCATTTCACTGTAAGGTCTACTACACCTGTTGTATTCAGCATTTCACTGTGAGGTCTACTACACCTGTTGTATTCAGCATTTCACTGTAAGGTCTACCTACACCTGTTGTATTCAGCATTTCACTGTAAGGTCTACTACACCTGTTGAATTCAGCATTTCACTGTAAGGTCTACTACACCTGTTGTATTCAGCATTTCACTGTAAGGTCTACTACACCTGTTGTATTCAGCATTTCACTGTAAGGTCTACTACACCTGTTGTATTCAGCATTTCACTGTAAGGTCTACTACACCTGTTGTATTCAGCATTTCACTGTAAGGTCTACTACACCTGTTGTATTCAGCATTTCACTGTGAGGTCTACTACACCTGTTGTATTCAGCATTTCACTGTAAGGTCTACTACACCTGTTGTATTCGGCACATGTGACTCATTTAGATTAGATTTGTTTGAGAACAACTAGTCACGGCCAACAGGTTCATATTATACCGTTTTCTGTGTTGACCCTACGGCAGTGGATCAAGACTCCTGTCTGTCAACAGTGACTTCTGTCAATATCCACACATTTTTAGTCATTTAGCAGTAGTGAGTGATACATCTTTCATACTGATCCCCCGTGGGAATCGAACCCACAACCCTGCAAGTGCCATGCTATACCAACTCAGGGTTGCTGTCCTTGTAGTTATGGTAAGAGACCAGTAATGCCCTTCCTCTCTCTCGCTCTGTAGTTATGGTAAGAGACCAGTGATGCCCTTCCTCTCTCTCGCTCTGTAGTTATGGTAAGAGACCAGTGATGCCCTTCCTCTCTCTCGCTCTGTAGTTATGGTAAGAGACCAGTGATGCCCTTCCTCTCTCTCGCTCTGTAGTTATGGTAAGAGACCAGTGATGCCCTTCCTCTCTCTAGCTCTGTGCCTATAGGAGTTTATGGTGATGACCTCTTTCTCTCCGTCTCTCCTCACTCTCCCTTTTTTTCTCTCTCTGCCTCGCTCTCTCTCTCTCTCTCGCTCTCTCTCTCTCTCTCTGCCTCTTTCTCTCTGCCTCTCTCTCGCTCTCTGCCTCTCTCTTTCTCTTGCTGCCTCTCTCTCTCTGCCTCTCTTTCTGCATCTCTTTCTTTCTCTCTCTGTCTCTCTCTCTCTCTGCCTCTCTCTCTCTACCTCTCTCTCTTTCTCTCTCTTTCTCTCTCTTTCTCTCTCTCTCTCTCTCTCTCTCTGTCTCTCTCTCTCTCTCTCTACCTCTCTCTTTCTCTTTACCTCACTCTTTCTCTCTACCTCTCTCTCTCTCTACCTCTCTCTCTCTCTACCTCTCTCTCTCTCTACCTCTCTCTCTACCTCTCTCTCTCTCTGCCTCTCTCTTTCTCTCTCTTTCTCTACCTCTCTCTCTACCTCTCTCTCTCTACCTCTCTCTCTCTCTACCTCTCTCTCTCTCTACCTCTCTCTCTCCCTGTAGGAGTCTATGGAAACACTTCAGAGGTCTCAGTATGTGTCTGGTCCTGCTGGTGTTCCCAGGATACATGGCATATAAAATCTCCCAGTTCTTCCACATGGACTTCTGGCTCCTCATCCTGGTCTCCAGCTGCATGCTCACCTCTCTGCAGGTAAGACTCACATAACTGTAGGAGTCATCTCTTAACAGGCTCCTTTTCTCTGAAGTAAACCGCGTTTTTCTCAGTATAGAAATTAATGCTAGACTTTTTGTTGTTGTTGGCTGGTCTCCCAGGTGACGGGTACCTTGCTGATCTACTCCCTCTTCATGGTTGAGCTGTCCTGTAGCGACCCTATAGACAGCCTGGATGAGATCATCTATTGGGTCAATGCAGGTAACACAAAATACCTGTCCTGATGTCACCTGTCCTGTACACTCCTGTCCTGTAGTCACCTGTCCTGTACCCTCCTGTCCTGTACCCACCTGTCCTGTACCCTCCTGTCCTGTACCCTCCTGTACTCTCCTGTCCTGTACTCTCCTGTCCTGTACTCTCCTGTCCTGTACTCTCCTGTCCTGTAGTCACCTGTCCTGTACTCTCCTGTCCTGTACCCACCTGTCCTGTACCCACCTGTCCTGTACCCACCTGTCCTGTACCCTCCTGTCCTGTATCCTCCTGTACTCTCCTGTCCTGTACTCTCCTGTCCTGTAGTCACCTGTCCTGTAGTCACCTGTCCTGTACCCTCCTGTACTCTCCTGTCCTGTACTCTCCTGTCCTGTACTCTCCTGTCCTGTAGCCACCTGTCCTGTACTCTCCTGTCCTGCAGTGACCTGTCCTGTAGTCACCTGTCCTGTAGTCACCTGTCCTGTACCCACCTGTCCTGTACCCACCTGTCCTGTACCCTCCTGTCCTGTATCCTCCTGTACTCTCCTGTCCTGTACTCTCCTGTCCTGTAGTCACCTGTCCTGTAGTCACCTGTCCTGTACCCTCCTGTACTCTCCTGTCCTGTACTCTCCTGTCCTGTAGCCACCTGTCCTGTACTCTCCTGTCCTGCAGTGACCTGTCCTGTAGTCACCTGTCCTGTACCCTCCTGTACTTACCTGTCCTGTAGGGACCTGTCCTGTACTCTGACTGAGATGCGGTTGTATGTAAAGGCCTTCTGGGTAAGAGAGTCTGCTAAATGACTCAAATGTGACTCCCAGTCAGCCGCGTGCTGGAGTTCGTTGTGGCTCTCTGCGTGGTGGCCTACGGGACCTGGGAATCTCTGTTTGGGGAGTGGAGCTGGATGGGTGCCTCAGTCATCATCATACACTGCTACTTCAACGTGTGGCTCAGAGCCCAGACCGGCTGGAGGAGCTTCCTGCTTAGACAGGAAGCAGCCAAGAAGATCAACTCCCTCCCCCGGGCCACGGCCAATCAGCTGCAGCAACACAACGACGTTTGTGCCATTTGCTTCCAGGTCAGTCAGTCATAAAACGCTGTATGATGTATCCTACATGTCAACCCTATTCTCTATATGGGCCCTGGTCAAAAGTAGTGCACTTAAAAATGGGATAGGGTGCTATTTGGAACATCAAATCAAATGTACTTATAAAGCCCTTCTTACATCAGCTGATATCTCAAAGTGTTGTACAGAAACCCAGCCTAAAACCCCAAACAGCAAGCAATGCAGGTGTAGAAGCACGTTGGCTAGGAAAAACTCCCTAGAAAGGCCAAACCTAGGATGAAACCTAGAGAGGAACCAGGCTATGAGGGGTGGCCAGTCCTCTTCTGGCTGTGCCGGGTGGAGAGGAACCAGGCTATGAGGGGTGGCCAGTCCTCTTCTGGCTGTGCCGGGTGGAGAGGAACCAGGCTATGAGGGGTGGCCAGTCCTCTTCTGGCTGTGCCGGGTGGAGATTATAAACCTAGAGAGGAACCAGGCTATTAGGGGTGGCCAGTCCTCTTCTGGCTGTGCCGGGTGGAGATTATAAACCTAGAGAGGAACCAGGCTATGAGGGGTGGCCAGTCCTCTTCTGGCTGTGCCGGGTGGAGATTATAACAGAACATGGCCATGATGTTCAAAAAACATCTCTATCCATGTTTGGTCATGGCCATCTGCTTCCGGGGTCAGTCAGGGTCATGGTGACTGACCTCATTGGTCAGAGGATGGTGTCTATACTGGTCAATGGTTTAACCTGTTCTGTGAATATGTTTAGGTTACCGTAATAATAACCCCCAATAAATTCACCATCAACTCAATGAATGATTTCTCCTCCCCATAAAAATAAGATAATTTATAAGCCAGAGATGTATACCAAATAGTTTAACTTGTTACTTTTCTCTTCAGAGCAGGGACCGCTCATTAGATTGACGAGGGTTTTCCGAGCTAAACTGACCAACACGCTCCTCCAATAACACATAAATCTGCTCAAAAAACAATGCCATATTTCTCTCAAGCCGTGGAATATGGGCTTTTTTTTTTTTAGGTGAGCGCTGATGCCTCCCTATGATCAGCCGTGCTCAAGCACAATATTCATCTTGTCCATTCCCAGGGTGCTGTTGGAGAGATGCATCGACGCGACCCTTCACCACCGTTCTTCGGGCAAAATAATAATCTAACGTAAATCATGTAGCAGATCGAGGATATGGTAGAAACAGTAGGTGGTCTTTTCTGTAGCCTTCAGACCTGGAAATAGAATGGGGATGACAATGTAATGAGACGGACACTTTTCACATCATGCCGGTTTCTCCCATCGAATATCCCAACCTAAATGCTGCCCAATCAAATAAACAAAAATGGCCTGACATGCCAACGAACGGGACTGGTCAAAGTGAAACGGACAGTATGGAACGGGCCAATCAGGCTACTCACAACTGCTGTACCAGGAGTTTCATCCCGTGGGCCAAACTGTCACGATCGGTGGTTTCAAGTTTGTATCGCTACATTTTTTTGACAAGCTGATCATAGTGAAAAAAGCTTTTGTAAACACATCGATTCTTATTGTAAATAGGCTCAGGATAACGCCTGATGAAGTTATGTTAAATAGCCAAATTGATTAGTCACAGGAAACAGGACTAATAAAGTCAATGTAATGGCCTGTTTTACAAATGGTGGGCCTGCTACATGGATGGGTCTACCACATGTACGAGTCTACCACATGGATGGGTCTACCACATGTACGGGTCTACCACATGGATGGGTCTACCACATGTACGAGTCTACCACATGGATGGGTCTACCACATGTACGGGTCTACCACATGGATGGGTCTACCACATGTACGAGTCTACCACATGGATGGGTCTACCACATGTACGAGTCTACCACATGGATG
Source organism: Oncorhynchus mykiss (assembly GCF_013265735.2). NCBI lineage: Eukaryota > Metazoa > Chordata > Actinopteri > Salmoniformes > Salmonidae > Oncorhynchus > Oncorhynchus mykiss. Next base: position 44,825,626 of record NC_048589.1, read on the forward strand.
GGTCTACCACATGTACGGGTCTACCACATGGATGGGTCTACCACATGTACGAGTCTACCACATGGATGGGTCTACCACATGTACGAGTCTACCACATGGATGGGTCTACCACATGGATGGGTCTACCACATGGATGGGTCTACCACATGGATGGGCCTACCACATGTACGAGTCTACCACATGTACGGGTCTACCACATGTATGGGTCTACCACATGGATGGGTCTACCACATGTACGAGTCTACCACATGGATGGGTCTACCACATGTACGAGTCTACCACATGGATGGGTCTACCACATGGATGGGTCTACCACATGTACGAGTCTACCACATGGATGGGTCTACCACATGTACGAGTCTACCACATGTACGGGTCTACCACATGGATGGGTCTACCACATGGATGGGTCTACCACATGGATGGGCCTACCACATGTACGGGCCTACCACATGTATGTATGGGTCTACCACATGTATGTATGGGTCTACCACATGTATGTATGGGTCTACCACATGTATGTATGGGTCTACCACATGTATGTACGGGTCTACCACATGTACGGGCCTACCACATGTACGGGCCTACCACATGTACGGGTCTACCACATGTACGGGTCTACCACATGGATGGGTCTACCACATGTACGGGCCTACCACATGTACGGGCCTACCACATGTATGTATGGGTCTACCACATGTATGTATGGGTCTACCACATGTATGTATGGGTCTACCACATGTATGTATGGGTCTACCACATGTATGTATGGGTCTACCACATGTATGTATGGGTCTATCACATGGATGGGTTTACCACATGTATGTATGGGTCTACCACATGTATGTATGGGTCTACCACATGTATGTATGGGCCTACCACATGGATGGGCCTACCACATGGATGGGCCTACCACATGTATGGGCCTACCACATGTATGGGTCTACCACATGTATGGGCCTACCACATGGATGGGCCTACCACATGGATGGGCCTACCACATGGATGGGCCTACCACATGTATGGGCCTACCACATGGATGGGCCTACCACATGTATGGGCCTACCACATGTATGGGCCTACCACATGTATGGGCCTACCACATGTATGGGCCTACCACATGTATGGGTCTACCACATGGATGGGCATTCATAAAATTCCATTGCTGGCTGACATGGTAAGGCTACACCCCAGTAAGCACGGGCCGATGTCTTTTGGACGTATTTTTTTGGTCCTGTCCGGACCCTCAGTCTTTTTTTTTTGTGTTTCACCAAAGGTCGGCCTAACACATAGATGGACATTCCTAAAATGTATTTTCAGTCAACACTGTAGGCTGTACCTCAGAAAGCACGGGCCGACGTCTTTTTTGTTGTTGTCCTGTCCAGACTACCCTTGATTTCTAGGTCGACTTCCATGTCTATGTTTGGTTGCGATTTAGTCCGGTCGGGAACCAGCCTTGATTTGGCTCAAACATAGACTTTTATAAATTACGTCATTTCAACTTTCATTCAGAACCAAAAATGAACCTGATTTCCAACGTCCGGAAAATACGTCTGTTCAACTTTCATTCAGAACATAAAATAACATAATTTCAACGTCTGGGAAAATTCCTATTTTAGACGTCTTTTTTTTTGTTGTCGTCTTATCTGGTGCAGCAGAACAGCCAGGACCAGCCCTGGTTCAGAGGGTTGGTTAAAGAGGTTTCTATTAGAGCTTGGAGAGGGTTTTGAGTTTGGTTAGTTCTTGTTCATTTAAGTAATAAACACATCTCTTCCTCTGCAGGAAATGAGCTCAGCCGTGCTGACGTACTGCGGACATTTCTTCCATGGAAACTGCCTGCGTAAGTGGCTCTACGTCCAGGAGACTTGCCCCATGTGCCACCAGGCCGTCCGCCCCACCCTGCCAGCCCCAGCCCATGCGGCAGGAGACTTCCAGGCTGCTCCTCTGCCCTCTAGAGGTACTGGGCCAGGCCGGGTAGAGGAGAGGAGAAGCTCCAGAGATCAGACTCCAGTCAGGGATGCCACACACCAGCCCCCAGCTGACCTGCCGTCCCCAGGCTCCCCAGATCAGCAGGAAGGGACAGAGAGCCTGGGAGAGGGAACCAGTGGTTCAGATAGAGAGGACAGAACGGGACGCCCACTTAGGAAACCTGTCCAGGATCTCCACTTCAGCTCCACTGGGGACTTTGTAGGCTTCGTCAGCCCACGCTCTTCTGGGGGTAGTCCTAGTCCAGGGAAGCAGAACCTGGAGCCTTGGGATGGAGCTCATCCTACCAGCAGGTACAACGGTGAAGGGGTTGACTACACGATCAAAGGACTATTGATGCAATCTGCTCCCAAAGAGCAGAATGGCAGAGTATTGACTAGAATGAATGGGGCTAGAGAGAACTGCCGGACTGAGAACAACCTTGTAGGAGAAAACCAATGTGGACCTATGTCAGGGACAACAACCAGAAAGACCTCAAGGTCTAAGAGTGTGAGCGGGATAGGAGACGTCACCCAACAGATCCGTGAACACAGGGGACGACCACGGTCACACACTCTAGATGGTGGACATGCACAGCAGGATGAAAGCCAATCAGAACTGGACACGCCCTGGGATGTTAAATCTACCCGGCGACAGAGATCTAGGATACGCAGTAGCACCAGAACAGAGGAGGAGGGACTCCGTCACAACAGAACAGAGGAGGAGGGACTCCGTCACAACAGAACAGAGGAGGAGGGACTCCGTCACAACAGAACAGAGGAGGAGGGACTCCGTCACAACAGAACAGAGAAGGGACTCCGTCACAACAGAACCGAGGAGGAGGGACTCCGTCACAACAGAACAAAGGAGGAGGGACTCCGTCACAACAGAACAGAGGAGGAGGGACTCCGTCACAACAGAACAGAGGAGGAGGGAGTCCGTCACAGCAGAACAGAGGAGGAGGGACTCCGTCACAACAGTACCTTAGCGAAGTGGTGAAGTCCACTGAAAATCCCCACAATGCCTTGTTTTTGTGAAACAACGTTGGAAAACTAATGTCCTACCTTTCAGCTGGCAGTCTGATAATACATGTGTTTATTTAGTTATTTAATTCATGGTGTCTGTACTGGATTGGATTTAGGGGCAAACATGTAAAACCCAAGATGAGAAATGATATCTATGAAAGGCACAATTATAGATTAAGGCTGTATGGGTCAATGATGAATAAGATTTTCAAAAGTTTAAAAAAATTAAGCGGAAAAATATTAATTTTGAAACACTTTTGTATGTTCCCTATGCATATTCAGTGTTTGTCGCCCAATTTTTTTAAACATTTTGACTGTTAAAATGTACCTCCTAAAATAAAAATAATAATAATAATAATTCGGGGAGAATAAAAATAAAAATATTAAAATATTCTGACCGTTATTTAAAGTAAAACATGAATATGTTCATGGTGTCAAGGATTCAACATCAAGGAGGGAAACAATTACAGTATAACAAATCTGAACTGGACAATCCCTCATGTTGAATGATTGTCAACTACCACTTCTCTAGACAAATGAAAACCGTATCAAATTTAACAAAAAATATATTTTTCTCTTTTAGACTGAGCGTCTCTGCATTTCTGATACAAAATAATGCTGTTTTTTAACATTAAAAACACTGGTTGAGTCAAATGACTTATTTTACGGTGTCATTACTATCTCTCTCTTTCCCTCTCACTCAAACACAGTGTGTTTTACTCAACAACAACGATGCCTTTAATGCTCTGCTACTATCTCCTAAAACATGACAGATATGGAAGCTCTGCTACTATGTCCTAAAACATGACAGATATGGAAGCTCTGCTACTATCTCCTAAAACATGACAGATATGGAAGCTCTGCTTCTATCTCCTAAGACATGACAGATATGGAAGCTCTAACAGTAGCTAAAGCAAGGGGCTATAGCAGCACACAAGTAGACTACAAATTCATGCTGGAGTGGGCATGCCCTGAGTTAGTGTAGTGAGCGCTACTGAAGCAGGCGAGAAGGCAGACGCTCACAGCCTTTGGGAAACTTCGGCTCCACGCTCATATGCTCTGCTCGGTCACAAGAATGTATTGGCAGGCAAGCTGCAGAAAGACGAGCAGGCTAATTACTATTTCCCATCGTTTATCAGTGCAATTTTTGACGGTCAACTAGCTGAACAGGTTTAAAGAAGGTTTATTTAATGTTTACCTTCGTTAGATTTGAGCTCATCTAGCTCTGGCTAGCATTAGTTGTTGATCTTGTTGATGTGCATATGGGGAAATATAGCCGACCGTTTCATGGTTGTTTGATCAATAGGACCGTAAAGTTCCCAAATGTAAGAGGACTCCTGTGGTGTTTTACGTATTTTCAGAAATCCATTCATGTGTATTTTGGTGAATGTGTTGTTGTGATCTAAAGTCAATGTTGTTACTACTTCCTGTAAACACAGACAGGGTGGGTTGCACCAACATCGATTGACTCTTAAACCGGGTCAAATCAAGGTTGATCTATTAATCTTGTTGCACCAAATTTTAAACCTAGTTTTAAATGAACCCTAGTTAAATTAAATAATTCCTCTTATCTAAATGTAGTTTTCACTTTAAACCTAGATTAATTGTAAACCTGTTGCTCAATTAATTAAAAAAAGTTTAAAATATATATATATATATATATATATATATACAATTAGATTGGAGATTAATTCTAAACTGCCACTTGAGGTAGTTTAATTGATAACATGGCAGCATATAACTACTGTTGAGAGACCAAAGCAAGTTCCTCGGAGAACAACCTGCTGAAACGGGCCTGATAACGGTAACATTGTTGTGAAGTAACGTTAGCATTAACGTTAGTTTTAACGTGCATTATAGGCATGGGTAATTTACCCGTTATTTACGCTTACTAAATATTGGTGGGTCCAATTGTCCGTTGTCATCATTGGGGTTATGGAGAGGGGCAAACATGATGGAGAATCATCTCGCGTATCTATCGAACGCCGTTTGGGTCTTTGCGTGTCAAAAAAAGATAAAGGGTCAAATAATGACGTGCAAACGTTATAAAAGTTACAATAATGACACTCAGCATAATCCCATATTCACGCACCCCATTTTAACTGTTGCAGTCTGTAGCAAGGCTGTTGTGCCGGTTAATTAACGTTACTAGGTTGTTGTGCCGGTGTGACAGTATAACTTTAGACCGTCCCCTCGCCCATACCCGGGCGCGAACCAGGGACCCTCCGCACACATCAACAACAGTCACCCACGAAGCATCTTTACCCATCGCTCCACTAGTGAAACACTATTTAGCGCGCACCACCGCTAACTAAGCTAGCGTTTCACATCCGTTACACTGGTTAATTAACGTTACTAGGCTGTTGTTCCGGTTAATTAACGTTACTAGGCTGTTGAGCCGGTTAATTAACGTTACTAGGCTGTTGTGCCGGTTAATTAACGTTACTAGGCTGTTGTGCCGGTTAATTAACGTCTGTCTGAACTCTTGTTAACGGGTATGCACAGAAACACGAGAGAGAGAGAGAGAGCTCAACATTACATTTAAACTACTCAATCAATGTGAGGAGTGAAGTCTCGGATGGGCGTTGAAGTCTCTAGAGCAGTGAAGTCAAGTATAGTTTCCTAAGTCGCTATGCGCAGGATTGGTGAGAGTCGGTAAGAGATGACTTGTTATATTTCATCACTGAAAATGTCTGTTCACATACATAGGTTGACCCAAACAGTACAAACGTCTTCTGAGCTCGACTCCTAATCTTTGGAAAATTTTGTTCTTCGAGATGTGCATAGAACCTCGTCAGTGACATTGTTTTGAATAGTTCTCCAATCACTGCGTCAGACTGAAGATCGATAAGCTCAAGTTGCAGGTCAGTGGGATCGTTATCCACATTGAAGGTGAAAGGAGAGGAAACCAACAGCATGTCATTCTCCAACACTTTGAAATCCCCAAAACGACGAGAAATCTCACCATTCAAAGAGACACAGCAGCAGTGATGTGTACTTCTCCCATTGGTCGTCTGATAGGGAACAGACTAGTAGTGTCAGAAGGTCGTCTGATAGGGAACAGACTAGTAGTGTCAGAAGGTCGTCTGATAGGGAACAGACTAGTTGTGTCAGAAGGTCGTCTGATAGGGAACAGACTAGTAGTGTCAGAAGGTCGTCTGATAGGGAACAGACTAGTAGTGTCAGAAGGTCGTCTGATAGGGAACAGACTAGTAGTGTCAGAAGGTCGTCTGATAGGGAACAGACTAGTAGTGTCAGAAGGTCGTCTGATAGGGAACAGACTAGTAGTGTCAGAAGGTCGTCTGATAGGGAACAGACTAGTAGTGTCAGAAGGTCGTCTGATAGGGAACAGACTAGTAGTGTCAGAAGGTCATCTGATAGGGAACAGACTAGTAGTGTCAGAAGGTCATCTGATAGGGAACAGACTAGTAATGTCAGAAGGTCATCTGATAGGGAACAGACTAGTAGTGTCAGAAGGTTGTCTGATAGGGAACAGACTAGTAGTGTCAGAAGGTCATCTGATAGGGAACAGACTAGTAGTGTCAGAAGGTCATCTGATAGGGAGCAGACTAGTAGTGTCAGAAGGTCATCTGATAGGGAACAGACTAGTAGTGTCAGAAGGTCGTCTGATAGGGAACAGACTAGTAGTGTCAGAAGGTCATCTGATAGGGAACAGACTAGTAGTGTCAGAAGGTCATCTGATAGGGAACAGACTAGTAATGTCAGAAGGTCATCTGATAGGGAACAGACTAGTAGTGTCAGAAGGTCGTCTGATAGGGAACAGACTAGTAATGTCAGAAGGTCATCTGATAGAAAACAGACTAGTAGTGTCAGAAGGTCGTCTGATAGGGAACAGACTAGTAATGTCAGAAGGTCATCTGATAGAAAACAGACTAGTAGTGTCAGAAGGTCGTCTGATAGGGAACAGACTAGTAGTGTCAGAAGGTCGTCTGATAGGGAACAGACTAGTAGTGTCAGAAGGTCGTCTGATAGGGAACAGACTAGTAATGTCAGAAGGTCATCTGATAGAAAACAGACTAGTAGTGTCAGAAGGTCATCTGATAGGGAACAGACTAGTAGTGTCAGAAGGTCATCTGATAGGGAACAGACTAGTAGTGTCAGAAGGTCACCTGATAGGGAACAGACTAGTAGTGTCAGAAGGTCATCTGATAGGGAACAGACTAGTAGTGTCAGAAGGTCGTCTGATAGGGAACAGACTAGTAGTGTCAGAAGGTCGTCTGATAGGGAACAGACTAGTAGTGTCAGAAGGTCATCTGATAGGGAACAGACTAGTAGTGTCGGAAGGTCATCTGATAGGGAACAGACTAGTAGTGTCAGAAGGTCATCTGATAGGGAACAGACTAGTAGTGTCAGAAGGTCGTCTGATAGGGAACAGACTAGTAGTGTCAGAAGGTCATCTGATAGGGAACAGACTAGTAGTGTCAGAAGGTCATCTGATAGGGAACAGACTAGTAGTGTCAGAAGGTCATCTGATAGGGAACAGACTAGTAGTGTCGGAAGGTCATCTGATAGGGAACAGACTAGTAGTGTCAGAAGGTCATCTGATAGGGAACAGACTAGTAGTGTCGGAAGGTCATCTGATAGGGAACAGACTAGTAGTGTCAGAAGGTCATCTGATAGGGAACAGACTAGTAGTGTCGGAAGGTCATCTGATAGGGAACAGACTAGTAGTGTCGGAAGGTCATCTGATAGGGAACAGACTAGTAATGTCGGAAGGTCATCTGATAGGGAACAGACTAGTAGTGTCGGAAGGTCATCTGATAGGGAACAGACTAGTAGTGTCGGAAGGTCATCTGATAGGGAACAGACTAGTAGTGTCATCTGATAGGGAACAGACTAGTAGTGTCATCTGATAGGGAACAGACTAGTAGTGTCAGAAGGTCATCTGATAGGGAACAGACTAGTAGGGTCAGAAGGTCATCTGATAGGGAACAGACTAGTAGTGTCAGAAGGTCATCTGATAGGGAGCAGACTAGTAGTGTCAGAAGGTCATCTGATAGGGAACAGACTAGTAGTGTCAGAAGGTCATCTGATAGGAAACAGACTAGTAGTGTCAGAAGGTCATCTGATAGGGAACAGACTAGTAGTGTCATCTGATAGGGAACAGACTAGTAGTGTCATCTGATAGGGAACAGACTAGTAGTGTCATCTGATAGGGAACAGACTAGTAGTGTCAGAAGGTCATTTGATAGGGAACAGACTAGTAGTGTCAGAAGGTCATCTGATAGGGAACAGACTAGTAGTGTCAGAAGGTCGTCTGATGGAGAACAGACTAGTAATGTCAGAAGGTCATCTGATAGGGAACAGACTAGTAATGTCAGAAGGTCATCTGATAGGGAACAGACTAGTAGTGTCAGAAGGTCATCTGATAGGGAACAGACTAGTAGTGTCAGAAGGTCGTCTGATAGGGAACAGACTAGTAGTGTCAGAAGGTCGTCTGATGGAGAACAGACTAGTAGTGTCAGAAGGTCATCTGATAGGGAACAGACTAGTAGTGTCAGAAGGTCATCTGATAGGGAACAGACTAGTAGTGTCGGAAGGTCATCTGATAGGGAACAGACTAGTAGTGTCGGAAGGTCGTCTGATAGCGAACAGACTAGTAGTGTCGGAAGGTGGGTGCGATTGTTGGCTTCTACTTGGCGGATCAGGAGGAGTAATTTTCCCTTAAAGGCTTTGACAAGGCTGTACATCTGATGTGTAAAAAGGCCCTTCCTTCCCTTGTAGTTTGGAGCTCAGTTCATTCATGAGGGCCATGATGTCCACGGTGTCGGAGAAATCAACCAACCAACCATTCTTCATCTTGCAGTTGAAGGAAATCCACCTATTCAGGTGCCACACCCTTTTAAGCACCTTCCCCAAACTCAGCCATCTCTCACGTTTGTGTGGTAGGGAAGATCTGCATGACCCGACTCTCTCTTCCGACAGTGAGACAAACTGCCTGTGGTTTTAAGATTTTGCTCTTTATGAAGTTGACCACTTTAGTGCTTGTATCCACAAGATGGCTCATTTTCAGAACACGTTGACAGAGCAACTTCTGAGGAACAATGCAATGCAGGAAAATAATTTTCTGATCTGGGTTCAGCTCAGCTACTTGATCTTGTGTCCTTTTCAAAAGGCCAATGTTTTTTCCTGTCAAGTTTGGGCACCCTTCAGAGGTCACACTGGATAACTTTTCAAAACTCAAAAGTCTCAGCTTTGCCACACACTTATTAACCTCCTCCAATAAATCTTTCCCCGTGGTTGTGCTCTTCATTGACTGCACTGAAGCAAGCTCCTCTGTCATTTCAATGTCTGGGGTTGTGACCTCGTAAGAATATTTGTGAAAAGTCATTGCTGTTTTTGCAACTGAGGAAGCAACTCTTTCGATGCACTTGCCCTCTGCTCAGGAGACATATTCCTATATTTCTCTGCATGCCTCGTCTGGAAGTGTCGGGACAAGTTGTAGTCTTTCAAGACAGCGATGCTCTCTTTGGACACTAAGCACACAGCTTTCCCTGATACCTAAATAAATAAATGTTTCGATGTCCGCTCTTGCTGGAACACCCTACATTCATTATCTACTTTCCTTTTCTTTTACAGAATTTCTAGCTAGCTACTATTTGTAACTGTGGTGTGTGTGTCAACCTGTCAGTCACTGTCTGTCCTTGTGCAGTTTGTAAGGTTCTGTATTTATTGTCTTAGTCAACCTTGTGTTCTGTTTCTTTGTGTTCTGGAACGTTGCCCTGTTTCTTTGTGTTCTGGAACGTAGCCCTGTTTCTTTGTGTTCTGGAACGTTGCCCTGTTTCTTTGTGTTCTGGAACGTAGTCCTGTTTCTTTGTGTTCTGGAACGTTGCCCTGTTTCTTTGTGTTCTGGAACGTTTCCCTGTTTCTTTGTGTTCTGGAACGTAGCCCTGTTTCTTTTTGTTCTGGAACGTAGCCCTGTTTCTTTGTGTTCTGGAACGTAGCCCTGTCAGGTATGTTAGTTACTCACCTGGTCTCATCAGCTCCTTATTTAGTTCAGTTCATTCTGTTTGTGCCTTTGTGAGGTATTGTTCGTTTTGACTCTACTAAGCCTTTTCCTAACTCGTTTGTGAGAACCAGTTATAGCCTTCAGTCCTAGTTGTGACTCATCTGCCTGTTTGTCCACCTGTGTATGACCATTGCCTGCCTGTGACCACGATTCCTGCCTTCTGCCAAGGCGAAATGAACACCTGCCGTGCTCTTCGCGTGAATCTACACCTTTTTCTCCCTGAGTATTCACTACACAGTTGTTATTTATACGTGCTTTCAAAATAAATGTCCCACAATTGGTGGGAGTTACAATCATTTCACAAAGAAGAGTATTCATTGGGTTTTTAATTTGAATAACAAATACGTTTTTCACAACTTCTCTAGCGCAAAAGGCCGTATTGAATCAGGTCGCGGGTCGCATACGGCCCCCAGGCCGACCTTTGCTCAGGCCTGTCTTATGCCATAGTTTGTACATATCAATTGTCAGGAGAACCCATATTTGTTCAAGCAAGTCAGCCATATCAGCTCTGTTTCTTTTAAAGGCAGTAAATGAGGCTGAATTAACTGTTTCGCTGCCAGACAAGTCTCTGCCGATAGCCAGGTGTAGCAGTGGTAAGGTGTTGGGACAGCTTTATGTAGGCCCTAACAGTTTGTGGGCCCACAACACGAAGAGTTACGTGCTAAAATCGCCACTGGGCCCTTACAGTATTCTCCCTGTACAAGTCAGAACCATAGGATAAATAAAGGGGGCATACATAAGCAGACAATGAAAGCTCTTACAATATTTGAATATGTTTCTCTAAAACAGGCTATAGGCTACATGTGCACCACCAAGTCAGAACAGTAAGCTAAATTATGAGGTGGAAAGGGACCAAATTATTAGGGTGAGGCACATGGGCTACTAACAGCTTACTACACAACATACACTTAGTATTACTTTCTTAGCTACAGAATACATATCTCCCTGGCATATTACATCATTTATGCAGCAGCATACAATACATTTTGGGACTCACCTTGTTGTGCTGTGCTCACTTGAACAGGAAGGTGGCACGGCGGTCCTTCTTGTGGGAAAATTTTTTGTCATCAAATTCTGAAGAAAAAAAAAACGATGTTGAATCATGACGACGTCAGTGATCTTCAGGTCGGAGCTCTAGAAAGAGGCCAGAGTTCCCAACTTGGAATCATGACGATGTCAGTGATCTTCAGGTCGGAGCTCTAGAAAGAGGCCAGAGTTCCCGACTTGGAATCATGACGACGTCAGTGGTCGGGGCTCTAGAAAGAGGCCAGAGTTCCCAACTTGGAATCATGACGACGTCAGTGGTCGGGGCTCTAGAAAGAGGCCAGAGTTCCCGACTTGGAATCATGACGTCAGCGATCTTCAGGTCGGAGCTCTAGAAAGAGGCCAGAGTTCCCGACTTGGAATCATGAGGACGTCAGTGATCTTCAGGTCGGAGCTCTAGAAAGAGGCCAGAGTTCCCGACTTGGAATCATGACGACGTCAGTGGTCGGGGCTCTAGAAAGAGGCCAGAGTTCCCAACTTGGAATCATGACGACGTCAGTGATCTTCAGGTCGGAGCTCTAGAAAGAGGCCAGAGTTCCCGACTTGGAATCATGACGACGTCAGTGATCTTCAGGTCGGAGCTCTAGAAAGAGGCCAGAGTTCCCGACTTGGAATCATGACGACGTCAGTGGTCGGGGCTCTAGAAAGAGGCCAGAGTTCCCAACTTGGAATCATGACGACGTCAGTGGTCGGGGCTCTAGAAAGAGGCCAGAGTTCCCAACTTGGAATCATGACGACGTCAGTGATCTTCAGGTCGGAGCTCTAGAAAGAGGCCAGAGTTCCCGACTTGGAATCATGACGACGTCAGTGATCTTCAGGTCGGAGCTCTAGAAAGAGGCCAGAGTTCCCAACTTGGAATCATGACGACGTCAGTGGTCGGGGCTCTAGAAAGAGGCCAGAGTTCCCGACTTGGAATCATGACGTCAGCGATCTTCAGGTCGGAGCTCTAGAAAGAGGCCAGAGTTCCCGACTTGGAATCATGAGGACGTCAGTGATCTTCAGGTCGGAGCTCTAGAAAGAGGCCAGAGTTCCCGACTTGCAATTCCGAGTTGGATGACCGTTCAAAACGTATTTTCCCTGTCGGAGCTCGTTTCCCCCCCCCCCCCCCCCCCCCGAGTTCCCAGATGTCTTGAATTCACTGAAGTCTGAGATTTTCCAGTTGTTTTGAGTGCGGAAGAAGTCATGTTGGATTGAAAGCATGGCCAATGTTAAATGTTTATCCTTTTAAACTTGGAAAAGAGACCCTTAAACCCAGACTTGGACCACACATCCACTCCACTGAATAGCAGGTTAGGGATTGCTTTGCAATGCTTGCAGTTAGAGACTGGGTCCTTCCAAACCACTAATTTCCAACTTGTGTAATGTTTATGTCCAATGGCCGAAGAGCACCGATGTGTTTTATCTATAATTTCTCTTCATTATTTCTCTTCGTATGAGATTGATGGATTGAATAGGATTTGCCAGTAGATTGTCGACTTAATTCACAATGACTTCTAGCTAGCTAGCTAAGATTTTGAAAGTATGATGTTGACATGATCAGTCCAATCAAAGCTACTGTAGATATCTTGTGATTTGTAGATATAATGTGATTTCACATCAAATTACATTGAGCCTCCTTGGATGGGCACTTTTAATGTAACTATGGCAGCATCCAAGGGGCTTGAATTTTCCAGCTCTCCCTGTAGATTTTGCAGCGATGGAGTGTCCCCATGAGTGACAGGACACTGAGCCAATCACGGCGCAACTAGAGAACATTACCAACCCCAACCCCTCTGTAATTTTCCGCCCGCTGCCCCACCACCACAGAAAGCACTGAGCTAGGCTGAAACACCTGCACTTTGGAGCTGCCTTACTCAAAGAAAGCAAAAAGAGAGACCGTAGCTGCGTTCAAATACTCATACTAAACTGCACTATGTGGGACGTAAATTGACTATGTAGTCGGCTTATTGGCCATAGTATGGATATAGTAAGTGTGCCAAAAGTTCCCTAAATACGAAGTATAAAAACAGAGGACACTCTTTCTGTACTTTTAGGGCCCATAATGCAATTCTTCACAAAATGGGCGTGGCTTCACAACGTTTTCAGATTTGAAGAAAATGCCAGGAAAATATGTAGCCGAAATCCGACGAGAACTGATACAAATTCATTGCTTTGTGACAAAATGTTGAGAAAATTGTATAATAAAGTAATGAATTTTCAAATAAGTTACGTTACACGTTTTGTTGGCTGACAATTTGTTAGCTACGCTATCCTTACGATCCGCATAGCATTACATCAGTGTGTTCCGCTATGTTACCTAGTTACCTAACGTTAGCTGGTTACTAATACATCGAACTTGCCAGGCAGTGTATTAACTTTAATACAACTAACACAGATCACTGCACATGTACATAGCTCATCTGTAATTAGCCCATCCAATCTACCTCATCCCCATACTGTTATTTATTTATTTATCTTGCTCCTTTGCACCCCCAGTATCTCAATTTGCACATTCATCTTCTGTACATCCTACCATTCCAGTGTTTAATTGCTATATTGTAATTACTTTGCCACCATGGCCTATTTATTGCCTTTACCTCTCTTATCCTACCTCATTTGCACATGCTGTACATAGACTTGTTCTGTTGTATTATTGACTGTATGTTTGTTTTACTCCATGTGTAACTCTGTGTTGTTGTTTGTGTCGAACTGCTTTGCTTTATCTTGGCCAGGTCGCAGTTGCAAATGCGAACTTGTTCTCAACTGGCCAACCTGGTTAAAGAAAGGTGAAATATATATATATATTGTTTGAAATGCCCAATGTTTATTGACTTGATTATTCATGTCATTCTTAGCTAAGTGGTATAGTTGGTGTGAGTTCTCAATGGACATGGTTAATTCTGGCTATCTACTCCGATTTCAGAGCACTCTCATCTGAGTGTGCCAGAGCGCAGAATGATGAATTTACTAACGCTCAACGCCCGTTGAATACGCCGGCGTCAGTAAAACGATGGCAAAAAAAAAGCGTAATTCAATTGTTGCCAGCAGCACATTTACAGTCACCAACGCTCTGGATAACATGAAGAAGCCTAACCAGCTCTGACAGGGGGAGTAAAATGGTCAGAGTGAGGTGTTGTGTCTGGAAGTCTGCAAGTTAGCCAGTTAGCTTGGATGCTTGACTGCCGTTGTTAGGTCAGAACTCTCAGATAAACCCTACTCCTCGGCCAGAGCGCTCGGAGAGCGAAACGCTTGTTAGGTCAGAACTCTCAGATAAACCCTACTCCTCGGCCAGAGTGCTCCCAGAGCGAAACGCTTGTTAGGTCAGAACTCTCAGATTAACCCTACTCCTCGGCCAGAGTGCTCCCAGAGCGAAACGCTTGTTAGGTCAGAACTCTCAGATAAACCCTACTCCTCGGCCAGAGCGCTCGGAGAGCGAAACGCTTGTTAGGTCAGAACTCTCAGATAAACCCTACTCCTCGGCCAGAGTGCTCCCAGAGCGAAACGCTTGTTAGGTCAGAACTCTCAGATAAACCCTACTCCTCGGCCAGAGCGCTCGGAGAGCGAGACGCTTGTTAGGTCAGAACTCTCAGATAAACCCTACTCCTCGGCCAGAGCGCTCCCAGAGCGAAACGCTTGTTAGGTCAGAACTCTCAGATAAACCCTACTCCTCGGCCAGAGCGCTCCCAGAGCGAAACGCTTGTTAGGTCAGAACTCTCAGATAAACCCTACTCCTCGGCCAGAGTGCTCCCAGAGCGAAACGCTTGTTAGGTCAGAACTCTCAGATAAACCCTACTCCTCGGCCAGAGTGCTCCCAGAGCGAAACGCTTGTTAGGTCAGAACTCTCAGATAAACCCTACTCCTCGGCCAGAGCGCTCGGAGAGCGAGACGCTTGTTAGGTCAGAACTCTCAGATAAACCCTACTCCTCGGCCAGAGCGCTCCCAGAGCGAAACGCTTGTTAGGTCAGAACTCTCAGATAAACCCTACTCCTCGGCCAGAGCGCTCCCAGAGCGAAACGCTTGTTAGGTCAGAACTCTCAGATAAACCCTACTCCTCGGCCAGAGTGCTCCCAGAGCGAAACGCTTGTTAGGTCAGAACTCTCAGATAAACCCTACTCCTCGGCCAGAGTGCTCCCAGAGCGAAACGCTTGTTAGGTCAGAACTCTCAGATAAACCCTACTCCTCGGCCAGAGTGCTCCCAGAGCGAAACGCTTGTTAGGTCAGAACTCTCAGATAAACCCTACTCCTCGGCCAGAGTGCTCCCAGAGCGAAACGCTTGTTAGGTCAGAACTCTCAGATAAACCCTACTCCTCGGCCAGAGTGCTCCCAGAGCGAAACGCTTGTTAGGTCAGAACTCTCAGATAAACCCTACTCCTCGGCCAGAGTGCTCCCAGAGCGAAACGCTTGTTAGGTCAGAACTCTCAGATAAACCCTACTCCTCGGCCAGAGCGCTCCAAGAGCGAAACGCTTGTTAGGTCAGAACTCTCAGATAAACCCTACTCCTCGGCCAGAGCGCTCCCAGAGCGAAACGCTTGTTAGGTCAGAACTCTCAGATAAACCCTACTCCTCGGCCAGAGCGCTCCGAGAGCGAAACGCTTGTTAGGTCAGAACTCTCAGATTAACCCTACTCCTCGGCCAGAGTGCTCCCAGAGCGAAACGCTTGTTAGGTCAGAACTCTCAGATAAACCCTACTCCTCGGCCAGAGCGCTCCGAGAGCGAAACGCTTGTTAGGTCAGAACTCTCAGATAAACCCTACTCCTTGGCCAGAGTGCTCCAAGAGCGAAATGCTCTGAATTTACAAAAGGACAATCTGATACTGCTCTGAATTTACAAACACCCAGAGCACACTCTGAAGGCACTCTGGCACTCCACATTTAATTTGCAAACACCCAGAGCACACTCTGAAGGCACTCTGGCACTCCACATTTCATTTGCAAACACCCAGAGCACACTCTGAAGGCACTCTGGCACTCCCCATTTAATTTACGAACACACCCGAAATCATAAAATATCTAGCTAGTCATTTGTTATGCTAACAAGCTAGCAAGAGGTTGAATAGCAACAGCATCAACTTCCAGTAGACAGACGAAGCGCTAGTACGCTCAACTGAAAGGATGCTAGTACGCTCAACTGAAAGGATGCTAGTACGCTCAACTGAAAGGATGCCGTTTGTTTACAGTATACCAAAATGAACGAATAGTATGTAGTATAATAACTCATTAAGTATGTAGTGAGTATGGGTATCCAAACACAGCTCATGTTTATACGCGGCTTTATTAAATCAATGTTTTATTTATTTTTGACATTGTTTTCAAACTGATATGTGACACGTATTAATGCCAAAATAACATGTAAAACAGGCCCAAACAGGTGGAATGACGGTTCGCCACTGGACCAGAGCACTGGATTTTGGTGTTTCCTAAAGAGGAGAAAGACCGTGTTTACGAGGCGTATTCAAACTTTGACAGAGTTATGAGAGACATTTCCGGTTGCAATGGCTGACGACATAATTGACTTTGAACAGCGGTACAAAAGAATGCGCGAGTACAACATGGTTCTCCCGGATGCAGTGTTGGGGGGGACCCGAGCCGCTCAGCACTACATGCAATGAGAAAAGCGTTCACTGAAGCAGAATGTTCAGAGAGAATTCTCGGAGCTCTGCGTAAACAACTTTGCTCCATAGATGAGAAGTCTGCGACTGGAGACAAAGTCTTCGACTGTCGAGTGGAAAGGACCCGAGTCGTCATTAATATATAGGGGTTGTTTCTGGACAGGGCATATGACTGACGTAATGTCCTCTGCTCTCAGGCCAAAGGTGCAGCAGAACGAGGTGGCAGGACACACCGTGACCCTCCATTTCTCTGGTGTATCTGCCTTCCTGTGGCTGGATGTGGGCGACGACACAGGACGATTCAGCACCAGCGTATTCCTCATGGTCACCAGGAACAGAACACTGATTTGATTTGACTGACCTTTGACACCTGGGGTCTCACTAGGACCCAGTACCTAGCCCAGGCCTTAACCATCACTACCCTCGGAGATGTAACCATCACTACCCTCGGAGACGTAACCATCACTACCCTCGGAGATGTAACCATCACTACCCTCAGAGATGTAACCATCACTACCCTCGGAGATGTAACCATCACTACCCTCGGAGATGTAACCATCACTACCCTCAGAGATGTAACCATCACTACCCTCAGAGATGTAACACTTACTACCCTCAGAGATGTAACCCTTACTACCCTCAGAGATGTAACCCTTACTACCCTCAGAGATGTAACCATCACTACCCTCAGAGATGTAACCATTACTACCCTCAGAGATGTAACCCTTACTACCCTCAGAGATGTAACCTCACTACCCTCAGAGATGTAACCATCACTACCCTCAGAGATGTAACCATTACTACCCTCAGAGATGTAACCCTTACTACCCTCAGAGATGTAACCTCACTACCCTCAGAGATGTAACCATCACTACCCTCGGAGATGTAACCATCACTACCCTCAGAGATGTAACCATTACTACCCTCAGAGATGTAACCCTTACTACACTCAGAGATGTAACCATCAATACCCTCAGAGATGTAACCATCACTACCCTCAGAGATGTAACCATTACTACCCTCAGAGATGTAACCATCACTACCCTCAGAGATGTAACCCTTACTACACTCAGAGATGTAACCCTTTCTACACTCAGAGATGTAACCATCAATACCCTCAGAGATGTAACCATCACTACCCTCAGAGATGTAACCATTACTACCCTCAGAGATGTAACCCTTACTACCCTCAGAGATGTAACCCTTACTACCCTCAGAGATGTAACCATCACTACCCTCAGAGATGTAACCCTTACTACACTCAGAGATGTAACCTTTACTACACTCAGAGATGTAACCATCAATACCCTCAGAGATGTAACCATCACTACCCTCAGAGATGTAACCATTACTACCCTCAGAGATGTAACCCTTACTACCCTCAGAGATGTAACCCTTACTACCCTCAGAGATGTAACCATCACTACCCTCAGAGATGTAACCCTTACTACACTCAGAGATGTAACCCTTACTACACTCAGAGATGTAACCATCAATACCCTCAGAGATGTAACCATCACTACCCTCAGTGATGAAACCCTTAATACCCTCAGAGATGTAACCATCACTACCCTCAGAGATGTAACCATCACTACCCTCAGAGATGTAACCATCACTACCCTCAGAGATGTAACCATTACTACCCTCAGAGATGTAACCATCACTACCCTCAGAGATGTAACCATTACTACCCTCAGAGATGTATACTGACACTGAGAGACCCTATCCTGTACCCTGTCTGTACCCTGTCTGTGCCCTGTGGTCTATACCCTGTATAGTGTTCTGCTTTTGACCAGAGCCCCACAGGTCTTGGTTGGAGCCCCACAGGTCTTGGTTGGAGCCCCACTGGTCTTGGTTGGTCTTGGTTGGAGCCCCACGGGTCTTGGTTGGAGCCCCACAGGTCTTGGTTGGAGCCCCACGGGTCTTGTTGGAGCCCCACAGGTCTTGGTTGGTCTTGGTTGGAGCCCCACGGGTCTTGGTTGGTCTTGGTTGGAGCCCCACGGGTCTTGGTTGGTCTTGGTTGGAGCCCCACGGGTCTTGGTTGGAGCCCCACGGGTCTTGGTTGGTCTTGGTTGGAGCCCAACGGGTCTTGGTTGGAGCCCCACAGGTCTTGGTTGGAGCCCCACGGGTCTTGGTTGGAGCCCCACGGGTCTTGGTTGGAGCCCCACGGGTCTGGGTTGGTCTTGGTTGGAGCCCCACGGGTCTTGGTTGGTCTTGGTTGGAGCCCCACGGGTCTTGGTTGGAGCCCCACGGGTCTTGGTTGGAGCCCCACGGGTCTTGGTTGGTCTTGGTTGGAGCCCCACGGGTCTTGGTTGGAGCCCCACGGGTCTTGGTTGGTCTTGGTTGGAGCCCCACGGGTCTTGGTTGGAGCCCCACGGGTCTTGGTTGGTCTTGGTTGGAGCCCCACGGGTCTTGGTTGGAGCCCCACGGGTCTTGGTTGGTCTTGGTTGGAGCCCCACAGGTCTTGGTTGGTCTTGGTTGGAGCCCCACGGGTCTTGGTTGGTCTTGGTTGGAGCCCCACGGGTCTTGGTTGGAGCCCCACGGGTCTTGGTTGGTCTTGGTTGGAGCCCCACAGGTCTTGGTTGGTATTGGTTGGGAACCCACGGGTCTTGGTTGGTCTTGGTTGGAGCCCCATGGGTCTTGGTTGGTCTTGGTTGGAGCCCCACGGGGCTTGGTTGGAGTCCCACGGGGTCTTGGTTGGAGCCCCACAGGGTCTTGGTTGGAGCCCCACGGGTCTTGGTTGGTCTTGGTTGGGAACCCACGGGTCTTGGTTGGGCTTAGTTGGAGTCCCACGGGGTCTTGGTTGGAGCCCCACGGGTTCTTGGTTGGAGCCCCACAGGTCTTGGTTGGAGCCCCACAGGTCTTGGTTGGAGCCCCACAGGGTCTTGGTTGGAGCCCCACAGGTCTTGTTTGGAGCCCCACGGGTCTTGGTTGGAGCCCCAAGGGTCTTGGTTGGTGTTGGTTGGAGCCCCACGGGTCTTGGTTGGAGCCCCACAGGTCTTGGTTGGTCTTGGTTGGAGCCTCATAGGTCTTGGTTGGAGCCCCACAGGTCTTGGTTGGTCTTGGTTGGAGCCCCACGGGTCTTGGTTGTTCTTGGTTGGAGCCCCACGGGTCTTTGTTTGGTCTTGGTTGGAGCCCCACGGGTCTTGGTTGGTCTTGGTTGGAGCCCCACGGGTCTTGGTTGGAGCCCCACGGGTCTTGGTTGGAGCCCCACGGGTCTTGGTTGGTCTTGGTTGGAGCCCCACGGGTCTTGGTTGGTCTTGGTTGGAGCCCCACGGGTCTTGGTTGGAGCCCCACGGGTCTTGGTTGGTCTTGGTTGGAGCCCCACGGGTCTTGGTTGGAGCCCCACGGGTCTTGGTTGGTCTTGGTTGGAGCCCCACAGGTCTTGGTTGGTCTTGGCTGGAGCCCCACGGGTCTTGGTTGGTCTTGGTTGGAGCCCCACGGGTCTTGGTTGGAGCCCCACGGGTCTTGGTTGGTCTTGGTTGGAGCCCCACAGGTCTTGGTTGGTATTGGTTGGGAACCCACGGGTCTTTGTTGGTCTTGGTTGGAGCCCCATGGGTCTTGGTTGGTCTTGGTTGGAGCCCCACGGGGCTTGGTTGGAGTCCCACGGGGTCTTGGTTGGAGCCCCACGGGGTCTTGGTTGGAGCCCCACGGGTCTTGGTTGGTCTTGGTTGGGAACCCACGGGTCTTGGTTGGGCTTAGTTGGAGTCCCACGGGGTCTTGGTTGGAGCCCCACGGGTTCTTGGTTGGAGCCCCACAGGTCTTGGTTGGAGCCCCACAGGTCTTGGTTAGAGCCCCACAGGGTCTTGGTTGGAGCCCCACAGGTCTTGTTTGGAGCCCCACGGGTCTTGGTTGGAGCCCCAAGGGTCTTGGTTGGTGTTGGTTGGAGCCCCACGGGTCTTGGTTGGAGCCCCACAGGTCTTGGTTGGTCTTGGTTGGAGCCTCATAGGTCTTGGTTGGAGCCCCACAGGTCTTGGTTGGTCTTGGTTGGAGCCCCACGGGTCTTGGTTGTTCTTGGTTGGAGCCCCACGGGTCTTTGTTTGGTCTTGGTTGGAGCCCCACGGGTCTTGGTTGGTCTTGGTTGGAGCCCCACAGGTCTTGGTTGCAGCCCCACAGGTCTTGGTTGGTCTTGGTTGGAGCCTCACGGGTCTTGGTTGGTCTTGGTTGGATCCCCACAGGTCTTGGTTGGTCTTGTTTGGAGCCCCACGGGTCTTGGTTGGTCTTGGTTGGAGCCCCACGGGTCTTGGTTGGTCTTGGTTGGAGCCCCACGGGTCTTGGTTGGAGCCCCACGGGTCTTGGTTCTTCTTGGTTGGAGCCCCACAGGTCTTGGTTGGAGCCCCACGGGTCTTGGTTCTTCTTGGTTGGAGCCCCACGGGTCTTGGTTGGTCTTGGTTGGAGCCCCATGGGCCCTGGTCAAAAGGTGTGCACTATATAGGGATTGGGTGCCATTTCGGACATACTTACTGATCCTCTACCCAATACCTAACAGCTAAACCCTCTCTATCACCTCTTTGAGAGATGTTTACTGATCCCCTACAGTACCCAGTACACCCAGAAATTCCTAAACTAAAATAATACTGCGATATACTTTATCTTGGAAGTTGAACACTCCTACTCAGGTATGTGGATGAACAATGTTGTTTGTGAGATTCAATGTAAATAAGGAATTTGCAATAATAAAGTAAATGTAGATACATTTTAGATTTGTATTTCAGACTAGATTAGTATTTCAGATTAGATTAGTCTACTTCAGATTAGATTAGTCTACTTCAGATTAGATTAGTCTATTTCAGACTAGATTAGTCTATTTCAGACTAGATTAGTCTATTTCAAACTAGATTAGTCTATTTCAGATTAGATTAGTCTATTTCAGATTAGATTAGTCTATTTCAGACTAGATTAGTCTATTTCAAACTAGATTAGTCTATTTCAGATTAGATTAGTCTATTTCAGATTAGATTAGTCTATTTCAGATTAGATTAGTCTACTTCAAACTAGATTAGTCTATTTCAAACTAGATTAGTCTATTTCAGATTAGATTAGTCTATTTCAGACTAGATTAGTCTATTTCAGACTAGATTAGTCTATTTCAAACTAGATTAGTCTATTTCCGATTAGATTAGTCTATTTCAGACTAGATTAGTATTTCAGATTAGATTAGTCTATTTCAGATTAGATTAGTCTTTCAGATTAGATTAGTCTATTTCAGACTAGATTAGTCTATTTCAGATTAGATTAGTCTATTTCATATTAGATTAGTCTATTTCAGATTAGATTAGTCTATTTCAGACTAGATTAGTCTATTTCAGATTAGATTAGTCTATTTCAGATTAGATTAGTCTATTTCAGACTAGATTAGTCTATTTCAGACTAGATTAGTATTTCAGATTAGATTAGTCTATTTCAGATTAGATTAGTCTATTTCAGACTAGATTAGTCTATTTCAGATTAGATTAGTCTATTTCAGATTAGATTAGTCTATTTCAGACTAGAATATAATGCCAATGTTCTGGGTGAGGCTTTTAGTACCGTTACTGTGTCATTGGATGAAGTGATATCCACTATCCACAACGAGGCAGTAAGAACATTACCTAAGAAGTTCCCTTTATATTTCACAAGGTCTTCAGTGTCCCTGCTCCACAAACTACACATGTTAACACACGGATTGAAGCAACAGTCCATTTTACCATTAGGAATTTGGCACTCCCTGTTACATGTGCGTTTTTCTCATAGGGGGCTCTCAATTTATCCCCATTTAACCCGCCGTTTTAATGTTGTAATACGGTAATTCAGTGAACACGTCGGCAAGCAAGTGAAAAAGTCACAAAGAACCCATTGAAACAGCCCCCCTGTGCCACTAAATGTCGTAGAAACAGTCACCTCAATATTCGCCTTCCAACCGGCTCATGCCGAGGTGATCTTTGAACCGCTGGATCGCTTTCTAATCTCTGCAACTACTGATAGCATAGCCCTGCTAGGATTCATTCAGTGAACATCCCAGAACGAACGGAGTTGAATGTGCAACAGGACCTGTCTTTATCATTGCAGTCCTTATTATAATGACATGTAACGGAAAGTTAAAGGAAATAGCTTTGGATCGATGAACACTTTGCCTCGCTGAAAAGCGTTCCTTCCGTTTTTCTGTAGGATTGTAAGCATATTTATTTAAATGAAAACTCCATGCAGTATTTCCACGTTTTCTCTTTAGAGCAAGCGACGCATCAAAACTTTCTCCAGCGCGACTCCAGGATCAGTCCTCGCCAGATATAATGTATCACTTCAGATCTTTAGTTACGTGCGCGCTTCTTTTTATTTCATTATCGAAATGTGTACAAGTGGACAGTAAGAAAGGACAAGGCTTTCTTGAGGACATATTGCGGTTTTACGGTGAAAATGGCTCTATTTCAACAGCACACCTTGAACACTTTCTGCTGCTAATATCAACCAGAAGACCAGCTTTTATTGTGGATGAGGAAAACCCACTTATGAATTCTGAGGTACATTGCGCCATATATTTAAGGCCATTTAACAACTTTCCTCCCAAAACAGTGTTTTCCCCCCCCCCCCACCCCTCCATGAATATTGTATTGATCTTGTTATTCACTACTATTCTGCTAGCAGTCCTAACGATGACGTCACTTTCCGATGGTAATGAGGAAACCGTGAAAATAAAAACCTTGCGTTTCAAAAAATGTCAGGGTGGATAACTCATTCAAATATATTACATTTTAATCCGTTTCTACGGTGCTTATAAGCAAATTCAAGAAGGTATCAATAGAAGAAAAAAAATGAAATAGGTTATCAATTTTTTTTTTTTTTTAGGACCACTGTTGAAAAATACAATGTTCAGTAATGACTTACTCAGCACAATGTAATGCAATTAACGGTCTTATTTTTATGGAAGCCTGTTGAGATAGTAAGTCATAATAATGACAAAGTACGTCATAATCATGAGATAGTACGTTTTTATTATGCAATAGTAACCCAGCTAGCTCATTTGATTCCTTGGAAGTTGTTGAAACGTACAATGTTTGGTTTCCCATTGGTTCTGGGAACGAAGCCATACATTTCTTGACCGGTAAAACTGAACTTTTTTTTCCCGATGTTCTGAGAACTGAAGCGAAAATGCCTTTCTGGAAACATTTATTTGTAGGTTGCAGGGATGTTCTGAACGTTTTACTCTGGTTACTTGAAAGTGTTCCTGGGAGGAAAATTAAAATTATGAAAACAGAAATTATCTTTAAAACTTTCACCGAATGTTTCAATTAGACTTTTATTAACACTGCTAGCTTCTTTTGGGCAAACTTTTTTTTTTAAATAATTCCAAGCACAGATAGGACACTTGGAAATTCATTACCTTAGGCATTAATCATGCAAACACACATTTCTTTATTGTGACACGGCATCAGTGAGATTTGAACCTATAATCCTCTATTCTCTGTCAATGGAATTAATCCACTGGGCAACCAAGATGGAGCTAACATTTGAATCTATTCGAACCACTGAAACTAAAACAATAAATAATCATTAAAAAACGATTTAGTCATCTAAAATAATTAACAAACCCGTTTAAAAAATGACTCTAAAATAAGAATAAAAACATAATTAATTATGTTCAATTAGTTTCTCTCTAAATAGTGGGTGAAACATTTATGGGGTTCTCAAGCTTTTTTTTCTAATGGGGTTTTCAAGTTTCAGAATCTGCGGGTCCCACTGAGATTGACTTTAATTTAAAGGTAGACTCAGCGAGATGACGCTGCAAGGAGCAGCACCACAGATATTGGTTGCGTTCTACTGCTCGGGACGTTGCATGCATCAACCAATGGTTGTAACGTTCAAAGAAGGTTCTAAGAATGTTTATTTTTTTTAAAAGGTATGTTTAAAGGTGTGTTGGCTAATTGGCAACACCTGATCTGAGTGCTTGTTTTCTTTTACATGGGGTCTGTTTGAATGGACTAAAATAAAAACAGCTTTTTATGAGTAAAAAAAACAAAACATGTTTATGTTGTCTTTATGGGATGGAGTCATCCAATCCAGTGCAACCTTACAAATAACGACACTATTATCAATGTGGAAACAGACACCCAGCTCATTTTACAGCCTTGTTACTACGAATGTAAAAGGTAAGATGAGAAGATGACTTCAAGGTATGTTATGGGTAATTACGTGGTAATAAATGATACATGACCATGTATATTCATTGATGTTTCTTAGGTATTACTTTGAAACAGCCTTCCAGGACTGTATTACCAGTAATAAGCTAGTCCTTACTTGTACTTACCTTTGGGACTAAAATGTGTTACAATATAATTACATTTTGTGAGTATTTTCCTTGGTATTTCATATATATATATATATTACATTGAAATAGTGGTGTGACTTGGTTTTATCTGGTACTAGTGGTGTGACTAGGTAGTGGTGTGACTAGGTAGTGGTGTGACTAGGTATTATCTGGTACTAGTGGTGTGACTAGGTAGTGGTGTGACTAGGTATTATATGGTACTAGTGGTGTGACTAGGTAGTGGTGTGACTAGGTATTATATGGTACTAGTGGTGTGACTAGGTATTATATGGTACTAGTGGTGTGACTAGGTAGTGGTGTGACTAGGTATTATCTGGTACTAGTGGTGTGACTAGGTAGTGGTGTGACTAGGTATTATATGGTACTAGTGGTGTGACTAGGTAGTGGTGTGACTAGGTATTATCTGGTACTAGTGGTGTGACTAGGTAGTGGTGTGACTAGGTATTATATGGTACTAGTGGTGTGACTAGGTAGTGGTGTGACTAGGTATTATATGGTACTAGTGGTGTGACTAGGTAGTGGTGTGACTAGGTATTATATGGTACTAGTGGTGTGACTAGGTAGTGGTGTGACTAGGTATTATATGGTACTAGTGGTGTGACTAGGTAGTGGTGTGACTAGGTATTATCTGGTACTAGTGGTGTGACTAGGTAGTGGTGTGACTAGGTATTATATGGTACTAGTGGTGTGACTAGGTAGTGGTGTGACTAGGTATTATCTGGTACTACTGGTGTGACTAGGTAGTGGTGTGACTAGGTATTATATGGTACTAGTGGTGTGACTAGGTAGTGGTGTGACTAGGTATTATCTGGTACTAGTGGTGTGACTAGGTAGTGGTGTGACTAGGTATTATATGGTACTAGTGGTGTGACTAGGTAGTGGTGTGACTAGGTATTATATGGTACTAGTGGTGTGACTAGGTAGTGGTGTGACTAGGTATTATATGGTACTAGTGGTGTGACTAGGTAGTGGTGTGACTAGGTATTATATGGTACTAGTGGTGTGACTAGGTAGTGGTGTGACTAGGTATTATATGGTACTAGTGGTGTGACTAGGTAGTGGTGTGACTAGGTATTATATGGTACTAGTGGTGTGACTAGGTAGTGGTGTGACTAGGTATTATATGGTACTAGTGGTGTGACTAGGTAGTGGTGTGACTAGGTATTATATGGTACTAGTGGTGTGACTAGGTAGTGGTGTGACTAGGTATTATATGGTACTAGTGGTGTGACTAGGTAGTGGTGTGACTAGGTATTATATGGTACTAGTGGTGTGACTAGGTAGTGGTGTGACTAGGTAGTATCTGGTACTAGTGGTGTGACTAGGTATTATATGGTACTAGTGGTGTGACTAGGTAGTGGTGTGACTAGGTAGTATCTGGTACTAGTGGTGTGACTAGGTATTATATGGTACTAGTGGTGTGACTAGGTAGTGGTGTGACTAGGTAGTATCTGGTACTAGTGGTGTGACTAGGTAGTGGTGTGACTAGGTATTATATGGTACTAGTGGTGTGACTAGGTAGTGGTGTGACTAGGTATTATCTGGTACTAGTGGTGTGACAAAGGTATTATATGGTACTAGTGGTGTGACTAGGTATTATCTGGTACTAGTGGTGTGACTAGGTAGTGGTGTGACTAGGTATTATATGGTACTAGTGGTGTGACTAGGTAGTGGTGTGACTAGGTATTATCTGGTACTAGTGGTGTGACTAGGTAGTGGTGTGACTAGGTATTATCTGGTACTAGTGGTGTGACTAGGTAGTGGTGTGACTAGGTAGTGGTGTGACTAGGTAGTGGTGTGACTAGGTATTATATGGTACTAGTGGTGTGACTAGGTATTATATGGTACTAGTGGTGTGACTAGGTAGTGGTGTGACTAGGTAGTGGTGTGACTAGGTAGTGGTGTGACTAGGCAGTGGTGTGACTAGGTATTATATGGTACTAGTGGTGTGACTAGGTAGTGGTGTGACTAGGTATTATCTGGTACTAGTGGTGTGACTAGGTATTATATGGTTCTAGTGGTGTGACTAGGTATTATATGGTACTAGTGGTGTGACTAGGTAGTGGTGTGACTAGGTAGTATCTGGTACTAGTTGTGTGACTAGGTATTATCTGGTACTAGTGGTGTGACTAGGTAGTTGTGTGACTAGGTAGTATCTGGTACTAGTGGTGTGACTAGGTATTATATGGTACTAGTGGTGTGACTAGGTAGTATCTGGTACTAGTGGTGTGACTAGGTATTATATGGTACTAGTGGTGTGACTAGGTAGTGGTGTGACTAGGTAGTATCTGGTACTAGTGGTGTGACTAGGTAGTGGTGTGACTAGGTAGTATCTGGTACTAGTGGTGTGACTAGGTATTATCTGGTACTAGTGGTGTGACTAGGTAGTGGTGTGACTAGGTATTATCTGGTACTAGTGG